>NC_140663.1:108092386-108139886 GCF_054131305.1 Coturnix japonica | reverse complement strand
TGCCAGTTATGGCAGTCCCCCTTTTTAGAGTTTAAAAAGCTTAATATATGTGCATTCTTGTACATTCTAAATCTCGAAGTACTTTAGACATAACAAATGGATTTACAGACTATATATAGGTTCACTTACTTTGTCACTGAAGTGCAGCTACCTCAAGGATTGAGCGCAGCAGCTGTTTAACAACCTAGAGAAACATTGCATGGAAGCTAAGAGCAAAAGCTGGAGAATACTGTGCCAAAGTGAAGCTGTAAAGGGAGCTGGAGGCAGTTGAACAATGTGTTGTCAGTTGAGTATGTTTGGCCAATAGGCTGAGAATTGACCGGCAGACCTTAATGAAAGGTGCCACCTGGCTTTTAGTGGCCTTGCACCACCTGCAGCTCTTCTTCAGGTCGGCTCTATTCTAGACTCTGCCTCAGTGTTCTTCATTTAGAGAAAGGCTCACTGGCCTCTCTGTGCTTTTGGTGGATCTCTCATTCAGAAGCCAATATAGTAACAGCAAGTCCAGGCTGCACAGCAGTAGGAGATTTTCTGCATGCTGAAGATATTGGTGTAGGCCGCTTTGTTAAGAGGGCTAGATTGGTATTAGCCACTCCTGAAAGAAAATAAAGGCTAGTAGAGAAGAATTAATCTCTAATCATATGTCCTGTGGACTTGATTGTTACATGGGGGATTGTTTCACAATGACTGGGGGAATTAATTCACCACCATTTTGGATCTTTTGGTTTTTTTGATGGCACAGTTAATGGAATTTGCATTTTGAGCATAAGGATGTGAGTAAAGTTACAGAAGCTATTAAAGTAGCATTTGTTAAAACTGTGTTCTAGGAGTAGAATAGTAGTGATAACAGATATACCCAGTATCAGGCTAGTGCTTTTCACTTTTATTTTTATTTTGTGACCAAGTTATAAACAGCTTGTGCAGGTTGTGTCATGATACTTTGGGTGCTACGTGAAACCTTCAGCATTACTTGGCCTGTAGAATGTATTATATCTGATACTGGACAAAACTGAAATATTCATGTTCTTTCTCATAAACCTTAAACTTCCCTTGAGTCTTTGTACAATCTGGCAACTGCTACGTCAGTTTTTTTTGGTAACTGGTCAAGATACTTTGGTAAAATGCTTTTCTGCGCTGTGTATTATTTCATATTGAACATCAAAGTCTGCTTCTGTTTTTCATGAGCTAGATGGATTGACAGTTGTTAAACTTCTTGCTTGAAAAGGCATATATGCATTTGGTTACTCTGCCTTCATGATCTAGATGATTTGTGGAATGTCATGTTTCTGAATACCTACATAGCAGAAGCAGTTAAGACTACTTTTTTGTACTTCCACATGGATGAGAAAATGCTGCCATTTTGTCAGATTTTTATTTTATTGTTCACTGATGCTCTAATACCCCTGGTTAGATTTTTACATGGGTGATTTTGTTAAGTCAACTGAGAGGTTTCAGCTAGTGCATAATATAGAGGAATACTGCATGGTAAGGATGGGAAGGCTAGTGTGTTCTTGCTGAAGACCACTCAAAAATACTTGCCTAACAAAATAGTCTGTTGGCATGGATAAAGAGTTGTATAGGTTTTGGCTGAGTTCCTGGTGTCACAGAAGATTATCTAACTAATTGCTTCCAACAAGCCTTTAGCATCATCTCTCTCTATTCCCAGTCACAGGAAGAGGGATACTTCAAATAATGGAGTAGTTATGGCAAAAAAAAATAATTGTTTGCTATACTGTGGGAACAAAATTATGCATTATTGGCTGCAGAGATCTTTAAAATAAAAAAAACTCAGCCCATCTCCCAAACGTTTTCAAATAAATAAATAAATAGTTTGTGTTGCTCTCTTGTACTCATGTAAACCTTGAGAATTCATGGTTCTTGACTGAATATATCCAGTGCATTACATTACAGTAAATTATTGATGATCTGATGAAGATAATATAATCTTGAAGCCTTGCAAACAAATGATGTGTTAAAGATGACATGCTTTTCCACAAACAATTTCCATTGCAGACTTATGCAGTGATATGAAGATAAAATTGAGTGGATGTATACATTTGAATAAATCATAATGTTGTAAGGAAAAGGTAGTGAAGAAAAATGTGTCTTTTCAATAGTCTGGAAAAGTAAAGGAAATACTAAAATTTCACAGCTGGCTGCATTTGAGATAGTTGATGTGCGCCATGGACCTGCCCACTACTAGAATAGCCTCTTATTTGTGAGCAAAGGTTGCCATGCCAGTACCTTGCTGTGCAGAACTGGATTGAGGTTTTTTATTATATAAAAATTATGAAGGACTCTTGCGAGTATAAAACAATAATGTTGATTCTTGAAATTGTATTTTGGTGAAAATAAATTGTATTAGGTGCTCTTATGATCCTGTCTAGCTTATAAAGATGGCTGACTTATCAATACAACTTTTTTTGGACCAGAAACTTTTGTAAGCTACATTTTTCATGTTATTTTTTCCAAATATGTTTATGAAATCCTCTGAGATCAGCTGCTCTGAGCATCCATACACTAAAATGGAATGTCCTTTTCCTTGCTTGTTTATTCATTCCCTATAATTTGGGCACTGGGATTCTGTATGATACTTTAAAGGTTAAGGTCATTTTTTATCCAGCCTTACTTAGCATAAGATTACTTGATTGACATTTTTATAGTATGCATGTATGAACAGATTCCATAGTATGAGGGAAGGGCCTAATATGTGAGACACTTAAAAGGAAAAAAAGGAAAGAAAGAAAAGAAAGGGTGGTTTTAAAGTATTAGTACTACTCCCATGGGTTTTTTGTTGTTGTTTTTAAATAGAAATTGTTTCCAGATGCCATGGGAGCTAAAGTTAACAGAAGGTTAAGCATCTTGTTGCAGAGATCGAGGTGGATCACAAGTCCTCCCTGGTCTTGTCTAGCACTGAAAAACTATTTATTTTCTATTAGAGAATAGTACAGTGGGACAGTCTTTTTTTTCCGTCACTGTTGTGAGTGTATATGACCTTTCAGATTTTTTAACTTGGGTTCAGCGTTGGAGGTGGTATCTGGGGTTTCTGTTTTCTCCAGAAGAGAGAGAACTTACGACAGAATGTTCTTCACTATGAAAATTATGCCAGTGTTATTCTTACTTGCTTTGTAACTGCAGCACTTTCAGTCAAAATTAGATATCGCATGGGTTGTTACTACAGGTTGACAACTAATACCTTTTCTCAGCCAGTGATTTTTATTTAAACCAATGCCTCTTTCAGATTCAAGTAAAAACTATCACTTTTAGTGGGTTACCCATTACAGAAATCAGTTGCTATCAGATGCTGTTTGTCACTAGTTCCATACAGTGTGTAAACATTAATGTAACCCTTTGAAGACAATTGTTGAAGGATATCTGTATTCTTAAAAATACAATCAGTATAAACTTTTTTAAAGCCACTATTCAAACAAACAGTTTTCATTTAATGGGGATGCCTTTCATGGAAGTATCCTTTCTTCATTTGTTTTACATAGAATTTATTTCTTGGGCTTCATCTACATGTCTGTAGTAGGATAACTAACAATGGAAAGACCTGACGATAACCTGATAGTTTCATTTCTGTGATGATAACTTTACTAGTAATGGTCAACTTGAACTCCTTGCACTTGTGAGGAGAAAATAATGCAAATAATAAGTAGGGTAACTGGAAAAATGGCAGTTTACTGTTCTGCTCCAAGCCCACCCCATACCAACTGACCAGTTGATGATTTCCAGAGGTGTGATTATTGCACACAGAGAGTCATTAACATAAATTAACTACACATGGGAAATTCTACTGATCATATTATGAGGGTCTAGTTACAGTAAAATGTAGTCATGTGCATTTATGTTTTTCTTTTCTTTGATTAGACTGTATCACATGGGAAGCATCTATGGAAAATAATGTAGTCCCTAATATCCATAGTAGAAACAGTAAAATATGACAATAAATGCAGTATGGGTTCTTCTTACTGTTGAGCTACAGAGCTCACAGCTATACAATTAATTCCAGTTCAGTTGTGTGCTTTGGAGTGTCCCATGAAAATGGTTAGATTATTTATGTCATTCACATTGTTACTATTAGAATACTTAACTGGTATGTTTACTTTTTCGTATGTTACCAAGTTTCTTCAGTAGCCGAGACAAACAATTTTTGAAGTGTTTGTGCATCTACAGAACAACCTTTCCAGACTGTTACACTGTTATGTATTGATTGATTGATTGATTTTTAACTTTATTCATCTCACTTCTTGAATAAGAATTCACTGTTTGTGCGAATCGTGTGGGGATTTAACACACTCTTTTACTCCTGGCATGTGCACGTGCACATTGAGATGAGTTGGCCTCACCAGTCAGACCTGTTAACAGAATCAAAGCCTGAAGGGTTGATTGTTTGCCTGCTCTGAGGTGAACTAATTTTTTTCTGTCTGTGGATAATCTCATGGTTGGGATCTGTCTTTCTGCTTGTGCTTGTGAACTGAAGAATGCAGGACACAATCTGTTTTTTCAAGGCACTTGACAAAATAGACATCAGCAGCAATCCATTTTAGATGTGCATCTGGTTAAAAAAGGATAATTAAGAACAATATTAGATTGACAGATGATACCAGAGATGTTTTTAGAGAAGATATCATTAAAAATAAGTGCATCAAAGTTAAAAGTATACGTTGATGCCCATGGCACTTTCAGTGCTGAGGGATCTTCTCTGAGTTGTGAAGAAGATTGAAGGTAACTTTTTGCCCAGACGGAGGTGTAGGAAAGCATATGGGAATAAATTCTGCATAGTATTGAGTACCAGCAGAAGAAGCACATAGCAGCGTAACAAACTGCTGGTGTTATGTATGGTAACTAAATTGCTAGTGTTGGTTTCAGTCCTTGGTCAACAGACAAAGTTGTTTTAAATCCTTTTTACACAGCTGTTCTTAGCACTTACATCAGTGCTACCCACAGAAAAAGATACTTTATCCTGCATGACATGACATTTCTTTGGCATTAGAGAGCTATTCTACTGTAGTACGTGAAAGCTGCTTCAGAGATCTGAGATGAAGATGTGTGTTGATAAAAGTGATATACACTGAGACACATAGATCCTAGTAGAACCTTTTGGGGCCAGCTGATCTGGTCAAAACGGATAAAGATCTTAATTAACAGAGGAGACACCTGTGCACATCTTGGCTTCAGAATAAGTTAAACAAGTTAAATGAACTATATTGAAAGTCTGTTTGCCATTCTGTCTGAAGCAATAATCTTGTAGAGTCTTTCAGAATTATCAGGATTTGCTTGCATAAGTTGTTGGCACCATAGAGATGGGGACTTCAGTCAATTTCTGATAATTCCGATCTAATAGCAAAGTATTTCATGGTGTGTAATGAATTTTGATACTCGTATAGGTATTCATACCAGCCTAGTTTCCTTATTTTTTTAACTTTTAATAAAAATCATGATCAGTGAGAAAGGGTATAGTCCACAAGTCCTTTAGAATTTACTGGAATGCTAAATTTGCTTTGGACAAAGTAGTGTCCTCTGCAGCAGACATTTTCATTGCTTCAGTTTATCAGAGCAGGTGAGCTCAAAGAGTAGTTCATTAAAAGCTGAGAAAATCATCAACTGGTCATATATTCATATGAATCACCATATTCATATGAATCATATATTCATATGTTGAATCATCAACAATTTATATCAACTGATATAAAACACTGAGGAGTGTTGGGAGGAAAAGCAGCTTTTCAAACTTTTTAACCCCCTGACTAAAAGCTGGAATTGTGGGAATGAGAGCTGAGGGGCTCCCTGAGTTTTGAGAAACAGAAATATGGTCATGCAAAGCAGTATTCTCAGTTCCTTCTCTGCAAATCATTCTTTTGTTTTTATTTTCACTTGCATGCTTTTACATCTAAAACATATTTAGATAAGCTTATTTGCTTGTGTATCTAGCCTATTTATAGTGTTGCTTATTTACTAATAAAACAGTTTCTAAATGCTGTACTTGTGTTTTTTGAATGATAATGAAGATTCAGCTAGAAAAAGAACATTTCACAAATATTAGTAAATTATTGTAGAGGAAAGTAGTGCAACGTAACCCATTTCTTAACAAAATCTTAATTTAAATAAATGAGTATAAGCCAGTTTGCTTACAAGGATTATGTTTTCTGTCATTGTTATAGTCTTCCCCTCACATAAAGTATATAAAGTGTTTCATCTTAGGGAAAAAACAAACACTATTTCAGAGTTTTGTATGGAAATAAATAAAATTGCTTGATAGGTCAAAGAAGTCTATTCAGTGATGAGAGTTCTTGTGTGTGTGGTAATTTCCTCTGTGTTTTGAGTAAGTAATATTAGTTAACTGCTGAGTGCTCCTCATTCAATGAGTAGATCAGCCAGTTCTCTAGAACAAGACACAGCTCTGGATCTATACTAGGTTTTTCTGTAATACTTGAGATAGATTGGGAATGCTTTCCGTGGTACTTCTGTTTCTGCAGCAGGGGACAGTTTTGCTTTACAGAGGTGCTTTGCAATTTAATGTGGTTTCACGGAGCCTTTTCTACAAACTGCTTTTTAATGTCCATTCCAGATTGTCAAGGATCATGTAATTCCAGAAATCCAGAAATTAATGACTTTGTATGTGATTGCTTTAGTCTTAAAAAAAAACAACAAAACAAACAAAAAACATCGGCATGGATTTTGTGTTGTTTTGTCCTGTATACCAAGGAGAGGATGTGTTTTAAGAGTGTATTTGCTTGCTTCTTATTTTAAACAGCAAATTGAGTAGGCAAATACTCTTTGATCAAAAGCTCCTAAAAAAAAACACACCAAAAATGGATAATCTGGGGGATCAGCTTCTCTGGAGTAACATTCAGTGCATCCTTTGTGGATGCAGTTGTGTGCTTTTGACTGTGCATGCTACTGGAAGAGTCCCGTTCCAGAGTAACGTGTCTCTTTCATCAGCTGTCCAGTAAAACTCATGTTGGTATTTGATGTTACAAACTTCAAGTCTTAACCTTGCTGCTGTAGATGATAGCTTAAAGGATATTTTGTACAATCACCATCTGAAAGCATAGGATGAATTTTTGTGCTACAGACTGGTTAATCTGCAAATCCTTTGGTTATGCAATACTACTACTTCCAGAAGGAGAACACAAATACTCTACAGCCTCTCTACATCTATGAGCTGTATTAGATTACACTCTTAATTTTTTTCAAGGTTTCTTTCTTCTTACTTGGAATGCAAAGTTTTTATTTGGATAAAACCAAATCTTCTATTTCTAACTAGAAACGTAAGATTACAGATGTTTGTATGTATATGACACTGACTGTCCTAGGTCCTCTTTGTATTATATGAGCTACCCATAAACTCCCAAGATAAAACAATTATGGTGTTTATTGCGTAGGTTCAGCAGATGAGTTGCATCTTGAGGCTGATGGTATTCTGCAAACCTATTATGTAAGGGTTCTTATGTGTTCAAAGTCTGTTGGGTCAGAGCTTAGGACCTGGAAAGTTCAGTTGTAAAAATCATGGAAAGATTGAGGTGGGAAAGAAGCTTTTGCAATCAGCCATCCACCTGACTTACCAAGTCCAGTCACCAAGCTATACTTTAAATACCTCTGGTTGGAGCCATGTTGCCTGTATGAATGATCTTGGCACATCAGCTGTGCCTTCAGTGTTGTAGGTAGTGAGTTGTCGCAGCCCCAAACTGACTCAGCAAATGTTAAAAACCAAATAATGTGGAAAGCAACAGTTAAATACTTGAGCTTACTGGTTAGGTCTGTTTCCTTTAGAATAGAGCAACTGACCAAAGATGCCACCTTGATTACTTTGGAAAATCACCACCTCATGTGATCTTATTTATCAATCCATTAAACATTCTGTGTGAAAACCAGCTATTTTTCATTATCCACTGTAAGATCTATTTCTGCACTTCCTGGAATTTGTAACAATACATAATTGTCTGAAGATTCGGTAAGCAAAAACTAGTCATAAGCATCTCGATGCTGAAATTTCAGATTATAGAATACATCAGAATTAAATCTGTATGTGGTGTGTGTTTGAGCCTAATCATTTTCTATTATTCAAGACTTCTGTTCTTATGTCTGGGTCTCATTGGGCTGCTCAGATGAGCTTAGATAAGGGATACAGGGCAAAACCCAAGCCCCTTAAAGCAGGAGAACATATTGTCTTCCTTTGTCAGCAGCAGCTTATTTGGCTTGTTCACATCTACTGCAGTGTGGTTTGCTATTTTGCCTTGTTCCAGCTGTTGTCCATGCAGGAAGGTCATTAAATTTGGTGGTAGGTTGGTTTTCTGCCAGATTGGGTAAGAAGTAATTTTCTGCTGGATTCATGAATTGAATTTGATTTGCCACATACTCAGTTGAGATCAGGGGTAGAGGATAGGGTTGGATACCTATCAAGATCAGAAATTTTTAGTTGAGCACAGGTGACGCTCAGTGCTTTTGTTCAAAAAACATCCTATCTCTTTGGAAAAGGATCAGTGCTTTTTTTGTGTCTTTGCTTACACTGTCAGCTTTAAGAAGAGGTAATCTACCACCACTAGTTTTCCAACAGATTCATCTCTGCAGGTAAGTACTGTCTAGACAGCTGTCACTTGCTCTGCATTTTGTGTGTCTGTTCCATTGGCCTTCCTCTCTGAGTCTGAGTTATTGTCTTATGAATCCTCAGCAGAGCAGTTCTGGCTTAGGACTCTCCAGTTTCAGGTAACTCATTCAGCTTTTATTATGGCCAAAAATTAAAAAATAAAAATAACTATTAAATTTCTTCCCTTTTCTGTTTTTCTGACTTGTAAATCTTATTAAAAGGCAGCTATATTCAGATATTGTGAATGAAACAGAATTGTGGAATGGCTTTTGTTAGAAGGGACCTCGAGGATCATGAATCTCTGCCCACTGCCTCAGGCAGGGCCACTAATGACCATATCTAATACTAGACCAGGCTGCCCAGGACCCCATCCAACCTGGCCCCAAACACCTCCAGGAATGGATGGGGCATCCACAGCCACTCTGGACAGCCTATTCCAGCACCTCACCACTCTAATAGTAAAGAACTTCTCCCTGATATCCAACCTAAATCTTCCCTCCTTCAGCTTAAACCCACTTCCTCTTGTCCTGCCACTGTCTGCCCTATCTACTGAATGAAAACAGTCGGACATAATAATCTTAAGAATCATGCTTGGAGGTATTCTGTTTACCCCATTATTCAGTCTGGTGTCCCTTGTCAGCAGGAGTTTAAATCTTCGTTCACCCAGCTCCTCACTCATTTTACTCTTATGATGGAATTTCAATCCAGAGTTTTTGTAATGCTGATTTTGTCATCTGTAACATTCTGATTAATTACTAAGCAGTACTTAAACCACCACAATTTCTTGTCATTTCAGTTACTTAAAGGGGAAAAAATAAATCTGGTAATATCCAAGAATATTCAGTCTTTAGTTGTGCTTTTTTTTTTTTCCTGTTGACCTCCATACTTCCTGGGCTGTTTTCTAAAGGAGCATTTACCTTCAGAGACTGGTGGTAACTAGCGGCTGCATCAGCTTGGTGTGTCACAGCTGGCCTGTTTCTACAAGAGAATACACAGGGTGTGTAAAACATGGTCTTATGCTTCGGTTTATTGCCATGAAATCACTGTGGCATGGATAGCGTTTGGATGCATAAATCCACAGTGCTGAGCTGTGCTCTCTTTTTGAGAATAGAAATTGCTGCACATAAGAGAGATGATGGAAAATGTGTACAGTCTATACAATCTTCCAGTAGTAGATTGAGACCAGTGGCACTTCCCCGAAAAAATAAATTACCCAAAATTTGCAGCACATTCATATTCAATTTCATCACAGCAGATGCTCATTAGTATGTTGTTATTAATTGGTATTCACTTTAGGTTTTGTTTAAAATGAAGATAATAATTAGGTTTTAATTACTGCATCTTTCTAAGGGGGAGGGGAGGAAATGCCTCTCAAGGCACTGAAGTATTTCCTGTATGCTTCTCTCCACTACATGTGAGCCTCAGAAGTCTCTGAAATGCGATTTTCTGCCAAGAGTTTTCTATTTCTTTCTGCTTCTTTCCTATTTTTTAAGTATTAAGAACTATCCCTAAGTGGTTTGTTTGGACATAGCGAATCGTATCATAATAGCGAGAGCCACAGCTCTTTCTAATCAAATTACCAAAAAGACTTTGCAAAAGTAACTCTCTCAAGCAGCTGATTAATGAAGTGGTGCCACTGTTTTGTATTATGATTAATTGAAGTAATACAAATAAATTCTGTAGCCTGTGGAAATTATCTCCTGTGCAAAGCAATCTACTAGAGTTAGCAAACTAGAATGAGAGATGTTTTTTTGTTTCTTGTTGCCTTCATCTTCCTTAAAAGCCTTTGATGGCACAACTGAAAACAGCGGTTAATGGGAGTACAAAGTCACAACAGCTCAGAGAGGGCCTGCAGAAGTGAGAGTGAAGTTTTCTAGAATTACACTGCATTTGGGTAAGCAAAACATCAGAACTAGAACTGTAAGTGTGGTCTTCTGCATCTTAGCTGTTGTGAATTTTTATCAGCTTCTTTTTGGGGTTGTTTTTGTCCTTTTTATTTCCTTGGACCTTTCTTAGCTGGATTCTCTAGATAACTGCCTTTAGTTACTGAAGAGACTTTGAAAGATGGTGTGTTGGCTGTTTGGGCTCCTGTGTTACTAGAATGGAGGAGAATTAGGCACCTCACTTTTGAAGGTCTTTGGGATGGAATCTCAAGCACTGAGGGAGAGGCCTTCTAAGTTCAACACCTATATACAGCTGCCAGCAACATTCCTACCACAAGAGAAGTGCTAGTAAGAGACAGAGCATGTTAACTTCTCATACACTGACTTTAGGGGAGGAAGAATGCTCACCAGTGATGAGATCCATCTTGTTCCCTTCCTTTCAGAGAGTCAAATAAGCTTTGTTATTAAGAAGTTGAAGTGAGGGTGGGCAGTGTAAGTTTTCCGACACTGTACAAAATTAAGCAAACCAAGCTTGATCTTCTGCTCTTGCCAGGAGGGCTCTACATCCCCTGTTCTCTTATTACATTTATGAAATTAGGGAGTTTAGGCCATTCACTGCTTGAAGTTTGGCCTTGAGAGAAAAGTGATGTGGCCTTGCTCTGGAGCTGAATTCTTAGGAGCCTGTGAGACAGAAGATGAGACAGATCAACCTTTCAGTTCAGTGTTTTGTTCAAACATCACCAACTGATGATTAGCAATACTAAGCTATTCATAAGCTATCAAGACAGAGTGGATTCAGATGTGTAGAGACAGCTGACCAGCAATACAAATACATTGTGGCCTCCTTTCCTGATGAATGCTCTAGTGAACATTTGCTGGTGTATGTTTCAGCTGAGCAAGATTTTTCTTTTTTTACGGCTGAGCATTTGGTACCCTATTATTGTCTTTATTCATGGGAAAATTTGTTTTGCTGATGTTTCTAATGTTCTGATTCTGTTAAGACACATGGGGTGTCAATCACATGCATGATAATCCGTGTGATCTCAAATTCTTCCTGGGAGGGCAGGTTAGGGATTTGCAGTTGTCCTTCTGATTTTGCAATCAGAGCAGACCCAGATTTCTTTAGATGATTACTTGTTGGCCAAGCACAATGATTTTTATTCTTTTTCCCACATGTTATTTTTCTAATACAAATGTAATCTTTCTGTCATGGGAATGAATAATGGTGATTGCAAACTACATGACTTTGGTTCCTGTATCTGCTTATCGCTGTTTTAAATACCATAAAAAAGAAAGAAAAAAAAAAAAAAGTTGTTTGGTTGCTTTTTGGTACGGAGCGTTCTTTCCATGAATGGAAGCTGTCAAAGAGGCAGAGTTACATCCTAAAATCAGTTCCTAATGAAATCAAGAAATGAAACATTACAGATCAAATAAGAACTTCAAAATAAGGTTTTATTTTCTTGTACTCACCATTCAGTCTTTTATGGAAAGAAAGAATACATAAATGATATAAAATTTGAGAAAATCGTGTGGTAACTTAAGGGCTGTCAAGTTTTCTTTGCACAAAAATATACTATTAAGTGTCAAGTTGGGTTTGAAGTTTTAGCATTACTTTTTTCTTCAATTATACAGGTCATCAGGAATTAAATACACAAGCTGACAATAGAAGTAATTTCTAATGCTCTTTTAAATTTAAGTCACCTGTTCTTTGGTTTCATAAGTATACCATAATATTCATCGTCTCATAAAAAATAAACCTTGTGCTTTTAGATAACTAATTTCAAAAGGGAAGGGAGTATTTGCACATTATCAATTAAAAAGTAATTTAAAAAAAAGTTAAAATAAGAAATTGTTTATATATGTATGTATGTCTGTGTGTATAAATTATTGCATACCGATTTTTGTATTTTCTTTATCCATTTAAGCAGTGACTTTCAATTAGCCTGCCTACTAATATCAGGTCACTAAACTCTATAGCTGATGCTTTATTCTTTCGTGTGGGTTGTCATTCGTTTGCTTCAGTTGGCTGGCAAAGGTTGTTGTATATCCATTACCAGCAACACAGCACTTTGCATTTCTGAATTGACAAGCAGCTATATTGACCTAGCGCTTATTATGGGTCAACAGCTGCGTTAACCGACGGAAGGACTGAGGGGCAATTAAAATGAATTGGCAAAAATATATCTTCCTAATTTACTCCAATTTGTTATTTATGCTAACATTGTATGGCTTCTATGGTGACACTAAACAGAATGGACCCAATAATGGCAATTAACATAAAAATATAATGGCTAATCAAATTGACAGCAACTGTTTCTCATCATCTCGACACACAATACATTATCAAAACAAACTATTATGAAGGAGGTAATTTCAGTGTTCTATTCAACCTGCTTCATGTGTGCAGTCAGGGAGATGTGTACCAGCAATTACAGCTGAATCTAAAAAACTAAACAAATAACTTAATCGCTGTCGTCCTCCTTTTTTCTTCTTCAGGAAGCAGTAATCAGGATTTACTAAAAATAACTGGTGTATAATAGTATAATGATGATGCATATCGTAGAATAGCTAATAAGGAATAAAATAAGCTTCTGTGTGTCTTTTTTTAAAATAGGTTTACATGAAGTGGAAAAAAGTGTAACGTTAAAATATATAAAGAAATAACAAAGCAGTATTAATGGTTGTCAAATGTCTCAACATTGCTTAGTAGTTACAGATACTTTATAACCTGTCAGTAGAAGTGTAAAATAAGCTGAATTTAGTAACAAAAGTTGGCATGATTGGGTAGAAAATTAAAAAGCTAAGTGAAAGCAGAATTCCAATAAACGGAAATAGTTTACCAGTTGCTGTTCCTCTGTGCTTTCAGCCTCATATTCCATGTGGTACGCTGAATGTCAACTTAATATTGGTCTAACGTGTGGTGGTTTGGTGTTTGCTGATTTTGTGGTTCACCAAGAAAGTCTTCAAGAATTCATGTCTGTATAAATATTGAATGTATATGGAATGTACAAATGGTACTTCCATGTTTGATGCAGTTTTAGTTATTTCATTCTTAAAGACTTTTGTGTTCAAACCATTGTTGGTCAATATTTAAACAACAGTATCTTAAATAGCAGGGAGTGGAATGAGGTTTTGCTAAATGAGAGTTCAAGAAAAATAAATTTAAAGGGCCTGGTTGTAGTGTGGGTAAGGTAGATCTCATGTCTGGTTGAGCAATCTCCTAATGCACAGAACAGCAGCAGTGACATGAATGCATACAGACGTACTGTTGAAGTACAGCAATAACACAGAGACTTGACATCACTGACATTCTGAGCATTTAATTGAATATGATATTCCACCTGTACACACTTGCAGATTTTTGAACTAAAGGTGTGATTATTAACATGCAGTAGTCCTCCACAGATGTGTAGAGCAAGGTGGTGACATAGCTACAAAGGTGTATATGCACCTGCTCTTATTTGAATTTTTCACCATTTATGTAACTACAGCTGTGTGTGTGAATGGAGAGGGGAGGGAATACAGCCAAACACCTGTATTCATCAAAAATATACATTGATGCTTTTCCTTTTTTTGAGATTGTTGTGTTGTACAATGTACTAAAACAATAATGTTACTTTGTGCCATCTTTCTTATAACTTTTATTTTGGTCCCAAAGTGTCATACTGGTATGTGTGTCTGTGAGAATAGGTAAATGTGATTTGTGTGTTTATAAGAATGGATAAGTCTAGTATGATTTGTATTAATGATTTCAATTGTGAGAAAAGAGCATACAGAGATGTAGTATAAATATTTTTTTTTGTAATAGTAGTGTTATAGTAAAATAGCGTTATAGTAATACATGAGCAGAATATATCTTTTAGAAAGGTACAGAAGGAATCACCTCTTGATAACAGAGAGAAAAATAGGAGACACACTTATCACTGGGGTTTGTAATTGCTACCTTTTTATTTTGCAGTATTCTGATAAGGCCCTGTACACTCAGCTGTGCTTTTACCGGTACATTTTTGATGTGGAGTATGCAATGGATAAAGTGATTACTGAAGAGGATAAAGGTAAGTTTAAATTATTAATTAATTAAACGTAACTCAAAAGCAGCTCACATTCTTGAACCTACAGCACTATCCATTTGTACTCTCCAAACCTGAACTACTAGGCTGTAACTTAGAAGAGAAAACAGAAGAAAGCAGGGAATTGTTTGTAAGAGAAATGTGTTATCTGTGAATAACAGGTTCAAGATTAGATGTCTCTGTTGTTTTGGAGCAATTAGATTTTTTCCAAAGTGCTTTGCCTGGAAGTTATGCCATTAGAGAAATCTCTTTGCATGTAGTTTGAAGGATATGTCAACTTCAGCGAATAGATTAATTAAAACTATACAGTTTCTAAAAGAAGCCAATTAAGATATATTGAGGTATTACATAAGAGGCCGGGGACGAAAATGATGGCTCAAGAAAGCAGCAATGTTAATTGCCTTCAAAGCTGTGCTAAGTACAAAATTTGTGCTGATGTTTGGAAGACTTTTTTTCCTCTTGTCATCTTTCAGTAACCGTAGTATTATTTGTGAGCTAAGACATCTCTAAGCTATAATGGAGCTATGCGTTTTGTGTGGCTAAGTGATTCTCAAGCTGACGGAAGAGCATCTCTGATGGTGGGCTAATGCGTGGCTGATGTGGAATTCTGAACAAAGCTGCTTTGAGCCCACCTATAAGGTGTACTATTAACAGAGAGCACTTCCACTGTGCTTTTGGTGATGCTGATTAAGAAAAAGTACTACCTCTGTAGTCAGCTTTTCTGATTGCTGTTCTGCTGTAGAAATCTTTCCCCTTCACTGCATCACCAGCTATGTTTCTGGGTAATAGAAGGACACTAAATAAAGTCATTCTTTCTAAATGTAATTTTGATGAGCTTTATATGAAAAGCAGAACAGCTCTAATGTCTTAGCTAAATAAAATGCTCAGTTAAGCAAATTGTCTGATTCTGGCCTGTTTCTTCTTTTAGAGGTTCCCATTTCCTTTCTTACAGAATCACAGAATTGTAGGGGTTGGAAGGGACCCCTAGAGACCATTGAGTCCAACCCCCTGCCAAAGCAGGTTCCCTACACCTTAATGCCACTTAAGACGAGGCCACTCTGTGGGATCATCTCAGTCTAATACAACTTTGTAGATGTACTGAAGGAATGTTAAGTAATTGTAGATTCTACTAGATGAAACTCAATAAATTGGTGTCCATCTACCTAATATCAGGATGTAAGTGTAGATGCATCTTTAAGGGTGATCCTCTCCATCCCCTGCTAGAGCAGACTGTCATGTCTTACTTGTAGGTGATTCTGCACCTTTCACTGTTGTTTAGAATGTGTTTTAGACACTCATCCTGTGATTCCTGACAATTCACTATAATTTTCCCATTCTGACTTGTTCAACTTGTGTTTGTCCATTTACTGAGTATTTCCCCTCCCTGAAGTTCTATGCTATGGTTTTAGAAACTGTGGTAGCATCTCTGTTCTGTTTTAAATTAATACACTTCTAGATTCAATTAGTAAGAACAGCCCTCTGCTGCATGGTCCTCCTTCCTAGTCTTTTAGTCTTTTCTATGATGGATTTATCTTTCAGTGTGAGGAACTAGAATTTACCCAGTGTTCTGGATGGTTTCTGCTCAGTGTCTTGTACAGTGCATCTGTATATTTGGTGGGAGTACATCTACTGATGTTTTCCTGTATAGCTCATAGTTCATAGCTGCGTTGTATCTTTAACTTGTACTTACCTGATGAAAGAAATCTTGAGATCTGAGATTTTTTTCCTTCTGTCACTTCTGAATCAGATGTTCATGTCTGAGGTTTATGGCTTTTTTGCTTCTTTGTTTTGTCTTTAGTTCTCTTGGCTTTGTTCATATTGGGCTCCTTAATCTCATTTATAAATTGAAACTTCAAGTTTACTGAAACATAATATGATGTCTTCTGCAGTCGCATAGTTTCTCACTGTCTGCTTTAATCAGAAAATGTTCCCCAGACCCTCACAGCTAGTTGGAGGAAGTTAAATAAAATTAGTACCTAGAGAAATTCTAAGGAAATTTTAGAGCTCTGCTATGACTTCTGTTTTCTTGGATGGTTCACTTTTTCAGCACTGTGTATTTTTGTAGTTTTCTTACTGAGATTAATTTTTTTGGTATAATCTTACTCATTAATCCAGTGGTTTCAGGCCTGGTACCACAGCAAGTGTTAAGGCCAGATTAATTAGATCTATTTTGTCTGCCTTTGAAAATTGTTTCTCTTCAAACAGGCAAACTAAACAAACAAATACAATATGCAATTATGTCCTGTTTTTTCAGATATCTTTTGGGAGGAAAACATCTTTCTAATAGTCTAAAAATACATGCATAATTTGAGAATAATTACCTGTAGCTTTTTGGGTCACCTTATTTTATAGGTACCAGTGTTCTATTTTCTCTTAACGGATGGAACTGATTTACTTTATTTTATTGAAATAAGTTGATTTAGTCAACTCTCGGTATGAACACAGAGCTTATGTTTATTTCCCCTTAGAATAGTAAATAAATAAATAAATAAATCTGTTCCATATTTTGCAAGCCATTCGTGTTCAGCATCACTTATTAAAGACGGTGGATTCTATGAGCTTTATTTTTCCTCTTTACTATGTATGTAACTGAATCACTTATTTACTGTTGTTCTTATTTTGGTTTGGGGATATTTATTTATTTATTTATTTATTTGCCTTTTTAAAATTATTTTGGAGGAGGTTATTTTTAAAACTAAATCACGTGGACTCCTGAGTTTTCACAGACTACTTCTTTGTTCTGTAGCTTTTGCTTATTCTTGCTTCAAGGTTGTTATTCATCTTAGAATGTTCTTCTGAAAAAATATTTTAGTTGCCAGAGACTCAGGATATAACTGTTGAAAGGAAATTTGAAGGAATTCGTGCTTTCTCTCCATTCACAACCCTGAGATTCTTCTGTATCACTCACATTTTCTGTATTTTCTTCTTCAAAATAGAGAACTGTAATTGCAGAACAGGTTTCTGTTTATTCTGCTATTTATATTGAAGGTCTGTGTTATTTATTGAAATGGAATCTAAAATAATAATTGTGAAGTCAGTGGGAGTTCAAAAGTCATCCAGCCTGCTCCCTTTCCCTGCAAGAGGATCAATACTATTGTCTGTCTAGCCTGCATTGCGAAGGTAGGATAAATTTTAAAAAGCAAAAAACAATAAACAAAGCAAACAAAGACAAACTCAAACCAATGCTTAGGTATTGCAGTTACTACAACATCATAGATTTTTCAACCAGTTTCTTCTTCTCTATCTAATATAGAGACCTTTTCTGTATATTTAAGGTGAATGTTTCCCTAAGCTTGTCCTGTGTCTGATGGATAATAGGTGTTATTTTACTTTGAGAGTTTTGCGTATTTAAAGCCTGTATGGTATCTTCTGTATCACTTTCAACAACAATCCTGAATTTATTCACATAATCACAGGATTGTAGGAGTTGGAAGGGACCTATAGAAATCTAGTCCAACCTTTTGTGTACTTGAACATGTACTTGTACATGATGGTTTTCATGGAACTAGCTGTTGGAATCTGCTTGTAATCGTTAGAGCTCATTTCCGAGTAACTGGGTTTTAGGAAAAAAATGATGTTATATGTATTGCTTTATGTTTATCAAAGTGAAATTAATTTCCCATTTCGTTATCTGATTGTTGAGTCTCATAAGATCTGTTGAGCATTCATTACCACGGACTCTAGCGTAGTGTAGTGTTACAAGCAAATTGGTATGTTTACTACCCACATCACTTTCCCGGGTCACTTATGCATGGCTGTGGAACTCCAGTGGTTACCGTTTTCCATCACGAGTATTAACCACTTAGACTCAAGCTCTGTTTCCTCCTATCTTTAGCTGGTCATTTATCTATTCCCTCTTAAGCCATACCTGTTTTTTCTTCTTAAAAGGTTTAGGTAGTGAGATAGTATCAATCAATGGACAATATTAATAGCATCATCTTGACTCCGTGCTTGTTCAATGCTTTATGATATTCTTAATAGGTTTGTGAGATGGGCCTATCAACCTATGTTGATTCTTCCCTAGTACATTGTATTTATTCAGTTGCCTACTAATGCTCTTTTTATCATTTCTGCTCATTTGCACAGTACAGATTGTCCATCATGTCATTCACATTTCCTGGGATTGCCTTTAATATCATGGAAGATCATTTCAAAAGCCAAACTGAAGTTAGCATGTAACCTCCACTAGATATCTATTCTGGGTCCTGTTACCTAAGGAAATTACAGTGGCTGACATGATTAAATTCTTCCCAGCCCTTCTTGTCTATTAGTGTACTTCTTGTCATCGCCATGTTTACAGCTAGGTTTTGGTCCATCTTTTCCCTGTAAGAATTAAAAATAAGCTGTTTGGTTTACACAGCATTTTACTATTACAGAGACCGGTGAAGTTAGCTGCCAGTTACAACATCCAGGAATATCTGGATTATACAATTATTAGTTATTAGTACCATTATTAATTGTCGCATTTATTCTCCAAGCAATTGTTTCCGTTCATCTGAAAGTTTAGGGTCATTCATGATGAAGATACAGTTTAATATGTTAACATTGTGAAAGGTGGATGAGGTTCTAAGCTTTCATACTACACAAGTGTAACTCTAAAATTCCTTTGCGGTCTTTTTAAATTAAGAGACTGTTGCACAGTCAATGTCAGGTCAAAACCAATTTAATTTTCAATATCACTGTGCCAAAACCACTAATTTACAGCTGCCAGTAATAGTGTCAGGTCTGTTTGCTCTGATTTAATTTTTTAATCAGGAAAGGAAAATTGCTCCATTGTGACTAGTAAAGTACTCAAAATGTTTTCAGCTCTTCCTTGCAGTCAGAGGTTTTCAAAGCTGGGTTGTGGCTTTAACAGATGTTGCTGCTTAGGCAAACAGTCAGAACAGCCAGAAGCAGTAGGAGTAGCAAAGTAGTAACATCCTCTGTTCGCTGGGGTGGAAAAAGGATAAGGAAACCAGCAGTGATTTAAGCATGATGTTTAAATCCAGGAGTATGCTCTTTTAGTATGCTTTAAATTCAGAAATGGAAACCAATGTATTTTAATGGCTGTGTCATCAGAAAATCAAAATAAAGTGTAGTAAGCTTTATATCGTTATCCCATTCAAATATTGGTATTGTTAAATATTCAAAGATATTACTGTTTTCACTTTGCTTCTACAGTAAAATGAAAACCTTTAAAAATGAAGAGAAAAGGAGCCCACATAAAGTCAGTGAAACTACTGTGCCTCACACAGATGTCTCTAGTTAGCTCCCCCTCCTAGCATAAATTAAATCTTCATAGAAGACTTTGGGTAGGGATGCTGCAGGTCCTTTATTCACAATGACTGCAAAATCATTCAAAAATTGTGTATTAATATAACTGAGGTTGTTCATGATGCTTTTTTTGAAGAGAAACAGGATCCTGATCATAGGATTTTTCTTTTTCATGCTGGAAAATGGAACTGAAAGCCACCACTTCTCCACCATCCCAGTTCTAAGAGACATAAGGTCACAAGTGATGTTTGTAGTGCATGTAAGTGTTTCAGGGGTAGAAACTGCAGAGATGCTGCAGCATATTCTTTCACGGAATGTTTTCAACCACTGAGCCTCTGATCATTGGATTCCAGAAAGTTTGGACATACCAGGTTATTAGATAGGTAGAAGAATGTGAGGTAGGGAGATGGCCTGAGAAAGGGTGATTAAGTGTTCCTGTTTGTTGGGGAGACCTGCGTCTTCAAAGATGTCAGTTTGTGAAAGTGGAATGCAATTGTTGTGATCGAATTCTTATGGACTATGATTTTGTAAATCCAAAGGCATATTCAGAGGATGCTTTTGCACTTTATCACAGCTATCTATCTGTATGTTCCTTGCTTCATCCTCGCATACAAATACCAGAAGCATCTAAATTACTTTATGGAGGAATAAGATGCTGTTAGGGGGAAAAAAAATGACTCTCTTCTATGCTGTATGTCCTAGACGCTAAATAAATAAATAAGTAAGTAAATAAAACGCACACACAAAAAAGCCCCAGCTGTGAATATTTGTGTGAATCCTATAATTTCAACATGGGATGTTCTCATCTTGATGCGCTAAGGAGGAGGTCAAACTGAATTTTTAATTGAAGAATAATTGTAAATCTTTCAAAGAAGACAGATTGCAATTGAGATGTTGTCAGAGCGATGTGTAGTTTAGTGTATGTACTCCTGTCAGCTGGTGATGATGGTGAGGTTGAGGGAGACTGAATGAATGGGCCTGAGCAAGATGTTCCCTCTCTGCAGTAGTGTTAGTTCAGTTAGATGAAGGGAGGACATAATGTGTGAGAGAGCTGGAAGGACTATATGTATGAGAAACTGAGGCAATGAAATGAAGACTTCTGGTATTGAAACCACTAGGCATTTATCTGTAGGCAAAAAGACTATGAAAAAGTTGCATAAGGAAATGTAGTTGATTGTGTGTGCTTTCCAAGGGGGAATAAAGAGAAATCATGTAAATAACCTTTGTGCATATATATGTGTGCAATTGCTGAAATGTGGCATAACTTTTTTGAGGGAGTGCAGCTCAACAAACAAAGCATTCTGTTGCATCTCATCTCTAGATGCTATTGCCAAGTGTTCAGTGCTCTATGGCGATCTTCACATCCAAAAAAATACTGCTGTGCACATTTGTTTTAAGGTACTTTGTCTGCCAATCATATTGCTTAGAAGAGATAGCAAAGTACTGATTTTCAAGGATTTAAGAGCTTTTGGTAGCTCTTGTTCATTTTTCCTTCATGTGTTGTTCTGTAGAGAAAGATTTTGGGACTTGAAAAAAAAAATTCACTTTCTTGTGTGTTTTTGAGTCTCGCTAACTTTTATCCAAGTAAAGAAATATTCACTGGATGATTTTGACCCTTTTGATATAGTGGATGGGCAGTTAGCTGATCTTTATAATCCTAAGTTATCCTTCCATAGCAGTCACACTTTTTTCATGACCGACTCGACATTTTAATGTCTTGTGCACAACCGTTTTCTTCTGTTCTGTTTCTGCTTTTGGGGTCTTTTTGTTTAACCTGTGAAATCTAAGTAAACCCCATTATGCTCACTGTACATCTCTATAACCCTTTCTCTGAACGCTAAGCTTAATGGGCTGTGACACCTCTCTGGGAGTTACAAATTCTTGTGAATTATTTTCACTGCTTGTGAATGAAATAAATAGAAATAACGAGTTACAACAGCTGTGATATGTCAGCGGTGTGGGAACTGTGTGGCATGACAGGACTACATTTGCTGTGGCTCATACCTCCAATAAAGTAATTTTGATTAATGAAGACTATTTTTCTTCTGCACATTGTGCTCAGTGTTCCAGGTGGAACGAAGTGGTTGACTTGACAAACTGACTCCTCGTGAACTGGCATGGTTATCTGACTCCTTCACGTACATACCCTGCTGCTACTGATTGTGGGAAAAATATCTTCTGATTTGCCTTTCAGGTTTTATTCCTTACTTAACAAGTTGGCATATATCTTATGTACTTAGAGCCTAGGTTATTTTATCTGATAAAGTCTGGTTGCTTTATCGGGTCTGTCATGTTTTGAAACAGAAAATAATCTTTAAAGCCATTTTTTCTTTATAGTTTGTTTTTCATCCACAACTTCGATTGTTCTAATAGAGAACTTTGTCTTTCTGATTTCATCTGTGTTAGTAAAGTTTGGGGTTTCATTGGACATGACTTCTTTTAGTGACTACTGCTTCTCACAGCTGTAAGCTCCTTTCTCTAGTGAAAAGTGCAAGATGAGCATCTTTCTCCTTTTATAAGTCCCTTAGATTTGATGGATCTGGTAGTGTAATTTAAAAAAAATCCTGTATTTTATATACCAGAATTCTGACATTGATGCTAATTTAAAAATATATATATATTGTGGTAGAAATTGGTAGAAATAAACGCAAACAATTTAACTCTGTATAATCTACTCGGTATATGTGCACCTAAACATCAGAAGGGTAATATAAATGTGAGGTCTTAAAGAGATTTAAAAAAAGGTACAATTATCTGTATGATTTTTAAGTTGCATAAGAAATGTATTTTAGAACTTGCCAGTGATGGCTTATAATCACTTTGATATTTTGAGGAAAATGGTAGCTTTAAACAGATGATACAGAATTTATTTTTAAAAATGTATTGTGCTTATACAGTTGATGGCTTTTATTTCCATAATGTTTTTTACTACATAATTATACATCTTAATTACGTAATTACCGTCATAATTATTATGTAATTACATGTAGTTCCACTAATTACAAAATCAGGAAGTGTAATTATCTACTAAAAACTTTCTGAAATCTTATTTGTTCACTAGAGATTATTTAAAAGACCAGTGACCTACTGAAGATGGTGTATGGTGTAACGCATCACACCAGCTCTCCTTTTACCTTTCCTCATGACCAGTATAGCATAAGAGCATTGTGGAAGGACTTCTATATCTTTAATTATTATTTCCCTTAAAACTAGTTCTGAGGCATTGCCTATATTGCACAGGGATTCGGAGCCTCTGTGATCTTGTCATTGATATGTTTTGTCTTTTAGTTGGAAAGATTCTGTAGCTGGAGTTAGAGAAAGTTGTGTGCTTTCAGTAATCACCTTCATAACTTAATTCTCTGTAGTGCATTGAGATATCTGGGTCAGGGATCTGGTGTCAGCTATGAACATGATCGGAAAAATTCTGGTTATGTCCATGTGTAGGTAGAGCAAAACCTTGATTTCCCTGAAGACATGGAGAACGCAGATGGTTTCTCATGGACCAAAAATTTCTTTCATTGAATAAAATGGCTCTCTTAAAAATTATTTTTTCTGTTTATATGTAGATATACACATACATATATGTTTGTGTGCTCATTTATTACTCACTATTGCACATACTGAATTTATGAATTTGTTTAATGGTTCAGTGTGTAACAAACTTAGTTCACTGCATGCAAAGATAAAAAATAGTAATATTTAGGACACTATGCTTGTTTTGTCCTAGTCTTTTATTATACTGGGAAGATGGAAACTATTTCATACAAAACTTTCCCATACGTTTCTCATGATAGAAAATGTTCATTTATTATGTTGCAGTATTAAAATACAGAGAAATACTTTGAATAACAGGAAACAATGCATGTGAGAGAGGTGATACAAAACATAAGTGATCGAAATTTGTGATACTGATAAAAAGGGAGACAGATGTAACCTACGTGTCAGCAGGGAAGTGGTC
The DNA here is from genome assembly GCF_054131305.1 of Coturnix japonica. Lineage (NCBI taxonomy): Eukaryota > Metazoa > Chordata > Aves > Galliformes > Phasianidae > Coturnix > Coturnix japonica. Next base: position 108,116,135 of record NC_140663.1, on the reverse strand, counting down.
ACTTGGAAACATGATGAAAATAAGTCATTGGAATTGCAGACTCATTTCTGTGAAGCTTATGACGTGATACCCAAGTATACATTTCTATCTTTGCATAATTTTTCTCTGCTTTCTAAGGCAACTGTTTTACTTAAAAGAAGCTATTGTAAACCCCTGAGTTTGCGTCCGGAAGTGATGTGAATCTGCCATTATCTTGCTGAGTTCAGGATTTTCGGCTTGTATCTACTGAGCACACAAGGAGGGTCTGCCTCCAAACCAGTTTGAATTGCATAGGCCTTTAGAAGAACACAGATGCATTAGATTTGAACACAGTAAAAATGGGATCCTTATTTGATCTCCAAGATTTAAATTAATACCACAAATAAAATTATTTTAATTATTGTACTTACTGAAGCATAATAACTGCATAGGAGACGTTTCTTTTGAAATATCTTTCTGTATCCTTAAAAACAAAAACATTTATGTCAAAGACATCATGAAAATGTAGTTATGCTCTTTTCTCTAAGAAATGGGCGTGGATGAAGTCCTTAATAAGAACTACGAGGCTACACAGAGAACAATGGCATGGAAAATACTAGTTTTATTTTGTAGGACACACAAAGATGGTACATGATGTATAATACAAAAATGGAGCTTTACACAGTAGTGTATCTCAATGCAGATTCAATTTGTTTTATTAAACAAAGAAGTCCGTCGGTTCATTTTTGTCATCTCTCCATCAGAATTATGTGATGGTGTCAGCCAATACCAAATGATGTTTCTGGGGGAGTAAAAAGGCATATTTGAAGCCCTGAGTATTACCACCATGAAAACAGAGTGCACAAGAACCTATTTGGAGTGTGTTCTTCACAAAAGCATCTGAGACCTCAGCTGTTACCCCTTTGTCTCACAAGCAGTGCCTCCGCTTCCACAGTTTTCAAGTCCCCTCTTTTAACAAAGAAACAATCATTCCATGATAGTGAGTGGTTCAATGAGATGGAAAGAGAGAGTACTACTCCCCACCCACCCCCCCTTTTTTTCCTTTTTTCTTTCTTTTTATTTTTCTTCCCCGCCCCCCCCTTTTTTGTTTATTTCCAGGACCATCTCATAGATTAGCATGTCTTATTTCAGGCTAATATAATTTCACTACCTTTTGAGAGACAATTAGTTGTCACAAAATTTTGTGACAAGTCAGAATTTGGCTCAGCCTTGGAGAACAAATACAGCAAGATTTCGTACCGTCATATCCCACTTCTGTGAGAGGACTTGGATGGAGAAGGCCCGTTTGGGCTTGGAAGCTCTTTGTTTTTATCTGGTATAAATTAGTTTGGAAGAAGTTGATTTGTTTCTTCCAGGATTACAACTGTCAAAGGCATATCAAAATGTTTTCCTATGTTATATTATTTAACTCAGAATATAATAATGTAATTATTTTGACATGAAAATGCTGCGTGCTGTAGTATTTCCACTTATCTTTAAATAGACATTTTTCACTTTGTGAGCGATGCATACAATAAGACAAAACAAAAAAAAATGAATAAAAAGGAGTGAGTGACAGTCTAAGCTAGTTTATTTAGATGATAAAAACAAATAATATTTGATGTAAATAGTATTCTGTGGAGTTGGAATTACAACATTTATGTTAGGTATGGTATTGTCTCATGTTTCTGGTGAAACATTCTATGTTGCATAAACAGCATGAGAGCAGCAGCATTCTAATCAGATGAACATTTTGCAATTGGGTTACATACTTCTTCTGGGGAGTGCAAAAGAACACTTAAGAGGAGCTTAGAATTGTGTTGTTTTTCCACTCTTCATAAATAGAATACATGTGTATTCATCTGCAGTTCAATCCTATTTACTTATTTGTTTGTTTTGTGCTAGAACTGATTCTGTAGTTTTAAACATCCTCGATAAAAAAATAGCCAGTGGTGTGTGACCAAAAAAGAAAAAAAGATAATATACTTAGAAAAAGCATGGAGCTACTGTGGTTTTGATCAATAATGCTTAACTATCATCATCAGGGCCTTGATGTGGAAAAGATTTATTTCATACTTTAGATTCCATATTTTAGAGGCATTGGTGGATTTGGAATTGTTTGTTGTGCACACAGTTTCATGATAACCTGACGTATAGTACAACTATTTGAAATACTATTTAGTTTAAGAAGTCGAAAGCGTAATGTCTTGGTTGGAAAAAAAGGAAAAAAGATATGCCCGTAACTTGGAAAAGCGCCAGATGTGGGAACATAAGATACATGCATTTGATGAAGCTGCAGCTCTTCTTGTAGGTGCATTAAGGGATAAAGGAAAAAATAGGTTGTTATGTGAAAGTTTAGCTTCTGAAAATCTGGATGTAAGTTTAAAAAGCGTCTCTGTTTTTTGTGCTTCTGTACTCTGAAATGTATTTGCTATTTCCCAGTTTAAGCCAAACCTCAAATATTGCAAAAGAAGGAAACTCTGCAGTAAAGCGCCTGTGCCTTTTTCAGCTTTTCTCTAAGATCTGAAGCCTCGAGTTCTTTTTTGTTGTATTGAATTGCTGTAACAAATCTTAAACATCAAAGGAAGTACTCAGTCAGAAGTACCTATTTAGACAAAACATGAATTTTATTTCAGTATTTAGTCTTTCAACATGTGATTGTGCTTGTGTTTTCCAGTCAGTACCAAAAAAGGATCCTTCTTGCTTTATTACAGCATTTGACAGGATTTACAGGCTTTTTATATTCACAGGTGTCCTCTGCCCTACTAGTGACCACAGCTGCTGCACTGACCCATAGAGCATAAATAACTAGATATCCTTTGGTTTAAGCTTTTCCTCTAACACCCACTTTTGCCCGTGTTTCAGGCACCAGTATAACATGGCAGACTGCTCTGCTCACCACTTCTCAGCTTTCAGGTATATCTGCTTTCATGGCAAAAAGCTGTCCACCTCACTCATGCTGGTCCAGGATTTACTTACCTCTTCCAAAACTGAGTTACATTTCAGAAAGCATTGATCTGCCCAAGTGAAAAGGAGGAAGCAGTTCAAGTTCTGGCAGTCACTGTAAGATCTCATTTAAACCCTAGTGGAGTACCTCACAGGGTAGTGTAGGACAGCAGTATTGGTGACCTTGTTTTACCTCTTGCAGTACCAGTGCATCCTTTTCCTCCTTCTTTCAGTTCTAATAACTGCTGTTTTTTTGAGGGGAGAGGGAGGGAACATGATAATCAGGACTTGTGTTCTTTTTTAGTGATAGCAGTGTTGGGAGCCCTTGTCTTCACTTTTTCTTCATTTTTTTAACTGTTTAAGATGGGCAAGGTAATGTCAACAGACCATTTGCATGGTAATGCCTTACATTGGATTTTCACACCTCAGGATGTCTTCCAGTTATTTGTTAGTGTGCCTCTGCCCTAACTGAGGAAACAGTAGTTCAGTGATTAAGCATCACACTTCAAAAATCATGCTGGATTTCAAAAATCCTACAGGATTTGAGGTACTGAGATTTTTCACATAATGTAGCAGTTCTAGAATAAGCATTTATCTTTTAAGGGAGGAGGATTGTGAGCTTTATTTGTTTGATCTTTGCTTTGATGAAAAACTTCCACTTGTCACATTGCAGACCATGGCAGTACTATATATATATATTTGTACTATAATTAAGGGCCCAGCAAAATAGTAGTATTAGAGTAACTTTTCAGTAGGCTTAGAGATTCTGGTTTGTTTCTTTGTACTGGGTTTTGTGTGCGTATGTTTTTAACAGGTTTGGTTTTATATGGGAAGGAAGAAATGCCTGTACTGACTTGCACATGAGGAAATAGCATTAGTGCAAAAGGAGAATGAAGACATATAAAAAGAAAAACAGATTTATCAAGTGATCTCTTACCAAGCAAATTTGACAAAAAGCAATCTTAAAATTCACAATACAGAAAATGTGGGAAAGAGTCCTGGGAAGCTGCGAAGTTGAAAGATTTGGAGGGGCAACAATAAAAGAAGGTAATTTACATTACAGCTTGAAAGTAAAATAATCCATTGCAAAGTGTAGCCTTCAATTACTTGAACCTAGTGAGGGTAAATTCAGGATTTGCATTTCCAGTAGAAACTCCCCATATTTTAGACTTTATTGCTGTTGCCCTTGTTATCCAGTAAGAAGTTTTTCTTAATTAGGGAAATTTTAAATAAGGCCTGTATCTATACATTACTAAAAACCATTGCATGATCATAAGCAGAAGGCTTATGTGGGCATTGGTCATCTTCCAAAGAATTCCAGACTTAGAGTAGCTTGAGAACAGGTCATTTTTTATCTCATTCTGGATGTGAAAAGGGGAGAAGGGAAAAAAAATCTCTGGAAAAGTTTGTGGTACGAAAGATTTTATCATCTTCTAAACATAAAATATGATTTGGGAGGAAATCTTTCTTCTCTGCAGATATCAGCAGTTTTACAGATGGACTACATCCTTGGAAAGATTCTTGAGCAATTGCAAGCTGATGTTTTTACAGTGTCTCGAGCAGGCCAATATTTCTGTTGAGTAGTACATTTTGAAGGCCATTATGATGATAAACCATGTTCTTAGCATAATTCAGATTGGTGCATATGCTTTGGTTTTAAGAAGAGAATTCTGCAGCAGAGTGCAAACTACAGGCAACACTTTGCTGTTGAACATATACAGAAATCTTTAAATTCAAGACTTTCCAACAATGTGGGTGCTTTGTATCACACATTTGGGCTAACTAGGAGAGACCTCAGGAGTGCCTAAAGGTCAAACAAACTTAATTATAAAGCAAGACTGTGTAGTGCAATATATCCCAATTACAAAGATAAAATGAATCACCACAGTGGCAGGACTTCTATATAGTAAGAAGCCATCCTTATCTTTTCAGCTGATATACATTGCCTTTAAAGAAACATGAGTGATGAGTTAGGAAATGGGCCGTTGTAGACAACAGCAGTAAGCTCAGGAATTTGTGGGAGTATATATGAGGGTTTTACTCTCTTTAGAGGAAATCCATCTAATGATTTGCTTTATATTTAAATGCTAAGTGAAAATTCTTCATCTTTCTACCAGTAGGATTTTCTGCACAGAAATGCAGAAGTGGTCCACCATGGGATATGCCTCACAAAGTGGTTTTTATATGGTGGTATTCCAGCTAAAATTTGTCTCTCGTACTACATGTGCAACAACAAGGTCCTACTAGAGTTGAGATCTGAATATTTGTAAAATATGAACCACTCAGAAAGTTGAAGAGTCGCAGTCAGGGGAGTGACCAAGAATTTCCTTTCTGTACAGGCAGTGATCATAGGCTTCACTAAGATTTGTCTGAATGCAAGAGAGGTGCACAGAAAGACAACAGTAGTAGTCCAACACTCCACTTGAGTATATAGGCACTGCATGAGTGAGGGCTTTGCTGTACTCTTTAAGTGAAGCTAAGCAGTCATTCCTTCCATACCAATTGTTACTAGTGGAGAAACCCCCCTGCAAAGATATTCTCTTCATCTTCACTGACTGAGATCTGCTGTTTAAGTGTATGAATTTATCAGCCTATGCACCCATGGGTAGTGGAGTAGGCAGGTCCAGGGCATGGCTTATCTAATCTCATTTATGCTTGGCTGGCATGGGTCACATATAAGAAGTGCTTCTTTCCTGTATTGGTTATAAAGGAGACCCACAGTGACTGATTCTAGACATCTAGAAAACAGATTTACTCAGAAGATTTTACTAGGGACATAATTCATGAGTTCACCATGTTAGATGCCGGATGTGGGAAACTGTTACATACAGCGTTCCAGTTGGCTCAAAGAGTAAAAAATAACATCAAAATAGTTTCCATTATCCTACAGTTACAACCTTCATTGTCTACAGCAAGGTGAGAAGAATGTGTTATTCTGAAATAAACCATTTCTGCATCCCAGAATAATCTATTTTTAAATGATACGTAGTTAATAGTAAAGGCTCGAGGGAAGGCGTCCAGTCATAACTGTTAACCGGGAGGAGACAGAATACCTTAACTCCTACCACTCCTTTGGAAAAAGTCTGTCACAAGGTCTGCAACCAGCCTTTAAAAAATCAGTCTCAGAATAGAGTTCTGGCTTCTGTCACAGAAGAAAACTGTTGTTTTGTGGTTATTTGGATGGAAGCATAGGGTATAGTTCTTCTAAGCCCATCATATTTTTCAAGGGGACAAGCCTTGAGAATAAATTTCATGTATGGGGTCGTCTGGAAATTAATTTAAAATCGTCAAGGTGAAAAGCCATTATATATTAATAGCTGTTCTTTACCCGCAAAAGATTTTAGCAGTTAAAAGCCAAATCCATCAACCTCTGCTTTTTCATATTCAGTAAATACAGGGATTTTGATAACTAGACAAACTTGTCCCAAGGAGGAGTTTAATATTCTACAGATCATAGCACATAATCTTTTTTCTTTCTGCTTGAATGTCAAGCATGAAAAGGGGAAAAAATACATTTACAAAGTTGATTTAAGAAAGTAATCTAAAATGTGTTTCTTTATAACAGAGCAGCTTCAGATAATCCATTATTTTATTTGTAGACTGTCTTTGAGATGTGGAAGACAAAAGGCAGGCATGGATTTGTGAGTGTATCAAGTTAGTACACAAGGATCAAAGGCTATCTCTGCATGAGGGACTTTGCACATTCTCTTCCAGATCAGCTGCAACATCAAGGACAGGAAAAATCTGTAAAGCATTTTGTTTGCTATGTGTTCAATCTCCTGTCATCTGCTAATGCAGTCTTTGTCAGAAAGTGCTTAATGTTGTGGTACCCAAGTAACCTGTTTCCCTGCTTCACCTGCATTGTTCTGCTGAATACGTATCTCCTATATTCCCTGCTCAAAATTGCTGACTTTTCACAAATTAGAGATTATCAGTAGATGTGCTTCCCTAGGGAAGAAAGAAAAAAATATATTGACGTCCTAGTAGTGGGGACGGTTGCATCAGTGGGACAGAGTGTATTGTTGTGTCCTTGATGTATTATGGGCAGCTGAGCATGTGCTCTCACTATTTCAGAACTGTGGGTCTTATAAAGAAATTGAAGGGCAGGATAGAAGGTACAAATTGTATGGGTGGGTGGGGCTCTTCAAAGAGTAGGACTGTGCTGACCAGAACAGCTGCAGGTGTGTGTTTTGTGGAGTTCTGTAACATCTCGTGGACAAATTGGGAGGATTTAGGGTAAGTGTACAGGGAGAAATGGGAAAAGATAAAGTACTTTAAAAGAAATGAAAAGACTTTACTGTTTATTTCCTCTGGCAGCGCCCAGTGTAGTAGAATAATGAATTTGTTGATGTCACTGTGTGCTGTTAGGACAGGAACGATGTTCCACAGCACCGAGCCTTGGTGATTCATTTTCTTCCCGACTGCTTTTGCCCACTGTTTCAAGTTAAAGTTAGCAGGGAGTAGCTGGTTACCTTTCCTATGTGAAATGCTGGCTTTTTTGGGATGTTTGCTCAAGGTGCTTTCCCAAAGAAGTCATTAGCTTCCACCAGGAGTGGAGAGTTGTTACCTGTTGACTTTACATGCACATTTTGTGAAGAATGACTAGTTTCTTCTTGGCTTCCTTGATCTTTGTTGTAACAAAGTCTGATTACAGTAGAAGCAACAGCTCCTTTTGTTCCTTCAGCTGATTTCATTCCTGTGCTGATGATGTAGTCAGGGCATTACTGAAAGAACTCCCATACAGTTAGGATGGAGGACCAGGACTGGGGAGAGGAACTACTGAGTATTTCAAATCCTGTCATTCTCTTTCTTATGATGTGGGAACAGATGCTCTTCCACTGTTTGATGGGATGGTTTTTACATGTTGTTTATGCTGTAACATATGGAGTTTGCAAACCAACATCTGTAAACCTGTTGGTAGGGAGGAAGTGGGTATTCCTCATGCTGGATACTCATGGCAATACTCATCATGTTGCACCAGCAGCTTTTGAAGGCCCTGTCCAACCTCGCCTTGAGCACATCCAGGTATGGGGCACCTACAGCTTCTCTCAGCAGCTGTGCCAGCACCTCACTGCCCTCCAATAAATAATTTCCTCCTAACGTGTAATCTGACTCTACTCTCTTTCAGTTTAAAACCATTCCCCTTTGTTCTATCACTATGTGCCTATAGCTGTGGATCGAGAACAAGCAGGTAGTGGAATATTTTGATCTTGTTCTTGAAGATGATGTAACTCACCTTTGTGCATAGTCTGAAATAACCCTGTGTTAGGCAGCCATTCCAGACATTGATCTAAGAGGCTACATTATTGTTTTGTTTTGTTTTCAATTATCTGTATCACTAAGAATCATACATCTGTCTTGCCCCTCACTGTCAAGTAAGCATTTAATTTAAGGTGGGCAGAAGCTTAAATATTTGGAGTCATGAGCTCATTTTGATGGGTCTCTTCTGACTCAGTATATTCTGTGTTTTTAATTTTGGAGTATAGTATGCTACACTTCTGGATATACATGCTACCTTTCTGGAGATACACTGCTTTTTCATCTTGCCTCTTTTTTTGGTGCTTTGGGGATCTGTGTTGCTTCTAAATCTATAAAATAGTGTGTGGGAAGTAGGTGAAGGTGAGTGAGATTGAAATGACTGTTAGATCTCAAGCGTTTGAAATTGTCACAAAAGCTCAAATTTAAAACATATTGTTATAATGTTGGTATATAGCTAACAATCTGCAGCTTAACTTGGGATATATCTAGCTTCTTTCAAATACTTGATCAAAAAGTCATAAATAAGTTGTGCCGCATGATGATTAAGTACAGATTTACCTGTTAGTGTTTCAAGCTTTTTTTGGATGAAATGCCTCATGTGGTGGTTGTTCACTGACCAAAGGTGTGGGCTTTGTGGTTTTGTCATAAGCAAAATAAAGCAACAGTATTTAATTCTAACCTCATGCTTCATCCAAAATTAGCATTTTTATTGTGTTTGTTGTTGATCTTCTGTGCAGCAGCGGATGCTTTAGTCTGATGTCATCTTCCCTGTTTTAGTGACTATTTTTGACGGAGCAGTTTGCTTTCAGGTGTCTTGTTTTACTTGTGTGTGTGCTGTCCTTATGCCTGACGTTGTGGGAAAGTAATTTCCTCAAATCGGCTATGGTAAAGACTTGAATTCCAGTTCTTCCAACAGTACAGTACTGATGCACCAGATCATCATTCATCTAGAAAAGGCTCGTCTACCAGTCATCTCCTGTTACAACCTCAGATATATTTTGGGTAATTCTGCTTGATTTGCAATGCTTTCAGAATTTTCCTCTCATGCAGATACTAATTAGTGACTGACTGAATGAATGCTGTCTGGTAAGGTGCTGTTCCATTTGTAAGTTACTTTCAGTCTTGTTAATCAGAATTGGTTTCAGTAGCTTTTAGAAGAAAATTTCTCTGCCAGAGAAGAGAGTGCTGCACTCAAGGCTAAAATCCACAAAAACTTGGTATGGCAAATGTGACAGTTGTGAGAGATTAGACAACATTTCTCTTAGTGTTTTTCGGGGTGGGGAGTAATGAGATCTGCGTGTTTTTAATTCTGAGAATAACATGGGAGCATGTTCAGCTTTTGAAAGCATATATTCTTTGCATAAGGCAGGCGTTTATAGCAACTTATTAGTAATCTGGAATTATTTGACTGCGGTTAAATATGCATATTCAACATGTGCAAGAGCCTCATGAAAATCCATTTAAATCAGAAATACAATTTAAACACCTCATAAAGAGCAGTCAAGCCTACAAAGTTGAGTTACAATGGGTTATTATATTAAGGCTAGCGCACTACCCAATTGCACCTTTTTATTGGAGATCAGACCTTTCTGTTTGAATTTTCTGGCTTTTGTGCCTTTAAGCAATGACTTAGACATTTAAATTGTTTTTACTAGGGAAACTCCTTTCCACTATCCCCCCCTTTTCTAAAATACTGCAGGGCTTTAAACTGTTCTTGAATATTTTAAGAGTTTTGTGTAAAAAAGGATCAATTGTTTTGGTAAGCAGGCCATGTTCCAGCTGTTGATAGGTTTGCTTACATCCCTTTCCAGTGATTTTGTGAACAACTGATCAAATTAGATTTGTCATTCTTGGACTGTGGTGGTTTTAAATTGAAATGGAATGTATTAATGCAGCCAACCACGCTGATTATATTGCAAGCCTCATTTAATTTCATACATTCACACATTATAGTGAAAAGCAAGATTTTTTTTTGAAGGCATGATTGTGACTGTACCTTTGGCGATTCCAAAGGTCATCCATAATCGGTGCATAATTGATTAGTGTTAGATATCTGATTTCTGAAAGTGTGTTCCACAGCGCTCCATATACATTAAGAGTAGAGAGCGAGACAGTTCAATTGCTTGTAATTCTTTTGACATGCTGTTCTTCATACTATCCAAGTCCTATCTGGTCAGCGAGCCACTGCTTTGAAAACTTGGCACAGAACTGGGCAGTTGTTATACGCAGATCCCATGGCTGTCTGTTCTGGAGCACTGGGGGATAAATTAGGCATTGCAGAGGTGGCAGTATGTTCTTAGGAAGGTGCTGACACAGCGTGCTGCGGTTCCTTCTTCAGGGTGATCAGATGACTACATTCTCCTGACACGTTTATAACAATAAAATACATTTCTGAAGGCTTTTCCTCGTGATTTATTAGCTGACACCTCTTTACAACCCATGGGTATCTTGAGTAAATCTTGGAGGTGACAGTCAACAGAACTGCAGGCTAAATCTTTAAACAGACTCTCCATATCCCTCTCCTTTGCATTATCTTGCAAAATGAATGTGTTACTCCGCTGCACTCCCAGAAGTGAATGTCCTAAAAGCATTTTGAATATTTGTTGTTGGCGAAGTGGTATCAGTCTTCCTTAACCTTTCAAAGCAGACTTTTCAAATTTGCATCTTGCTCATTGCAGAAGAGTAGGAATTATACAGTAGCTTTCAAGAGTAATTATTGTATTATTTTAGAAAAATGCTGCATTGGTTTTTAGTGTAATTTATGCTCAGCTAAATGTCTACTTATTCAGGCATACGGAAGATATTTTAAAGTGCTGTATAGTTCTGTTCTGTGCTGGACTATTTCCTTCTTATGGAAGTCCGTTGGGAATGGGAGAAGTACAACATACTATCCAAATACTGATTGCTAATACAGGGCAGAGACAAGGCACCTGTCACCAAGCACTTAATGGCACCGCTGCAGGATTGGGCCAATGGCTTCATTCCTTGATGTACCATGGTCTTTTTGTTACCAATACATCAGTAGTTCTGACAAGTTTCTCAGGCATGTCCAGTGTTCTGAATAACGTCAGTATCTCCAGTAGGTTTAGTAGTTGATTTATCAGTTGTTTCCATGCATCTGATGGCTTAGACTTTTATTTTTGCCACTTAGACTTCAGTTCTGGTTGCACTCAAAATTCTTGCTTGGCTATTTCTTGTAAACCCAGAGTAAGTTCCATCAATGACTGCAGATGCTGTCTGCCAGATGGCTTCTTCAGAACCTCTTTTCTAGTTGTTGTTCTTTTAAAGACTGATTTGTTAAGAACTGTTGTGGTCAGGAAAAAAGTAAAGCTGACAGATGAGTTATGATGTTCCTGCTCAAAAAGTACTTATTCATTTAAAAATATATACAAAATTTACTGATTCTTCTAATCATTAATCACCTATAGAAGGAGAAACTCATGAGTAATGCTTGCAGTAGGTTAAGAACTTGTGCTCTAGCTTGTGTTCCCCAGATGAGCTAATATACTCTTCAGGAGCACAATGAATAGTCCAGAGGGCACTAGCCAATGTAGGAATGCAAGCTAATTCTTGGAAGAAAATTTTCTTAACTCACTTCTCTTTCAAATAGGTGCAAAACACAACGAGGGAGATGTTCTCAGGAGAAAAGAGTTCTGTCCATTTTTAAGAGGTTTACTGAATACCTCGAACACAACTGCTTGGCCAAAAAATCTACCACACTGTCATGTTTCTTCTTGAGACACATATGTCTGCCCAGCTCCTTTCTGGCCAGCTTAGCTGCACAGTTGTGATTTGGCTATTTGAACATAATTTTGAATTTAGGAATTTTACTGGTGTGATGACTGAAATGTAGCTTAAGTACAGCATCTGAGAATCTCTGTGCAGGATACTTAAAATTACTAGAGGCTTAACATACAGATTAGGAAACAACTGTCAGTATCAATTCAGTGCTGTAATATTTACTACAGTGTAATCGACTGTATTAGTTATGGTTCCAGCACCAATTCAGAAGCTTTTTGCCTGGGCTCAAAACATTCGTGGTTTTTGCTTGGATTTGGTAGATCTGTAGTTTTCTTTTGTCACTTCAATATTCCTTCTGTTCAGATGAAATTCAGCAACAGTAGTTTTTTGCTAGGATGAAGTTCTAATTGTTACCTTCACATAAAGTTTGTAATTAGACATAAACCCTTTATTTTCTTCAGTGTCAGAAGCCAGAGCATTTACAAGAAAACATTTTGGTCTGTTGTCTACAGAGCGATAGATTTGTCTGATGTATGAGGCTACTAAGTTCATTTTCCTGTTTGGTTCCTCCCATCTAAATTGTGGAGTGCACCGTCACCTGAACCTGTGATTGTGCAGTGGATTATGTGTTCTAAAAACCATTACAGCTGTGAATAGTACTTGGTGTCATCAAAAGACCTTCACAGTTTCTGTTCCTTACAAAGAAAAAAAAAAAAAAAAAGGCTTATTTTTGTTGGTGTAGACAATTTCAGTGGACTCAACATGCTTATATCTTAGAAGCCTCAGAACAAAACTGAGCTGAAAGCGTTACTTTCCATTATCTCTAGCAAATTATGTGAATAAACCCTTACGTCCATCTTTCTTAACCCTGACGTTTTACCTTCCTCCTCTTATGCCACTGTTCACAATATGTGCCTAATGCATCTTGCCCATTTCATTGTCTATGAAATACTTTCTTACTGAAGATGTACATACAGTGTTGTTCTCCCCCCTGCACCCCCCTTGTTTTCCTACCATTGCTATTCAGTGTGTAAGTTTAGGCAGCTGTGGTGTGACCGCATCCTCTTAAATGCTGCCTATATAGCGGATAGTAAAGAAGTCTACAACAACGGGCAGGGAAGCAGCATGGCTGAATGCCCCAGGCCTACAGCTGGAGGCATTCAGCTCCTGGCTGTGCTGAGCTTTGGAACACTTCAGCTTCCGGAGGTAGGCAGCCACTCATATGTTGCTCACTACTTTAAAGAGTGCTAAATGCTCAAAGATCTTTTTAAGTTGCTACATATTCTGAAAGCCATGGATTCAAAGCCTTGTTGGAAGCACTAGTAGAAGCAAAAATCCATCCAGAGTCATTCTGCACAGAGAAAAAACTGTCTTTGTTTCTGGAAGCTGCAGAACTTCCTCAGTTGTTTGAAGCTGGATTTGGAAGTCAGGGCTGTGTTGCCGTATGACAGCTTGTTTGTCCAAGGTATCTGAATTAGAGGCTAGATGAACATTTAGTCAGCCCATATGGGAGGATTTTTATTTGGCTAGTATTTGTGTGCTCTGTCATGAAATGTTCCCGTGCTACAAAGAATGAAACATTTGATAAAAGAAAGAAGGAAGCTGAAGTACCTCACTAGAAGCTTTAGACCATTTTCACAACTACATTTGTATTGATGTCCTTATTTTCTGGGGGATTGACATACAGATTGTCACCCAGAGTGCCTTAGCTGTTTGAAGCCGTGGGATTCCTGTCTCTTAGGGGCAGGAGATGTGGCTTTCCTGGCAGTGTTGTGTAATCAGCAGGACGACACGCAGTGTGTTCTTCCATTTCCAAAAGCCAAGTTGTGGCAGTGCTGCAGCTCCATATTAAGCTCTTGCTTCAAGGAAGCGACAGCTGAGAGTGGCCTTGCCAGCCCCACGCTCCTGATGAAAGCAATAGCTCGCAGGGCATTTCAAACCCGCTTCTTAATTCCTGTGGAGCATGTGGTTGCCTGATTCATTAATACATGGTGGGCAGTTACTTCGCTTTCTAATCTTAATTTTTATTTAATCAGCGGCACTAGGAATTTGACTAGGTTAGTGCCTGAAGGTAGTTTGTCTCTTGTGGAGAGTCGAGCCAGGTAGTTGGAGTAGGAAGGGTCAGTAAAGATGATGTGCATTTCTCCCTCACTCTCTTCCTTCTTCCCTCCAGGAGTGTCAGTCTTTGCACCTTACCATCATGGTGCACTTTGAATGGCCGACATCCTGGCTGCAGGGAATCTTCATTGTTCTGTCTAGAGTTTTTAATGGTTTTCTTTTTAATGAATGTTGAAGCAACAATTTGTCCTCCAGTTTCTAGTCTGTGTAGATGCTGTGCAGTGTGAAGGCAGGATGGAACAGCAGGCTCTTACACCTTTATTTTAAGCTTTCTAGTTCAGCTTTTAAGGAAATTAGAGAATTCTGTTGGTCTTTGTCTTGGTTCTGCACATCGCATTTGAAATGTGTATGTAGATCTTTATCACATGCAACACGTCTGACTTCACTGTTACAAATAAAATTGAATTTAGCAATTTCAGCAAAATTAGGGAGAGGAATAGCTGATGTAACTACAGAAATAGGTTCTCGGTTTAAAGATCCGAGTCCTTTGTTGCAGTCTTTCCTCCTCTGAGAGAAAAGAAGTAGGAATTGCAGCTTACCCTCAAAGACCTCTGAGCTTTTGATGAGACTGAACACTGCCCAAATGTAAATTGTTTTCAAACTGTTAAGAGTGCCTTGCTGAGAATGGCTTATAGTAAACTCTGACTTGAGCACCTTCAGCAATTACTGTGGTAGCGGTGCTTTATGCCATAGAAAATGCAGTTACCAGCAGAGGCATCTCTGAAACAAAAATTGGAAGTGTAGTGTACTGGTTTACCTCTTCTTTCAGAAGGCTGGGTTCACATCATTAGTTATTATTTGTATTATGCTGCTATCTAGAGGTCTGGTGCTCCATAAAAAAAGGCAATTTTGAAGACCACTTCTGCCTATTGAATTTACAGTGCAAGACAAGCAATAGGTCAGAAAAGGAGATGTCATCAAACCTGTTCCACAGACAAAAACTGAAGTGTGAATGAATTCAGCAGCTGGTCCAGTATAATGTTAGAAAGCGATGGCAGAGCTGGACATAGCACCTAGACCTTTTGAATTAAAGTTCACTGCTTTTACAACATTAGTTGTAAAAAGAGCCCGGATACTCTGTCCTTTTTATTTTATGCTGCTCTAAGGATGCAGATAAAGTAGCAAACTGGTAACGTATTTCAGATAAAGATATCTCCATTTCATGAGAACTTGCAGTGTAGAAATTCATACTAAGCTTTAATAAGGTCCAAAAAACTGTGAATACTCGTAGTCAAGTCTTGCAAGCAGATAACTTCATTGCTTTATTCTAATTCATTCTGTGGGCTTTGTCCACTCTTCAATTTGACTTCCATTGCTTTGGGTTTTTGATATTGTGGGGGTATTCTATTTCTTTGCTTTTCTGGTTTTAGACATTCTCCCTCTAGAAGCTGATTTTCAACCAGTGTGTCTCTGAACCGCTTTTTAACGGGAAAATGCTTCCCAGTATTTTCATCTTTGTGAATATTTGCACGGTCAGAAATTGTACAAAGTTTTGTCTCATTTTGAACAGATGTGTATAATGCCAGACAGTGCATTTTGTTCCTTCACTGTACAAAGAACAGTTCCTGTTCCATGTAATCTGGCTTTGCTGCTGGTTAAGAAAGAATAGTTTCAGGCTTACTAGGTAGTTCATCTCTTTTTGCCATCTCATCTTTAAAGCATGATTAGCAATTGGCCAAAATGAAACATAGGCTGATGATTGTAAAACAGTCACTGAGATGCTGAAAAAGCCAGTAAATACATTCTACTTTTATAAAATAATTCAGTGAAAAGTAGGAAAAAGAGGATGCGAGGCCAGTTACATATCATGGGAAAATGAATGTCTTCTGCCTCTGCTATAATAATCGTTTCCTCCTTCCCCATTTCTCCTAAGCAAATATACTCGGGGTACTCTTCAGTGATAGTATATATATA
This sequence comes from Coturnix japonica, assembly GCF_054131305.1. Taxonomy (NCBI): domain Eukaryota; kingdom Metazoa; phylum Chordata; class Aves; order Galliformes; family Phasianidae; genus Coturnix; species Coturnix japonica. Next base: position 108,100,199 of record NC_140663.1, on the reverse strand, counting down.
AGGATATCCTCCAAAAAGAGATTGGCAGGTTTAATTTGTTTGATGTGTGCAATCACAGTCCATGTTAAATTCAAAATGCTTGTCCAATCAAGGATTCAATATAGAAAAGAGGCAGTAACAAGCATGCAGTACGCTGTAATAAAGAAATCTGTTGATTGAAAACAGTTTGTATATTTTGGAAATGATAGGGAATGTAATTGGTAAGAAAGAAAAGGATAGAGCTTCATAAATAATAGGAAATAGAGCGTATTTTTTCCCCTGATAATGCTAACTCAATTTAACAGTATCCTGGTGCTGAATTTTCCTGTTCAGTAAAATAGGTCTGGTAGATCTTCCAGTACTCTAAATTTCATGATTAATGGAAGGAGCTCTTTATTTTGACGGCACTGAATTCAATGTGTTGAATTTCAGCTGTAATGACCGCCCCCCTCTCTCATCTGTTTTTTCCTCTGTGTTATAACCCTCGAAAGTATATGAAGAAGAGGAGGATTTGACAGGTGAGCTTCTCAGTCAGGTATGACCTTAAAGAGTTACCCAAGTGCTTGTATGAACTTTGAAGAGCCGTTTTGTTGGCAAGAGCAGAAGAAAAGAGCTTGTTGCATCAAGCTAACTTCAGTATATCTTATAAACTTTAACAGTTCTCAGCCTAATTGTAATTGAAGCCCAGGACAAGCTCAGCAACTCTCTTGTTCTGCACCACACTTTCCATAGGCTTTCTTTCTTCCTTTCTTTTTTTTCCCTTTTTTTTTTTTTTTTTTTTTTTTTTTGCTACAGATCACTCAGAAGAACTCTTCCATTTATGGAGCAGTAAGTACGTGAATAGACTTCTAGCACACGGTTCATATCTATGCAGTGTTTGATACCTTTTGTGTACTTAAATTTCTGAAAATCGGGTTGGTGGTTTTTGCGTAGCTTTTGTGTGAGCATACAAGTATTTGTGAGCTTATATTAAAGTATTAGTAAAATAAACCAAGTCTTAAATGGACACGGAGCTGCAGCTGCTTATGCAGTAATTGTTATGATACTTTAAAACTCTTATAATCTAGGAGGAGGAAGTACTTGAAAGTCAAAAGCTAGGAAATAATACTGCTAACAATCCAGTTTGATATGGAAAAGATTCATTTATTGTTTTCTCGGTGATTTTATTTCATGTTTTGTATTGAATTAATACACTCCTTACTGTGTTAGATGAGGTTATCCAGTACTTGGAGATAAAAGTATCTCTGAGCGGTCATGGTAGCTGTGTGAAATGCAGTATGTCAGACTGAATTTTTGTTCAAGCATTCTCATCTGATGATCATAAATATTATGACATTTTGAAGAAGACCTCTTAAGACTTAAAGAAAATACATATCTTTATATGCAAAATGTGAAGGTCTCCCTGTTAGTTGGAACTGTTGGGCTTTGTTAAACTGGGAGCCCAGGGCTGAGGAACTGCACACCTGCAGGCAGCACTGGCCAAGAGATGCTGGGGCAGCTCCAGCAGGGTCTGGTGCTGACTGCTAGAAAGTAAACTTGCAGAAATCTATTCCATGTCGAAGATCTACATGGGTTCTGTGATGTCCATAACAAATCTAGAATGATATCATGTCAGCTTTGAGGCCTTGAAGCTTACTGTGCATGCTGTGGTTGCATTGACTTTACAGCAGCTGCTGTTCATTTGCTCTTGTGCAATAAATAATGTTTGAGGCTTCTTTGAGCTTCTTTCACTGAGCTTTTAGGTTTGATGCTCCCTAGAACTGAACCGTGTAAGTGTGCAGTCGCACACACTCTAGGTTTTATACTTTCTCAAGAACTTCAAGGTCAATCTCAGCTCTTCTTCTAGTGTTTGTTCTGAAAAGAAAAACTAAATTCGGAATAAAGATGGTCTTTGCATAAACCTAAAGTTTAGAAGTGATAGTGAATGTGATTTGCAGTGAGTGATGAACATAATACAAGGTTGTTTTTTTGCTCGCAACTTTGATCAGTCATCAGTAAAGCTGTAATGTTGCTGCTGGTTTTGAAAGGGCTGCAAAGACTTTGGCTAAAGAAGCTGCTTTGAGGGTTCAACTGAAACCCCATAGAGGGTGGGAATTTCTGTCTGAGGCATAGTTGTTCTCTTACAATCAGGAAGCATGATTTAAAATCTACATGGAAACAGTGAAGCTGAACCTTTCATACCATAGCCTGCTGCCAGCTATGGCATAAGTCTTATTTCTAGACAGTATGTTAAATTACTTGAAAAAGAATCGGTAGTATGCCCAGTAAAACAGCTGTTTCCATTGCCCTCACTCTTTCTTCATACCTCTTTTAAGAGACAAATTCTTCCTTTGTGTGTTTCGGTGTTAAGAGTTTCCACTCTCAGATGATGGACGACAAGTTAACAACATAAAAAATGGTGTTGACAGTTCTTGAAAATGAAATACTGCTCACTATAACCTCAAGTTTCTCTCTAAACTTTGACTCAACAACAGAAAACTTTAAAAAGGAGGGGCTCTGTGCTGTCAAGTACAGAATTACACAGGGAAAAAAAAATTAATCTAAGTAGTGAGGTAGAAGTCTGGGTTCTCTCACATGATATTTAGCAGCAGTGGTAAGAAGAGGGATGTTTCTCTCTTTGTGTAATGTGCAGTAGTTACAATAAACACAAGATTTCCAAATCTCAGAGGACTCTCTTGACAGTTGCTTGATAACAGCTTTTTTTCACTCCATAGTTTTGACAGTTTGTATGTGTTGCCATATCTAGTGTAAACTAAAACATCACTGTCATTCTGTTTTTCTTTCTTGTGTGGCTTCCTTTTCTTTATTTTTTTTTCCCCTGTCTTCAGGATAATGAAAAACATGGGCTTTTAATTTGTAGCCTTGTGTAAAGCAAGTTGTGTGCGGAGAGTGGCATGTGTTTGAGTTCTGAAATGCTCAAATTGAATAGCTTTCATATTTTTTTCAATACTGTTTCTTGAAAAGTGACTGTGCTGTGTCCTAGATCAGACCTGGTCTGTCAGTCAGCAGATGTGCTGTGCCTGGCCGGGCCACAGGAAAGCACTGCTGTGCTCAGAGCACTGCTTTCCTTCTTCAATCATGCAGAGGTCTAGAGAACCACAGCACGTGCAGCGTGACCACCTCTGGCTGCCCTGATGCGCCCTCACTGTCCTTCCCTTCTGCTCCTGGACTGTGGGTACCACTGCATCATCTGGGAACGCATCTGGGAGGGGAATATTGGAGGTGGAGGGTGCCTGCAGTGGCTGGCCCCAGTTCAGCCAGATGGATGGGATGTCCTTGGGTAGAGGAGGACCGACATGAACCTTTGGGTTGGCTTTTTTTAAAGATCTTGGTAAGGTTATTTTGTCATCAAACCAAATTTGCTTTTGCACGGCGAAGTGCCCGGTGTCGTCATCTGGCATGTTACAGACAAATTCCAATTACTTTTCTGCTTCAAGCTATTGTTAAACACTACGAGCTAGCTGACAGTAAAATTATAAATACAGGTGTTGTCACACTACACTATAATCAGAATTTTAATTTGAATTTTCATTTGTAAAGCCTTTTTTTAACATGAAAATAGGAATAGAATTAGTTTTATTGACAGTAAAAAGACATTTTGAAAGCCTCCTAAATCATTACCTGTATTTAGTAGTGGGAAAAAATTGTATATGTCCGTATAAAAAGAAGAGTTTTATTATCACATATTTACTCATTATATTTGGTGGTAAATAAAACTAGGAAGATGTGTTTGACAAATGATTGACGTAACTCAGTACGTTTTCACTTCATCAGAACAATGGGCAGACATAAATATATATTTGCTTTTGTTTTGTTCTGCTATTACTAATGCAGGCCTGCGATGAAATCTCCAAGCAAATTAAGTAGAGCCTGTTGAGTCTACATGCAGCGCCAAACTTTTTATTTTGCAATTTTCTCTTCTTACAGGGGCTTATCATCCTTCGCTTTCTCCCTTCTTCCCCCTCCTCTCTCTGCTCGCTGGTTGGAGTGGTTCCCCCTTCTCGAGACCCTGTTTTTTTTTTTTTTTCCTCGAGGCATTTAGTGTCGTGTCTGCCAGATTTCAGTGATGAGCAGCGAATTGCTTTTAAAGTGGGCATTATGCCAGTTCAGCAGCACAATGGAAAACCAATCTTCCACCATTCTACTTTTGATGCTGTTATTGTAGCATTTTAGATAACTGCTGCCACAAAAAAAAAGATGTGCTCAATTGCTACCAGTTAGTCAAGTTAAATCCAGAGTAGCATTAAAATTACTCTGAAAACTGTTTGTCAGAGGTCATGTGCTGTCTGTGGCTACAGCGCATAGGATAGATGTTCTCTTCTGTGTGAGGTTTTTTCTTTTGGCGTTGTTATTACCGTGACTGACCAGCTCTCTAAATAGCCCTTCACTACCTGTTTACTTATTGTCTTCACCTCACTGCTGAAAATACGTGTCAAACAGAAATGTTGAAAAGTTTCTGTAAAGTGCTGGAAATAGCAGGGGAGTGAGTTGTTCAGGGTGCTACAGTTTGTACAGCGTGAAAGCAAGAAAAAAAAAGAGGAGAAAAAAAAGGGGGGGGGGAGAGAGCAAGAACATAATTCTCTGGTTTCTGTAGCAAGATTACTGTTTTCATCTTTTTATCTTCACTTTTCAACTGCCGAGTTCACTTTTCTATTTTTTTTTTTAATAGCACAAATGGAATTTATCCGCTTTCTCGCTCTCTTCCCCTTCAACTCCTCCTCTTCCTCCTCTCTGTGCCGCAGGCTCCACTTGTGAATGGAAGGGTCTGCTGGCTGCTTGTGAATGGCGAGGTCTGGCACTGCGGCCATGGGGCTGGTGGGGGCAGCTGGGGAGGGGGCAACAGCACCAGGTGGCTTCTGAATCCGTTGTTTTCTGACAGAACACAAACGTGCAGAGTATTTATGGGCGGCGGGAATTAATAAAGCGAGGATGTTTTCCTTGCCTTATTCATGAATCACGTAATAGCCGTGCCGCCCGAGGACTTGTTTCACTTGCTTGCATCATGGTACAGATGCATGCAATGTCACGTTGCGTTCTGATTGTGCTGAACAGGGAATCAGCTTTCGGGTTGCAGTCATGAGCAGCTCCTGCGGGACACTGAGCGTTGGTTTGGCTGTGAATTTCAGCCTTACGCTCAGGCTCCTAAATAACCCAATTTTCAGAGGGGTTGCTGTTGGTAGGCTTTTCAGTCAGTCGGCGCTGTGCTGGCCGATGGCGAAGGTAAGAAAATAGGGTGAGACATTTAGGGAGGCAATGCTGAGAAAGTGTTCCCCACCCTGCCGGGCAGGAGGGGGCACCTGTATGGAGAGCACCTGGAGAGAGCTTGCTGCTGCCATAGGGTGCTTTGATGTCATCCGATAGATGGCACTGTGGAAGTGCGCAGTCGTGGCCGTGAGGATTTGGTAGCCTTCTCCCCAAGGATGAGCGCTTTGGTTCTGGTTTGGTTACCATCCAGCCGCTGGTGTTCTGCTGCCTTCACTGTAGGGATGTTGTGGACCTTCCCTTTTTTTTCCCATTTAGAGCAGAGCTGTTACAGGATGAGTCTCATTTTGCACAACCTAAATAGCAGCAAGAAATAAAAGATGAGTGCTAGAAGAGCTCTCAAAACAAAATGGGAATATAACTGTATGCAAAACTCTCTGTACATAAGGTAATTGGATCTGAATTTCAGTGATTGCCTTTTTACTTTTGGTTTACATTTTTTCCCTTTTAAAACTAGAATTCCATGATTGTGAGCATTATTGCACAAGATGCCTTGTTCCTTGATGACATGCCAACAGATCAGTCTGCTTACCTTGCAGAGCGCTGCTGTGTGCCAGTCCATTGATGTCTGGTACCGAGAGGCCTGCTGAAAGGGTGCCCATTAAAGTCAGTCTTAGGCAGAACAGGCAGAAAACCCATCATAATTAAGATAAATAGAAACATGGAGTTCAGATACAGCAATTGTAATGTATCAGCATTTCAGGAGATAATTTATTATAACTATTCCGGCATTCGAGACTTTTGCTGATGAGAAAGGGACATGAATCTGCTGGGGTTTTTGTTATTGATACATGTGGTACATCCTTTTTGTCTCCTCTTATTTTGGGAGTGTGATGTGGGAAATCATCACATGTACCTGGTTAGATGTCACAGAATTCCTCAGTAAAGAGCCACCTACAGGAGACAGTATGGGAAGCATAACCAGAGCGGCAGGAGCAGAGCTGATTACCTGTACAGCCAGGGAGGGAGGGAACTGAGTCTAATGGAACAAGATCCAGGTTTTACAGTTCTTAATCTTATTAGTCAGTTTCTCAGGAAACACTTAATAAAAGGCAAGATTTCTGGGTAGAAAATGTGAAAGTAATGATATAGATGCCTATGTTTAGGAATTAAAAACAAAATGGCTTTTTAGGAGGGAAGACAACTTGAACTGCAGTAGAGATGAAATGAGGGCTGGTTGAGCTGCAACTTGATGCTCATCCAGTTCTTTTTCTTTGTTTTGAGTGATGCACCAAAGTATAGCTAATAACAAGATAAGTGGCTCCAGCCTGACAACAACAATTTATAAGTATATAATGTGTATACAAATGTCACTGCGTTTGAATTTTCAGTCTTATGAATTAAGACTCTTAGTAGAGCAATTTAAAACTTTGAAAGCTTGTGCTTTTGTAAATGGATAGAAGCAAGAAGAGCATATGTGGTCCGTGTAGCTTGACTTGCAAGATCCAGATTACCTTTGCTCTGACAAGTTATTTGTTGGGTCAGTCATCTGTGTGTCCTGGTGCTGGAGATGGAGCCCTTTGGAACAGGCAGCAAGCCATCCATGCATCCTCGTGTAAGCTCTTCTATTTGCAAGTTGAAAACCTATTAAAACAAGCGGAATTCAACTCAGCTGTGAATCTGAAAGGCAACTTAGGAGAGTTAAGGCTGGAGTTATGGTTGTGTTTCATGATACAGCTGTGTTAAGTTCAGACAGGGCAGCTATCCGGCTGAGTGGTGCCTCTTGCTCAGCTGCTGGTGGCAGATCACTGCTACTGCTGGCTGCCTGCGGAGGGCTGCTGGGTGCCTGGGATCCTTCCTTACTTCCAGCTGCTGGAACACACTAGAAAAAACAAACAAACCCTGAAAGTATATGTATATACGGGCAGATATATATATATATATCTATGATAGAATATGCATAAGATCAAGACCTGTACATTTTGCTGGAGGGTTACTTTCCACAGAAGATGTAAGAGAGATTTGGTATTTGCAGCTCTGATTGGGAAGTTTCCTGAGGCTGTCCCTATTAAAGCACCCTATATATGTCAACATTTAAAAACCTTGTTTTAGTGCCTGTAGTGTTGCATTAAGAATCGGATTTAACTACGTGAAAAAACTAAACAGATTGCTTAGCAGCGCTGTTGGTTAAGCTGAGGCTGTGGCTGACTGAACTCAGAATGTGACCCTGTAGGCAGCTCTCAGATGCCCTGTCTAGCAAAAATATTAACTTGCGTGATTCAGCTGTGATTTATGCTGTTGCTGAAGATAGACACGATTCCTATCGCTAGTCTGGCTGTGTCAGAATGCATTATACATACATACATACACGGTTTAAAGCCCTTTAGATTGCCAGAGTACATGATGCACAGGAGAATTAGTCTCACTTGGTGCTATAGTATTTATGCAGAGGCTTTGCTGTGACATAGCTCTCTTGCGTGTGACACAGTTTTAAGACCACTATTCCTGTAAAAGAAGGGGGGGGGAGGGAAAGTATAAAAAAGTGCCAATTAAAACAAATGATAAATCCCAGAAGGGTGCGGGTTCATCTTTTCCCCTTGTAAACGGAGATGGCACTGATCTCTCCAGGCGC
>NC_140663.1:107547386-108089886 GCF_054131305.1 Coturnix japonica | reverse complement strand
ACCCATGACTCGCCCAGCAGAATAACAGGGGTGGACTGGGGGGAGACCAAGGGTGAGTTTGTGCTGATTGGTTCCAGCTGGTGGGAGCAGACCTTTGGGATCCTGAGGTTCTCGTGTTCTCATATTCAGCCGTGGTGAGAGGACTTTGGTCGCTCCAGAATTGCTGCGGCTCCCCGCTACGTGAACATCCAGCGGCATGGAGATGCCACAGCCCACATCGTGAGCAACGTCTGGTGTTTTGTAGGGACATATGGCTGAGGATTGGGTGCGAGTCAGGAGGTTTATTTTCTTCAGAAAACAAACAAGAACCATTTAAGGCTTAGGCAAGTCAATCTCCCCATTTAGGCCATCAGACTGGCATCGGTGACGGGCGTTTGAGGAGAGCATTGTCAAGATGGAAGAATTTAATTGCTTTATAGCCTAATTTGATTGTATTTAATCAGAAATAAAACAGCAAGTATGCTAGAGGCTCATACGTCTGTTCGCTAAATTACTGTTGACTTTTTTCATTGACATTCCGCAAATGGCGAAGTTAAGGTTAACAGTATAAATAGGGGTGCCAAATAGTGTAAAAGGGGAACCCGTGCAATTAAAAAAAATGGCTTACATAACCCGATATCATAATAGACAGAATATTTATTTAACTTGCAGTAAATTGACACACCTCTAGACAGAGACAATTATGACTGACTGTAAAACATCTGACAGAACCAATTATGACTGACTGTTGTTTGCTACCTTTGCGCAGAAATAAATGAAACACAGATATTTGGAACGGAGGCTGCTGCCTGTGTGTCTGAGCTCGCTGTAATTAAAATACAATAACCAGTAGGCGATGTAAAAAATTTCAGCAGCTCATTCTGTGTGTTCTTTAACTCTTCAGCTAGAGGTGCCAGAGGGAGATGTACAGAAATGGCACTCTGCAGCTTTTTTTTTTGCTCCTTCCTGGACCAGCCAACCTTTTGGCACTGTGCTCATAGACACCTATGTTGTTTCTCACTCACTCGGGTGCAAATGCACGCATACGAATACAGAGGAAGGTGAATGTATTCTTACTTCTGCTCTGAGGGTCGGGCTATCAACAGCATGATCAGGGGAGAGAGTTTAATGGTGTGGCACAATACAGTTGCCCAATCAGCAGGAGTAAAAAAGAGAAGACTTTGAGCTGCATCTTAGTGAATCTGAGAACAAAAGTTCTCGATCTTCTCTGCCAGGTTTCTCTGTGCCATTTTAACAGGAGCGAAGAGAAATGGCAGTATGTGCAGAACAGGTGGCCAGGTGGAGGTAACCTACAGATATCCCCATCCTTGCTTCTAGATGAACTTGGCAGGGGTTAGGCAGAAGTCGTGCTTTGTGTGAGGAGCGGGGTGCCAGGGGTGCTGGGTGATGTCAGCTGCCATTTGGTGATGTGATTCCAAAGCCCTCCAAAGCAGTTGGTAATTTATTGCTGACCGTAAGGAATGTAGTGCCTGCCTCTAATTGCACATAGTCAGAAGCGCGTCTTTGAACACACAAACAAACAAAGATTCAGATAAATTTATTTTTCATGCCCGTATTTGTGTCGGCAGCACCTTTTGCACGCCCTGTATGTGTGTAAATATATCTCTGTTTATAATAATCTGTATATGCGGTATTGGCTGTCATAAAAGATTGCTCGCTGCTGAACTTGGAAATTATTAAAACAATGATAGGGCAATAATAGACAGGCAACTGTTCTCAGAACGTGACAGACTACTGAAAAGCAATTTCAGTCAGTTTGTGCAGCTTAGTTTTCAGAGGGCCTTAGGTACGATATTGATTAAATTCTCATTTAGGAAGAAAGTAGGAGCTTTTATCTGCATCTCTAAGTTGGATGGAATGGTGACTCGAAGGTATCGACTGGCTGTGTGATATACGGCGGTCACAGTTGTCTTTTACTAAGAGGAGCACGGTGATGCTGGTTGTCATTCTTACTCTGCTGTGTGGCAGCGTAAATAGTCCCCTTTCTAACCAACCTGGTGGGAAAAGTCAATATCCCATCAGCAAAGGAGGTAAACACATCAGGAGCTGTGTCCTCTCTCATCTTCCCCTGCTCTGTATTACCGCAGTTCTTTAAATCTCCTCTCCCCAGTCATCAGAGGCACTCGTGTCATTCAAATGCACTGTGCGGCCGTGCTGCGGGGACGCTGCCGCCTGCCTCCTGCCGCCGAGATCCGGCTGCCATTGTCTTATAATTGAAACTTAAAGCTGGCCTCGCCACTTCAGCCAGGCCCCTCGTGTGCCTCCCTTCTTCTCAGCCACCCTTCTCGTCTTGCCTGTGCAAAAGTCTAAGAAGTGTTTGAGGCAGGCTGGTTATCGTGTGTAATTACAGTTCAGATTGATGGGGGGGTCAGAGAGGATAGAAATCTTGCTGGCCTAGTGGCTGGGGCTGAGCATGGCCTGCGTGGAGGCTGTGTGTGCCGTCCTGTGCCCTCAGCACTGCCCTGTCACATGCCTTGTTCTCGCCATCGGTGGCCTTCCCACTCTGGCTGTACGTGCCACCTGCTTCTGTGTATTGACACCGCTCACCTTGGTCCCTCCTGAGCTCCAGGACACTTCAAACTGTGTTAGCTGGGTTGTCATAGAGTCAAAAGCGCTTGGGTTGGAAGGGACCCCCACCCATCCCCATCCCCTGCCTTGGGCAGGGCTTCCCCCCACCAGCTCAGGCCGCTCAGGGCCTCAATCCAGCCTGGCCTCGAGTGTCTCCAGGGATGGGGCACCGCAGCTCCTGAGCTACAAGGAGGATATTCTCTGCAGCTTGTTGGTACAAGCACCATGGTTTCTGCTGGTGTGCGAGCAGTGGCAAATGAACCCACTGAGCACATTATTGATTTTGGAAAAACGTGAACCAGCTGGTGCTGAACTGGTGGCGATGTGGGTTTGGTGTTTTTATGGATCTGGTTACTGCAATTTTCATTGTTTGTTTAATTAAACCCTACGCTGAAATAATTTCAGGATCATTAAAGGTGTTTATGCCATAGTGACTTCAGTCTGTTACTGAACAGGTTCCTGTAATCAGAGTTTTTATTGTATTCGTGGTGCAGTACAAGGGAAATTTAGTTCCACTAATAAGCATAATTCCATTACCATCTGAGTAATGGCAAGAATGTGGTATTTTCAGCTCTGTTCCAACTGCCCGAAGTTGTAAATACAAACACCTAAAGCTGAATACGGCAGCATGCGGCACACCTTTCTCACAAGCGTGCATGGGAGCTGCGCACCAAAGTGCTGGCAATCAGCGGACTCACTTACTCCAACTGCCACCTCTAATTGAAATTTTAATTGAATTTTTAGACATTTCATAGCGTCACGCAGAGCAGCTGAGTGGAACATCGTGAGCAACATGGGAGGCAAAGCAGGATCTCATTCCTCAGTAGAACACTGCGGGTTGTGTTGGCCCCGGTAGTTCATTGCTGAGCTCTTACAGCCTCTTTGAGGCTCTGCGGAAAAGCCCGCCTGTGCTGGGGGTGGAGGCGGCCACAGGCTGCATGGGCTGCCCCATTGGTTATCCCGTGATCCCATCTCCTTGGACAGCAGCCCACAGCCTGCCCGCCCAAGCCCAGCTTAGGCCAGAGGACGCCTCTATCATGGTTGGGCACAGAAGTGTTTTGTTACCTCCCTCACATGGGTGGACCCAGCCAGCGTGTCCCTCCTCCCAGCCCCACACCTTCCCTCAAATGAACCTCACTGGTGTCAAGTTTGGTTTTCCATCTGAACCTGTGCTGCTCAGTAAAAGTTCTTGGAAAGAAAATGGAGGTTTCTTTGTTGCCTGACAGCATAATATATAACCAGAACTACTCTGCTTTCAGTTTTGCTGCTAAGGCGTGTGCACGTGAGCTTGTACACAAGCAAATGTACAAGTAATGTCTTGTGCTTCAGACATTTCCTCACCGGTATTATTGATCACATGTTGTAGGAATTACCATCTCCATGTGTGTATCAGGTAAACCCCACGTATCCCTATTGAGATACTGAGCGTTTTCATTTTAGGGCAGCACGGTGTGGAATTATTCCTGGTTGAGCATCCCCATAGTGCTGAGCACCACAGCTCCCATCCTGCACACATAGGGGCGTGTTTGGGAACCCACTGTTTGTGGGGTGTGTTTGGGGACCATGGCATCAGTGTTGGGCTCATCCCAGGTGGTACAATGCCAGCAGCAGCACAGATGTGGGAGTCATGGTTTCCTGGACTGGCCTGAAGCCAGGCTCGGCTGTAGGCAGCATTTCAACTTATGTCAGACCCTGAGGGACCCTGTGAAGTTTTTACCGTGCTAAGGAACCTGCTGGTTTCATCAGGTTCTTCCGGAGCCAGTTAGTCCCTCTAGCCCTCATAGTACGGAAGGCAGCAGAAGAGCTGGCCATGAATACTGACGTTGGTTGCCAGCTACAACTTTGTCCTCCTTTCTCCTTGTGTTAAAATACCACAATGCACAATATCACTGAATGCAAAAGCACTTTATTTAACCCATCTCTCTTATTTTATCTTTGTCCTGTCAGAGTTTGTGAAGAGGAAGCCCCTCAGGAGGGAAGTGACAGAGGCCTACAAGAAACTGAAGAGCACAGTAGACAAATGCCTGTCCCTGAGCAGCTACTCGGAAGTGAATCTCGGCAAACTCTTCTCCGTCAGCATGGGAAGATCCGTGGGAGAGTCCAGCAGTGAAAGACAGTGATGGACGGAACGTGGGGGGAGCAGAGGGGCCAACTACTTGCTTAAAAATAAGGGTCTCCTGAGCAGTACCCTGTGTCTGGACGCACCACGGTGTTTTAATAAGCTTTGCTTTGGTGGAGGAAGAATGAAAGATGAAAATGGGATGCGTGGTCCACGTGGACCTGGTACACTCGAGGTGTTTTTATCTCCCATTCTTTTCTTCACCGAAAAGCCAGGGTTATTAAAACGTGGAGCAGTTGATTTTCGCAATGTATTTTGTTGTGTGTTCAGACCTATGAGGGAAAGGGGGGTGGGGGAATTGCTGCTTTAATTGGATAATTCCCAGTGAGAGTTGCTGGAATGTAAGTGATCCTAGACTTTGCTCCAGGGTATTTAGTAGAGGTGCTCTCAGGAAGAGAGGTTAGTGGAGGTCTCAGTAGGAGCACTAATGTTTTGCCTTTTCACAGTTTATCTCCTTCCTGATCATAAACATACCAATTAAAAACAATGCTAAACCTAAATGCCTTTAAATGTCCTTCTGAGCGAGGTAGGGACGCTTTCCTTTCCAAACGAGGTAGAGACCCATTGAAGCCTGGAGGCACGAAGAACCGTGGACCAGCTTGTCTCCCGTATCTTCACGGGCCGTCTCTAAGCACATTATTTTGCCAGACTAGAAAGAAATGTTTTATGTGGATGTATAGATACGTACGTGAGTGAAACATGCTTTGTACATAGGCAGAAAATAAATGTACGTCAGCTCTTGCTGTCAATAGGGAAAACTGTATTTGGGTGGCAATGTAAGAGGAAATGGGGGAGGAAGGAGAATCTGTCATAGTTACTGTATCGGGGGGTTTAAAGGTTTTATGAACAAATGGTATTTTCCATTTACTTTTAGTAAAGTGACAACAGTACGACAAGAACAAAGAGTGAATTTGGGTAGAGCTTTTGTACACCGAATATCGTCGCGCTCTTGTTTGCCGTTCACGTTTGCAATGCGATATATTGATGTGAGGTTATTAAAGCGTTCTTTTATATCATCGGCAGTACGAAATGCAAAGTTTTCTTAGCACTTGATGGAAAAATACAATAAAATTTTCTAGTGAAAGCACTGGGCTCGGTCTGCCTGAGTGTCGGCAGCTCATCGCTGCAGCCCGGGGCTGGCGGAAAGGTCCGCACCTTCCGGGTGCCTCACGGGGCGTCAGCGTTGGGCACGGAAGGGCTGTGCGTGGCTGTGCGTTGTCTGCATGGCTTTCGTTCGGCCCCGAGCGAGAGCTGCGAGCGCGCTGGGCGGTGCTGCGGGCCGGAGTGGGCGACGGTGGCTGGAGCGTGCCCGAATGTCCGGAGCGGCTCTGGGGCCGAACCCGTCGGACTCCGCTCACGCCCGATTCTGGCGTGCGAGAAATGGTGCCCGGCCCATCCCGTCTGTGAGCTGGTGCCGTGCCCCCGGCCGCAGCCCCTCGAGGTCACAGCCGGGCTGTCGGGGAGACTCCCGGGGAGGTTTCTCGGGAACGTCCAGCCCAAAGCGACGCCGTGATGCTGCAGCTCCCTGCCGGACTGCGGCAATAATTTCACTCGGGTTTGGGTTTTCGTAGTTTCGTAGTACCCGGCCCAATTGGGTTCGTGCAGATCTCCCTGACGACAGCCCTGCAGAACTGCTCGGAAAAGCACCCCTGACCCCGCGGCATTTGTGTCTACCGGGATAATTACGGCTGAAGAGCCCGTTAATTTGGGACTTTAGGGATGTTTAGATTCTACGAGAGCGCGGGGGACGCTGCCGCGGGGCGCAGCAACCGGGGGGTCGGGCTGGGAAGGGCCCTTTTCCCCCGACGGGGCGCTTCGGGGATCCTCGATTGGAGCCGGGGCCGCGCACCGCCGGCGGGTCCCGGGGCTCCGCGTCCTCTCGGGCCGGGCTGGGGTCGGGGAGGGGGAGGTGGGGGGGAGCAGAGCCGCCGCATCCCGGGCCGGAGCCGTCCGCTCGCTGCGCTGAATGGCGCGGCCCCGCGAGCCCTCCTCATCGCTCTTTAATAGATTAACTCATCTGCGGCGGCCTCGCAGCTCAGATTAAAATTCCTCCATCCCGACGGCAGCATTATGGGGTGGTTGGAGGCTGTTTTCAAACCTCGGCGTTGAATAGCGGCGGCTCTGCATTAATTTAACCACTAAGCTAATAAGTAGGTTTCGTTTTGTTATGCTAAGCTTTATTGCTTTTCTTTTGATCGGAATGGTGTTGTTGAGCAAAGCAGCAGACAAGGCGCTCTTTGATGAGGGAATTAGCGCTCTATTCTTCCTCTATTATTCATAGCACAGTGGAATATGTAAGTACCTGAGGGTGTCAAAGGAGAGCAGGCTCTATTGCAAAGTGTTCGCCTTGTTTCTCTCAATAGCTGACTATGAGATGATAAACCGCTTAATACACCGCGCTAATTGGATGAGAGCAGAAAGCGCCGGGGCCGCGGCGGGGCGAGGGGAGCGCTCCATTCAGCGCCCCGCACTTCGGAGCAGCGCAGCGCTGCGCGGGGCTCCGTGCGCGGCCGCAGCTCTGCGCCAATGAACCGCGCGGGGTAAATACGGCCCGCCGCCTCTAAGGCGAGGGGGAAACCTCTTTTCAGGCGGTGATGGGATCGTTTGGCAGCGCCGCGATCCTAATGAGGGCCCGCCGTAATAACCCCCGGATTAGCGGAATTGCCGCCTGCAGAAGCGCGATTCCGCCGTGAGCGGAGCTTCGGCCCGAGGAGTCGGAGCGGTGAAGGGCATTTCTTACTGCGCGACGGCTCCGCAACGAGCCCCTTCCCTTCTCCGCGTGGCAGGAAGGAAAAAAGACAACCAAAAAACCGAACTAATACAACCCCCTCCCCCCAAAAAACCCCAACAACAACAACAAAACACCCCAACAACGAAACGACGTTTCGGGCTTCGCCTCCAAAAACTCCCACGGAACGAACGTGACTTTCCCCATTACATTTTATTGTTATTATCGTTAGCGTTATTATTGCGCTCGTGGTGGCTTTGGAGACCCCCCAATAGCGCCGGGGGTGCGGTGCGCGTGTGTGCCCGAGTGCGGGGCTGAGCCCGGGGCTCGCACGGAACCCCACGGAGCCGGCCCGGGAAGCGACGGCCGCGGCCGCTTCCGAACGTAGCGCCGGAGGAAAGAGAAGTAAAATAGACAGAGCGAATTGAAAGTCAAACCAAAGCCCGACAAAATAAAAGACGAACGGGAAATCGTTATAAGGAAATAACGAAGGGGAAAAAGAAAAAAAAAAAAAAAAAGAAAAAAAGAAAAAAAAAGGAAAAAGAAAAAAGCGAAGAAAAAAGCGAGTGCTACAAAATAAACGATACAAAAGCAGATAAGAAAAAGGAGGGATACATAAATATAAAAGAGGAATGAACGGATGGGGAAAGGCGCTCGGAGACGCCCGATGACGGGGTGCGGCCGCCGCCGGCTCCGTGCCGTTTCATATTTGGGGAGCTTTTTTCCGTCCTTTTCTTGTCCATTTTGACGCCGTTTCTCTCGGCCGTTCCATACACCCGTTCGCCCCTCTCCTCCTCCCCCCCCGCCCGCCGTCGCCACCGCCCGCCGCGCACGGAGCGCCCCGCGCCGCCGCCTCCCGGGACCCCGCGGCCCCGCGCAGCCACGGAGGCGCACGCCGAGCTCGGCGCCTTTCTAACACCGTCATCTCCCATATACAAAGCTCCGCGGCGCGTCCGTTCGTTCGCCGCGTTTTATCACATCGCTATGTACACAGTCGCGGCCCCGCGCCCCGGCGGCGCCGTTCGTTCCCTTTGGTTCGCCGCGCTCCGGTTCGGCGTGAGCGCCGGAGTCGGACGGAGGCGGGGTGTGCGGGGTGAGGAGGGGGAAACGCCGTCGCGGGGGGCTCCGCCGCCGGTCCTTCATCGTTAGGAATTACGATTTACTATCGCCGCTCCCGGCGGGGTCCCGGCTCCGCCCGCCCCGTCCGCCCGGCGGCCGGGCGCAGCTCGGCCCATCTCAGCACACCTCCTTGCCCGCTCCGCCGCCGGGCAGCACGTTGAGCTGCGTCAGCTGCGCCGCGTGCTCCTTGGCCTTCAGCCGCAGCGCCGCGATGCTGGAGGCGCGACGGTCGGCGGCGGCGGCGCTTCCCGGCTCCCCCAGCCCCGCGCCCACCGCGCCCTCGGCCGCCGCCGGCGCCGGTTGCCGCAGAAGAGCCGCCGCGGCGCCGGGCGCGCTGCCCAACGGGGCCACGGTGGAGAAGAGCCTGCAGGGAAGGAAGGAAGAAGCGACACAGCGCCGTCAGCGCCGCCACCGCGGGACGGACGCCCCGACGGCACGTGACGCGCGCGGCGCCCAATCGGCGGCGGCCCCGATTCGAACGGCGGAGCGGCCCCGAGCGGGGGGACCCGCCGCCCGACCCCGCAACGCGCCCCGCGCCCCGCGCCCCGCCCCGTAACGGGGAGCCGCGGCCCGGCCGGTACCTGCCGAAGGCGGGGCTGATGAAGGCGGGGTGCCGGAACACGGCCGCGCCCAGGAACGTGCCGAGGCCCAGCGGGGTCCCGGCGGGGGGCAGCGCGGCGGAGCCGGGCGGAGGAGGCGGCAGGCCCGGGAAGGCGGCGGCCGCGGCGGCGGCGGCGGCGGCGGTCCAGGCGGAGTCTAGAGCTGGGTGGTGAGGAGGGAAAGGACTAGCATCAAGGTACGGAGTGAGGGGGTGAGGTGCGGACAGGGGACCAGGGAAAGGCAAACCTGGGGGGTGTGTCTGAGCCCCAGCCTTTTCCCTCTTCCGCCACTTAGCCCTACGGTTCTGGAACCATACCTGCAAGCCAAGAGAGACAGCGGCGTTAGCGGCGATAGCGGCGCGCCGGGTTCCGGGCCGAGCTCCCGTGGAACGAATCGGCGCCGAACGCGTTCCAATGAGACCCAGCGCCCACGGGCGGCAGCGGCCGCGCTGTCCTTCGGTTCGGGGCAGAACGAAATCGCGGCCGGGAGGCGCCGCGACCAAAAGGGAATGAATCCGTGCAGCGGCCGCAGCGCGGACGGAGCTCCCGGGCCGCCCTCGGGCCCGTATTTCACGCGGCTCCGCACGGTACGAAACAAAACCGGGCTCCGAAACGAGACAACGCGGAGCCGCGGCGCTGCCGCCGCTTCCCTCTTCTCTCCCGTTCCCCGGCAGTAAAAGCCCCGAGCGGAGCCGGGCTGCGGCCCAGCGGGGGAGAAAACACCGCCGGGCCAAAGGAACGAGAGGTGCCCGCACCGTGCGGGAGGTGGCTGCACTTCGCGTCCCACCTCGGGCGCGGCGACACCGCAACCGCTGCGGATGGGAGCCCGTCGGAAGGCCGAGCGTGGCCGGAGGGGCTTCGCTAATTCGTATCGCCGTCCCCACGCCCCTCCATAGGGCGGCTGGGCTCCGGCTGACGGAGCTATTGAACTTTCCCACGCCGCTCGCCCGGCTCTGCCGTCACGGCGCCGTGTGACGATGGAGCGATGTGTCAACACGGCGCGGGGCCCGTCTCAGCGCCGTTAATGCGCGGGGCCGTGGCGAACCCGATGAGCCATATGGAATTTATGGCGCCTTATCAGCGCCCGATTTTAACTGTAGAGTGATTCGCGCGGCCGGGACCATCTGTTCGCTGCCGCCGGCGGCCGCCCCGTGTTTATCGTGGCCATGGCGGTGAGGCCGGGCGAAGCACTCTGGAATGGGGCGCAGACGCCTCTAATGGCATCGCACCCTCCATTAAGAGCCGCGCGGCCCGTCGCTATCAAAAACGGGCGATCGGACGGCGTTAAGCGGCTCCTCGGCACCCCGCCTTCCGACGGCCCCGTTCGCTCGGCGCTGAGTGCGCTTTTATGGAGCCCCGCCGGCGACGCGGGCCCCTCCTTCTCACCGCTCGGCCGCGGGGGGCTCCGTCGAGGGCGCGGGGACGGCCCGGCCCCGTCCCGCCGAGCGCGGCCGCCTCTCACTCACCTGCACTCGGGCTTCGGTCAGGTCGAGCCGCATGGCCAGCTCCTCCCTGCGGGGACAGCGCGTCAGAGCCGGCTCCGAGCCGCCCGCACCCGGCCCTACGCCCGCCGCCCGCGATCGTCGCTCGTCGGGAGCCGCCTCGGCGCTATAGCGAAGCGCTCCCGGCCCCGCTGCCCCGCTGTGTTTCGCCGGGACGGGAAACGACACCCAAACAGCGAAACCCAAACGAACGGGGCCACGCCAGAGCTCTCGGCTCCGCCTGAGGCGTCGTTCCCGGGGCGAGGCCGACAGCTGATCCCCCCCCGCGGGACCCTCCGCGCCCTCCCGACAAAACGAACGAGAAACCCGCGATGAACCCTCGGGACGCGGCGGGACGGGGCCGCGTCTGTACTCCCCCACCCCCCCAACCCCGTAAGCCGGGCGGCCCCGGGTTCCCCCCTCCCTTCCCTTGGGCCCCGGGCGGGGCCGCGCCGGGCGCTATTTTTACCGGCGGCGCTTTGATCCGCCGCCCCGCTCCGACCCGCGCGGGGAGCGCGAACCCGATCCGGGCCCGGCGGCGGCGTAAAAATAGCCCCGGGGAATCTCCCTCCCTCCCTCCCCGCCTCGGTCCCCTCGCCCCGCGGTGCCGGTACCTGGTGAAGACGTCGGGGTAGTGCGTTTTCTGGAAGGCCCTCTCCAGCTCCTCCAGCTGGTAGCTGGTGAACGTGGTGCGGTAGCGGCGCTGCTTCCTTTTGAGCAGCCCCTCCTCGGAGTCGCTGCCGGCCGACAGGCACACGCTCTCCTCTCCGTCCTTGCCCTCGCCGTCCTCGGGCGGCAGCAGCAGCTCCTCTTTGGGGGACAGTCCCCCGCCCTCCGCCCCCGGCGCCGCTCCGGTGCCCCGGCGGGCCTCCTCCAGCAGCCCCCCGCCGTCCTCTCCCAGCAGCTCCTCCTCGTCGTCCTCCTCCAGCTCTTCTTCCTCCTCGTCCTCCTCCTCCTCCAGCATCTCCTCGTCCTCCTCCTCCTCCCCGGCGGCCGGCGCGGCGGGGCCGGGCCGCTCCTCGACGTGCGGGGCTCCGCTCCCCGGTTCGTCACGGGCGGGCGGCGGCGGAGCGAAGGGCGCGTTCTCGCGGTAGCTTTTGCTGCGGCTGATGCTGACCTGAGGCGCGTGGCTGATCTTCAGCGTGTCCCACGGCGCGGGACCGGCCCCTGCCCCGGCCGCCGCCCCGGCTCCGGCGCCTCCCTCCGGCCGCCCTTCCGGCCGCTCCCCTCGCGGCCCCGACGGCAGCAGCCGCCCGCCGCCCGGCCCGTACAGCCGCCGCAGCTTGGGGGGCAGGTGCAGCTCAGCCGGCTCGAAGGGGGGGCTGCTCTTCGGGGAACCTGTGGGGAGGAGAGGGGTGAGGAGGGGAGAAACAGAGAGACGGGGTCAGCGCTGGGAGCGAGAGGCTGAGATCACCTCGCGTAGCCTGGCCCGCAGCTGCCCTCCGTGCGGGGAATACGACTGTCCCGAGGCTACTTCTATCCCGTGGCCCGGAGCTCCGGCGCTCGTCCGCTCCGTATTTTACAAACCCTTTCGAAAAATTCCCGTTTTTCCTTTTTTTGGAGGGGGAAATTTTGGATGCGAGGGATCCGTGCGGTACCGGGACAGCCTACGGGCACCCCGACCCCCCGCCGCACCGCAGCCCCGCTCTCCCCAGCTCCCACCCGTGTCGGGACGCTCAGCCCGGTGCTCACCTTGCGCGGCGCCGTCGGGGGGCTCTGGCCGGGCGGCCCCCGCGGGCAGGGTGGGCGCAGCGCCCAGCAGCCGCACCTTGCAGGGGCTGCGGCGGCCCAGGATGCTGTCGATGCAGTAGGAGGAGAGCAGCGTAGGCGATTTGCTCTTGCAGTCGGGGCGCTCGGCGCAGCTCTCCTCGGGGTAAGGGCCGCTCATGGCGGCGGCGGCGCGGACGCCCCCCGGTGCCGCCGGGACGCCCGTCACGGGGGGAGTGAGCGGCGGCCGCGGCGCTCTTGAGTCCCCTCGGCTCCACGTGCGGGCAGCCGCCCCCTGATTGGCTCCCGCCGGAGGCCGGGCGGACGCCGGCACCGGGAGCTCCGCAAAGCCCGGCCCGGATCGCCCCGGAGCGGCTCCCGCCCCGCCCCGCGCCGTGGGGGCGGGCGCCGCTCGTGGCGGCCGTCGGGGGCGGTGCGGAGGATCCCCCCATAGCGCCGCGCCCGGCCCCTCCCCGACGGGAGATCCGCGCCAGGTTTTGCTCCCGCCCGCCCCGTCCCTGCCCCGACGGCCGCGTTAGGAGCCGGCGGGGCCGGGAGCGGGGGGCGCGTCCCGGGGAGCGGCCGCACGGAGCAACCGGTACCAACGAGCGGGACGCGGCCGCGCCGGGAGAAGCGATGGGAGCCGGGGCGGCACCGGGAGAGCCCGGGAACGGCGTTGAGCCGCCGTGCTTTGTCATTTCCCCTCCTTTCCCCTCCCGTCCACCCGGGAGGGCTCGGCCGACCCGGTCACGCAGCTCCGTGGCCCCTCGTGGCCCCTCGTGGCACCTCCGCACCCGGGCGGGGGCAGCCCCGTCTCCCCACCGTGCGCTCAGCGACGGCAGCGTCCCGCGGCTCCCGGTCGCCGAAACGGCGCAAATTGGAAAGGGAAAAAAAGAGCAACGAAAGCGGGGCTGCGTGAGGGCGCCGCGTGTCCCCACGGGGCACCGGGACGGCGGCCGGGCCCCGCCGGTGTTACCCGCGGTGCGAGGGGCAACGAACTCATCGGTTCTACGGCTAAGAAAACACGTCATAATATAACAAATAACAAAAGCAACTTTTGAAAGGAGAAAAAGCCCGAGAGAAATCGAGCAAACTAAAAAGAAACGAACGAAAGACAGAAGAGGGAACACAGAAGCTCCCTCGGTTCTCCCCGCATCGCCCCGCACCGCCCCGGGGCTCCCCGCAGCCGCCCGCCCTCAGCGCGAGTCCCGCGGGGCCGCCTCGGCGCTGCCCGGTGACACACGGGGCGCTGAGCGCTGCGGGCTCGCCTCTGCCGTGTCACTCTGTTGGTTTATTTGTTGTGTGGGTTTTTGCTTTTCTGGTTGTTTTTTTTTTAACAAACTTCCATTCATTCCAGCTCTCTCCCTCTCTATTTTTTTCTTTTTCCCCCCCTTCTCCTGCAACCCGCTAATTTAACACCGGAGCGCGTTACTGCAGTGTTAGGGGGCGAGAAACGAGAGGGAGAAAACAACAATACCGCAATGATCCAAATGATACAGTAGGATTACGGCAATTACTGCTCCGCTCGGAGCTCAACACCTCGCCGAGCTCGGCCAAACCCGCCGCCGCCGCTCCGGGAGAGCGGCCCGGGGGCGGCCGGGGGTCGATCCGCCCGCTCCGTCGGCCCCGAACGGCGGCCCCGCTCCCCTTCCCCACCCCGCGGCCGGGGGGCTCCGACGGCGGTTCTCGTAATAGCGGAGCCCGCGGCCCCACCGCCGCTCGCAGGGGGCTCTCGTCACCGCTCTCCGTGTTATTCGATTCCGTTTATTTGTACGGTCGGGCACTGAGCGCCGTTTCCCCGCAGCGGCCCCGCGCCGGAGCGGCCGCGTTGGGGGTCCCGTTGCCGCGGGCAGGAGCCGAGGGGGGGGGGGGCAGCGGGAGGCACGGCCTCGGGTGGGCCTCGGTTCGGGCCGCTTACATCATCATCACCATCATCATCATCAGTAGCGTTAGTATTATTACCGTTAATATTATCGTCGATATTTATTATGATGTATTTTTCCCTGCTCTCTTCGCCATAAAGAAGAATAATGACAACAACTTTTCAACCTTCCCACCCCCTTCCCCAACCCCGTGTCACAGTTACCGCTCACTATTCTATGGCAGAAATGGTTTGCCCTTGAGCTGTCGGCACGGCCTCCCCCGTCCCGGAGCTGCAGGCCCCGCATGTCCCACATCCCCTGTTCCCTCTGTATCCCTTTCGGTTCCCCTCTAGAATCTCTCTCCGGACTCTGCCGTCCCCTGGGGGGCCGTGTAACCACCGAGATGTATTTTCAGGGTTAAAGCACCGTAGCCCCGGCGGGACACGTAGAGCCCTATGGACCCCAGGGGTAGCGCCGGACCCCCCAGCAGCGCCTCTTGCAGCGCAGCGCTCTCCTCGCTCCAACGCTCTGTCGGGCACACGGTGCGGAGCGGCGCTTCGGGCGCCCCCCGGGCCCGGCCCAGCGCAGCGCTACAGGAGCCGGGCTGGGGGTGGGGAGCAGCCCGCGTGTGCCGCCCCGCAGCCGGCGGTGCCAAGGCTCACCCGGCTGCTCGCGTGCTGAACGCGCCCCGTTTGCTGCCGGCTCCTAATGTAAACGTCGGGTAAAAGCTGTACCCGGTGGTGCTCGGGCACCTCGTGCACACCGCTCTGCAGGGCTGTGCGAGCCCTCGGCGTCTCGCATTTCCCACCCGCGGTACGTTGCTACAGCCGTCGGAACCGGCATCGTGCAATAGCAGCGCTGCGGTGCCCGGCCCAGCCCCGGCTCCTGCGCTGTGGTTGCCAGGGCAGGTGGCAATTTCCCTATTGACATATGCCTGGGCAGGAACGCGCTGTCGGCTCTGGTGGTCACTTTGGAGTCACTTCTCTTCAACTTAGTATTTCATTTGTACCCAGGGCTGGGCAGGGGCTGGGCCTTGCTCTGTGTACTTCATTTAGAAAGTGCTTTCTACATCTATCTATCTATCTATCTATCTATCTATCTATCTATCTATCTATCTATCTATCTATCTATCTATCTACCTACCTATTTATTTTCTCCGATCATTTTTCAATTCCTTGCCGGTTCACCTTCCTGTTAGCACAGCTTCCATGGCTCGCAGGGCACAGCAGCCAGCTGAGCGGAGCCCACCTTTATTTCCCCTCTCCTCCGTGTCCCTCATGCCCACCTCCAGCCCCTCAGCCCTGTGCTTGCTGTGCAGGCCTCCTTCCACACCACCCCATTGCATTCCCACTGTGCTGTCACCTGGAGGGCACCAGAGACTTTCCAAGGCTTTTTGGCAGCCATCAGCTTTCCCACTGCTCCTCTCCACCCATTCCTGTGTGCCCTCGGCAGGGTTCACTGCCGTGCAGGCCTCAGAGGCTCAGAGAGCTGTCCAATAGGTCCTATAGAATCATAGAATGGCTTGCGTTGGGAGAGACCTCAAGGATCATCAAGCTCCAAACCCAGTCTTGGCCCAGTATGAGTTCTTGGCCTGTGTGGGAGCTGTGTGGGGCCGTACACCCCACCCTGACTCTTCCAGGATGTTGGTGGTAGGTGGGGGTTCAGCTCTTCCAACCCCAGCAAACCCCTGCATGAAACCTCCAGCAACTTGATGGCAGCAATCCGCAGCAACTCGGGGAAATGATGAATGCGTTCAGGTGCAGTGGTCTAAAAAAATTAAAACGATGATCATAGGCTTATTGAACATGATACCTTCTGTGTTATTTTCTTTTGTATGTGCTGACTAGAACTGAGCAAAGGATTCATAACAAATAATTTATTTGTCAAACGCGTTCTCTTCTGCTCGTGGAATATCCATGAGCACGGCATCATTTTCTCAAATGTGTTTGTTTTCTGTGACGCTTCAGCGGTTCCTTTAAATACATACCGGGGTGGCCTGGCTGCAGATGGTTCCCGTGGTGGAGCTGAAGGGCCGGCCGATAGCGTGGCACCGACCATGTTTAAAGAGCGCCTTACAAAGTGGGTTTTCTGCTGGTGCTTGTGCCACGGGAACGTGATCCTAACGGCAGAGGGGGTGTGAGCAGTGCTGAAGCAAAGCCATTAAAAATTCAAATGAGCACTTGGCGAGCAGAGGACACTTTCCACCCCGTTCTCCCGGCTGCAGTGCGACCTTCACACTGTGCTGGAGCTGCTGGCAGAGCTGGAAGCAGAGGGATGGTGGGAGGGCATAAAGCAGCGTGCTGGTGCTGGGGTGGCGGCTCCTGCACCTGCTTGGCCCAGATGTGCGGCCAAAGTGAAATGGGGTGGTGGAGGGAAAGGCACCAACTGCATGTGGTTCTGTCAGATCTTGCCCCTTGATGCTCTAGCCCGTCAAGAGTGTTTGTCGTCACTGTTTCCTGCATGTGCAGAAGCCATTGCCTCCTCCTTACTGAGGGAACATCGCTATGCCATAAAGGTACAAAAAGGTGTGTGGTTAGAAAAAATCCGAACCTAACATTGTGTGCTCTTCATGGAGGCTGGTGCTCACTGTGAGTGATTCCCTCAACATCCCCATGTTAAGGGACTGTCTGTCAGCACCTCTCTGCTTCTTTTGGTGCTGGCACCTCTCTATGGAGCCTCTCTGGCACAGACTGCATGGTGTCAGCTGGCAAATGCTCAGTGCTGTTGCATTCCCGTGCACTTCTCCAGAGCTCTCTGCTCTGTGCCCCACATCTCTCCTAATGGAAGGTCCAACTGCCTGTAATGTGCTCTGCGGTGCCCTGCAGGAGGAGGGATGCTTAATGGGAACAGCTGGTGCTTTGCGGATGGACTGGCTGTCTCACAAGTGTAATGCTGCTGGGCAGGATGCAACAGGGAGGCCTGGAGCACCCTGGGGAAGTCATGAGAGCATGGCTTACAGCAGCAGGGCACGCAGCAGTGGATGGCAGAGGGAGGTACTTCTGAGAAACCTAAACCAAATAAACTTCAAGATAAGAATATAAGAAATGAGGGAATAAAACCTGATACTCTGAAACAACCATGAATGGGGATGCGTTCTTAAACACTTCTGTGGCAAAATTTGTCTCGGGAAGCACACAACAGCTGAGGCAGCGTGTGGTGCTGTAGGACAGTGTGAGTGGGCTGGCGTAGAGCAGAGCATTTCCTTCTGACCTCTGAGGTCTTTCTTAACTGAAAGAAAAAAGCCCTTAAAATTTGATCGTAAATGGGCTCAGCAATTCAAATGGCTGCAATTTGTTGGCCCATTGAAGATTTCCATTCAAAAATAAACAACAACAACAAGAAAAAAAGAAACATGTTTTAAGATTTCCTCTTCATACGTAGTCTTTAGAAAGCTCTACAGACAGATATTTACAGTCATGAGCGTGGATTGTACAGTCTTGAAATCATGGGGTGTGGGTTATTATTTGGAATCAATGCGCCTTCTTGTCTCGTAGCTTTCTATCAAACCATGAAACAGACGTAGCACTTACTGTGCTGCACTATTGTTTCTGTTCCTGCAAACTGAAAATAATGTTAGGGAACCTCAGGAAAAATCTAACTTTAAACAAAAGACATTGGATTTAACAAAATTATTGTTCCCGCGTCTTGTAACCCTTACCTGTAACCCTTCATTCCTCAAGTCAGCAGGGCTCTCTCATGAGTGACAGCACACTGGTGTGATGGTTTTTGTGCTGCAACCCAGGCAGCCGTAGAAGAAATGGGTAAAGTCTTCAGGTGGGCTGGAGGCTGCTGGAGGACATCTGCTGGCCTTCTTTAGCACTGGGTGTACTCTCATCCACGTTGTTTGAGGAAGTTCAGGAAAATGCTGCTGTTCTTCTCTCTGAACATGAATGAGAAGGGATTGTTTGGCTTTGTTCTGGTATTGTCAAAATGTCTGGAGTGTTCTGAATGCCCTCGGGTTTCTAAAACTGAGCGTAGCTTCTGATCTGTGAACATGGACCTTTCACTTGGCATGGGACTGCGCATCTTCTCTCCCTGAATGCAAACTTACTGATGAGAATACAGAGACAGTCGTTTTAACTGTCTCTGTAAATTCCACAAGGCTGTGCAAATTCAAGGGGCAAAATGATCTCTAAAGCTGAAGGCGGATTCCAACCTCCAGTAAGACGGACAAAAGGTCAAATGCCCGTAACATGTAATAGTCTTATTTTTTTGGTCCTTTCTGCACTGAATGGGAACAAAGGCTTAGGCCCAGGCAGAGCTTGCTTACTAAACTGTTACCACTTTTTAACAAAGAAAAACAAAGAGGAGGAGAAAATGGGAATTAGGCCCACCTCAATTGCCATAAACTGCTATGAAGGAGAAGACTGAATACAGCACCGAGATCTTGGGAAAATATTCTTATTTATAGACTGATGATTGCAACCAAGATCCAAATGCAGCTTCATTGAGTCACTTGTGAGGATTCTCAGGGAGCTGAGACCAGCTCAAGTGTAGTAGGATTCAATGGAAACAGGGCTGTGACTTGGTAGGGAAAAGCAAGTCAGATTCGAATTTGCCTTCTGACAGGAAAAAAGAAATCTGCGTTTATTTAGTGTGAGTTTTAGGCTAAAATAAAATCTATATGGAACTCTGTGTGCTTCATGATTTGGGGTACCTTGAAGAATGTCCAAATGATGCACGATGCCAAGGCTTGTTTTCAATGGTGTCTTTAGAAATCCCATCTGGATGTCTGAAATGCGTATTACCCACCTGCCCTTCCAGACCA
Organism: Coturnix japonica; assembly: GCF_054131305.1. Classification (NCBI taxonomy): domain Eukaryota; kingdom Metazoa; phylum Chordata; class Aves; order Galliformes; family Phasianidae; genus Coturnix; species Coturnix japonica. The sequence continues at coordinate 108,070,935 of NC_140663.1, read as the reverse complement.
ACAAATGCACGAGGTCTTTGTGCAAGACTACTCCAGAGATGGTGTCCTCAGCAGAGAGCTCACTGGCCACAACATGAGGTCCTCGTTCATTGACAGTTTCCCAGCAAAATCCTTGAGCTCTTGCTGGGGAAGGACCCTGAGCTTTGATGATGTGGCACTGACCAGGACGGAGCCAGAGGCCAGTAGCCTTGAGTTGCACAGGTAAAAATAAGCAGAGCTCATGTGGATCCTTGGCAAGCAGTGGGATGGGAATGGTGTTGAAAGAAATATCATTTGGCAACTGTAGAGTCAGTGGGCAGTCTGGATGGGACCAGCAAAAACATTAAGAAATAATTTGTGTTGCTCTGACGTTTCAAGCAAACAGGTTGTGAGCAGGCATGGAGATCTTGGTCAAAAATTGTGCAAGAAACAACCTACCTTGAGAAGTCTCTCCAGGCCTGTGACGACAGCTGCAGTGCTCTAGAGGAGCCAGGTGCTCAGCTCATGAAGATGGGCCACGCAAGCTGGGGATGTGTCTCCAACAGCAGTAACTCCATTCAAGGCAGCTCATCTCACCGGCAAGCTGCAAAGTGCAGCGCTGTGACACCCTCCTTTCCCATCACTGTCACCGTGGCATATCAGCACAGCCCGTGTCACACAGCTCCAGGGTGGCATTCAGTCAATGCTTCACATCCATTGGCTTTCTTACAAGCCCCTGTGAGCATCGTTTCCTTCAGACAACGGCTCTACTAATGATTTTTTTTTCCCCCTCCCCCTTGCTCACACTTTAATTGCAGGGTCTGTGTGATACCCTCAGGAACAGCTATTGCCACCTGTATTATTATTTATGCTGTGAAAGCAAAGCTCGTGGCAATATGTTTATTAACACCATGCCCTGGTATCACACGAGTTAACAGCTTAATACTGTGATCGTAAACATGTTTCCTGATACGTTCAAGCACCATCCATGTCTTTAACTTCACATCAGGAAACCAGGAGCACGAGTGGGTCATTTTTGCAGAAAACGCATCCTTTACAAAAAGTTGTGTAATGAAGAAGGGTTTTATCTGGCTAATAGTTCCTGTCTCATCCAGCATAATGCCTTTTGCATAGGAAGAGTTAAACAAAACATTTATGCGGTACAAACTTTGCTCCTAGACATTAAAATGCACTTTATTCACACCGCAGATTTCTCTCCCAGCCATGGCTATTGTTTGTCACTAACAGCTAGCTTTTGTGAAGTTAATAAATGTGCATAATAAGGACATAAAGGTATGGAGAAGTAATACTGTAATCCTTTTGTTTGGATAATCAGTCTAATGTATGCAAATTAAACCTTATTAGTACTAGGGTTTTGTGTCTGCTTATCAAAATGTGCCATTTTCATGAAAATTGGAAGTCCATTATATAAAGTTATTATTAACAATCATTTAGGAATTATATACGGTATGCAAATTAAAGTTGATTACAACTAATTAAGGGCTTTCTTTGTTATTTGACCTTGTCTGCTTTTTATGTAAATATGTTTCTTTTGGTCTGGCATATTTTTAGACTCAGAAAAGTATATTAAGACAAGTTACATTATGTATTTTTAATATATTTTTGCGTGGCGTAAAAGGCCCCTTGCTATTGTTTGAGAGCCCGGATCCTCACAGGGATGCTCGGAGTGGCGGTGTGCAGATGCGCATGGGGCAGCTGCAGGACAGTGCTGTGTGATGGACTGGCAGTGGAGCTGTGGTAGGGGGCAACAATTACATTTCCAAGGTCCTCCAAAGGTTTAATGAAAAATGATCCAAAAAATAATAATAAAAAAGAAAATCTGTGACTGAAGTATAAACAGCCTTCATGCCAGAGTGGCCTTTGTTCTACCACTTATTGAACTGGATAAGCCTTAGTTTAGAGACTTCAGACACAGCCAAGTAATAAAAGATTTGTCCCAACTTGCCAGGCAGTTGGCAGGACTTAACCAGCATTGAGCTCAGGATAAAAAGTGACACGGCAGCACAGCCAGCTCGGGAGCATCAACCTCTGGGTGGACTCCGTGCCGGCAGGCAGCAGAGGAGGCTGGCACTGGGTGAAATGAAGAAGCCTTCCAAAGAAAATTTGAGTGAGTTGAATATGGTTTGTATCAAAAACAACAGCGTGTAATACAATTGTGATGTGTTTTTACATAGAGAAGAAACCTGCCACATAAGCCACTGTGAAGATGGGATGTGACATCTTCAGCGGTGTGTCAGGAGACGTACATGTAGTCAGTATCTGAATACTTTCAGTCTTCCAGGCAGAGTAACAGATGCAGGAGCAAGAAAGACTGGGGAAAAAAGGGCTGAGACATAAGGAGCACAGGCAGGAATACGTGGGGAAAATGTATGAAATGAAATTTGTTTTCACATACTATCTGAGTCCAAAATACTGGGATCTGAGGACAAATAAAACACAATTCTTGGAATGTGGCAACATTTGCACTGCTTTGCTGACCTCTGGCACAAAAGATTTTCAAGGGGGAACATTAATGCTAGAAAAAGTTCTTTGCAGAGGCAAGGTCATACTTAAGCATAAGACTGGGGATATGCTTGCAAGCCCAGCATTCATTCTTTCTTTTCTACATCCCCAACATCTTACATTTCGTGTCAGGAAATCACAAAGCCTCCATGCTTGGCATTTGTGACTCACACGGCCTGTCCCCTGCTGCCTCTGGGATGTGTCCCACCACCCTGTGGACTTGGATGCCTGGGAGTGTGGGTGCCCAGGAGAGGTGCATGCAACCTCTGAACAGGGACAGCGATGGTGAAGCATAGGTGTATCTGCTCTCCCTCATCATTTCACTTTGAAGATGCTCATGGCACAAAAGATGCTGGCTTTTCATTGCTGAAGGCCAGTTCACTCAGGCCATGCTTTGTCCCTTTCAAAAGCCTCCTGGTATCCAAGGCATCCAAACTCTAGGAGGAAGCAGGATCTTCCCACATAACCCCCACAGCCAGCCAAAACCCTGTCATCCTGAAAGGCCAGATCCTGAATACCTGCAGCAAAGCGCTGGAGAGGAAGTCACACGCTGCTGGTGACGGGCATGACTTATTCAGCAACTATTTGAGAATGTAATTTGAACAACTGAAGAAGTTGGTGATTTGATCCCTCACAATAGGACCACAAGGTGCAATTCAGAGAGTGACTTATTACAATGAATTTCTGAGGGCTGTGACGGGGACATTTTGCTCAATGCTCTGCTGCTGGTGGGAGCTGAAAAATGGAAATCAGAACAGGCAAAACACGTCTCTACCGCATGGGGCAACATCAGATCCCGGTTGCTCTCCTTTCCAAACGATACACTAGTGCTGAAGGCAGGAATGGAGCGACTGCAGTGAGATCATGGAGGGGACATGGTGCCCCGTCAACGCTCCTACTTAGTTGGTGGCATCAAGGAAATGTCACAAAAAGTAAGTTTTTGTTTTAACACTTTCCAGTGAAGAAAAAAGTTATAAGAAAAACATAATTTCCTCCCTTTAGCCTAATGAAAAATGAGCGTTTTCACATCAGAGTTGGGAACTCAAGGCATTCAGACTAGGTGAGGCTACAAAGGCTTGAATGATTTTCTCCTACAGAATAAGGATGAAACTCTGATGCCATCAAAGGCAGTAATTCAGGATTTCCCTCAGGGAGGTGAAAGTCATTGTCGTGTTTTTAAAATAGTTGCAATTTTCTGTCTCTAAATAGCAACGACTACAAAATGTATTGCAAGGGGAATATAAAAATAGTCAAACTCTTCAAATCTTTTAATTCAATGAGAATGTAATATGCAATTAAAATTAATTATCTCATAATCGAACCGTAGACACTGATTATTGCATCATTTTCATAAGAGACATGCATCTTAACTTGCATAATTTCTGGTATCGCTGAGGAGTTAGCTCAGGAAAGAATCTGGGCCCAAATGTATGCATGCCTTGGTGCTCAGAAAGAAGCAGTTGTGGCTGGGGATGACTTTTCCTCCACCAAATGCTTTTTGGTAGAGCCTCTGTCTTTGTCTGTGATGAGTAATTGATTCACACTTATCCAGCACTTCCAAATACAATCTTTTACTTCCTTTTTCACTCCCATTCACCACCATCTTCCCTTCAGCTCTTGAGTTGCTCCCTTTGAGCCCCTTTGGCCTTGTGCATGTAGTCAGGAGCTGGACTCGACTCTTGTGGGTCCCTTCCTACTTGGGATAATCAATGGTTTTCTGATTTTGTCTCTGTGAAGGATGTTGTTCAGTCTGCTGGTTACTGAGGGAGTTAGGGCAACGTGGCTGGCTCTTAAATGCGCACAGTTTGGTGAGATGGATCTTATATTGGAAAACATGATGGCAGAAACTTGCTTCATTTTGTGTCCCTTCTCTGTGTGCTTCTGAGTTAGGTAACTTGGACATCTTGCTTGCGAAAGGGGTCTTTGAGCCTCTCATGTCTGCTGTTCATGGTCAACCTTAAATGCCTGCCCTTTTTCAGTGGGCATCTTCAGGAGATGACAACTCCGGAAGAGCAGTTACATATCTCTTGGGTCTCCGCTGCTCTGTACTGGTTGCCACCATGTATATTCCCAGGCTAGCTATCCTGAACTGGTGGGATTTGCACACTCACAATGACTTTGGTTGGTTCATTTTAGTTTAGTTTTCTGTGCATCCCTTGTTCTTCTGGCACCAGCTGTTAATCCAAAAGATGTTACTGTTTTCAGACCTTTTGTTAAATATAATGGCAACCAGTAGCTGTATGTTTTTCTTTGATGTCGTGATAGTGCTGAACTAAAAGTAGGGTTTGGTTCTACAGCTTGTTTGCAGTACTGCCTTATGGTGGGATCCTGAGTGGCCTGGGGCTTCAAGGTGGATCTGTCTGCACATTCTCCTTTTGTATGAGTGCACTCATTTTTGTTTGTTTGCTTCTTTTTGCACGTGATGCATGACGTGAGCTCTGATTTTGATTACGCCATTTAAAAACCCCCAGACTGATTTCCTTGAAGATGCGCAGAGTTCACCCTTCCCAAGAATTTTTCTTCCCACCTCGTCTTTCAGGATATGTCTGCTGAAAGCAGTCTTTTTTCTTGGCCTCTGTGAATCCTGTGTAGTTTTCTTGATGACATCCACTTGCTCAGACCTCTTTGGCCTCTGCTGACGACTGGGAGGTGTGTGTGTAATCACGGTAAATGAGTGCCCTGCTTTATTTCTGCGTTATTGGGAGGCACAAGACTCCTTCCAGTAGCTGCAGAGGTTCTTCCCCGTGTGTCGCTTGGACTGGATGGTAAATTTACATTTGTGATTCACTGCAGCACTGGATGAACATCTGGGGAAGCCTTGCCATGTGCAACAGGAGCATTTCTTTTAATAATAACATATCCCCCACCCAACCTCCCTCCTCCTCCTCCCCCATCCCCCTCGCCCCCCACCCGCCCCCCCCCAAAAAAAAAAGAAGAAGAAAGAAAAGGAAAAAAGAAATCAAACAAAGAATGGAAGTGGATTTGCACATTATTCATCTTGATAAATATAACTATGAAATGGCTTTTTGACTTTGGACACAGTTGGAGCTTTATAATAGGCTGTCAGTGAAGTAACACCTGTGATCCTAATGCCAGGGTCCATTTTTCTGATTTTAGCTATACATTCCATTTCACAATGCTAGGGGGATAGACCTGAGTCTGTAGTCGGAGCTGAGAGCTTAATTCCTCATCATCCTCCCTTCCACCAAAGCCTCAGGTTTCTCCAGGCTGTCTCAGCTCTAGAAAGCGCTTTGATTTCTTGCTTTTTTTATAGGTGAGGGTTTCAAATCTGTCCACATTTCCTTAACTGTGCTTATGATAACAGACTTGTGTGCCTATTAGACATAGAAACCATTTTGTAGCTTAACTTTTTCAAAGCAAACAACTGTCAAATTATTCTTCTGAGGAAAAGAGGGAAAAAAGGATCAAGTGGGTGGAGTGTAAGTAACAATTACTGTAGGCTGATAATGTTTAAAGATTCATACAAGGATGTATTTCACGGGCCATACGTGTACGTAACAAATTCGCCTACTCTGTAATCCTACTTTTTATTGACAACACAACAATCAGCTCTTTTCAGAATGGTGAACTTCAGAACATTTTTTCTCCTGAAATTGCTGCATTTGAGCTCAGAGAACTAACGTGAAATGCTATTGTCGGTGAAAGCCGGCAAGCCTGCCTAGCAGGTAAGGAATTCAGGCTTACCGAATCCTACTGAAGAAACCTTCAGTGTCTCTTTTATCTTGAGTCTTAGACTCTGATTTTCAGATTGAAGGAAGGTGCACCTCCATAGGACCACACCTCTGAAAGTTGCTCAGAAATAGCTTTGCTATTGCTGTAGGAAAGTACTCGTGTATTGAAATAAGGGAAAGTGAAATGTAATTTAAAACCTCTTCGGCAGACCTCCACCCCAGATACTGAGAAGGTGATGGAAAGCAGCTCAAGCAAGTCATGCATGCAGGACAACATACCTGTCATTAAATAATCAAAGACTATGGAAGTGCATTTTCAAAGTGAGACTCATCCTAAGACTTCAAGCCAAACTTCCTTCTATTTCTCCATACATGGGGTGCATTGCTGTAACTCGTCTTCACATGTAAATTTAGCAATATGTTTTGCACAGGGAAGTAAGGAGGAGAATCCATCCACAGGGAAAGAACAATACATTTTCTCTTCATCTGAAGTGATTTTTTCAGCCCAGGACTGTAGTGACAGACTAATAATAGAACACAGTTATGAAATGTACCACCTGTTCCCAGAAGATTCTGGGAAAATTACCATCTAACTTCAGAAGATGCCTGCTGTCTTGATGGATCCCAGGTCCTGGTTACTTACCCAGCATGACTCTCTTTTAAACTTTATAAGCTCAAAAGAATGGAATACAAACTTTGGGCAAAGTCAGAAGACCTGTCAGCATGTCCTCCCTCTCCTAGACCTACATCCTATGGAGAACCCTCACCTTGCCCAGCATTACAGATCATGACCCACAATGTAGGAGTGGCTCAGGCTCCATCCCAAAGCTCTTCTCTGTGTGTCTGAGATAGCAGCAGCACCGTGTTGGTGACCACATCCATGCATGAGCTCTCTGCTGGGAGGATGCAGGCAGGAGGAAGGCTGCGTGCACAGAGTGTGGTCAGCACAGGCCTCCCCTCCTAGGAATGCAAACCAGGTGAGAAATGCTGGACATCCTCTGCTGCCTCCCAGCTGGGCACCCGTGTGCTGCTGAGGGACACGGGCACCCTGGGGCAGCTGTAATTTCACCTGGAGCTGCTCAGGACTGGTGCTAAGAGCTGTGTGAGTGGCATCCTGCTGTAATCCTTTCAGCCTCTTGCACTGAGCAGATTTCTGCAAGGGAGGGAGCTGGCTCACTGGTTCTGCATCTTCTAGAAGAAAAAAAAAAAACAGAGAGAAAAATAAAATCTTCTTATTTATTTATTTATTTTTAAACCCTTGCTTTTCTACCACTTCGATGTTTCCTGTATTGTGTAGCAGTGCGTTTTGCATTTTCTCTTCTTCCTGTATTTTGTAGAACCTTAATAAATAAAAGATGTGAACACAAAATTGCTATTCAAATTCGATTGTCTCGAATTATGTCTGCAACTTAAATAAAAATCCGGCGAGCTGTGATTTCGTGTGATGAAGGCAGCTCAGTGCTATTCAATGCAGTGGGAGAGAGAGAAAGAAACGGAGTACTAAAAAAATACCAATGAGCAAAGAAAAGAAGAAGAAGGGAAAGTGTGATAAAGAACAGCTTAATACTTTAATGGCCTGAAGAGAATTTTCAACAAAACCATTACTAATACCTGTTATTCATCTACGCTCTGTTCTCACCATCACAAAACCATTAGCTCTTTGGTAGTCACAATCTGCCTTATATCTGTATCGTGTCTTTTCACTGCATTTTATTTGTCTTTGTCTTCTTCTGCTTGACTGGTAACATACAGCACCCTTGAGCTGTATACTTATTTCCAGACTGACTTCAACAGTTATAAATATCTGCTCGGTGCTGAAGGAAGCAGATAAAAAAGCGATGAGCTTTGCTATCCAGAGTTCTGAATTGCCTCAGACAGGAGAGTCTGTCAATGAAGTGTTGTGAAATAAAAATATTGCTGGCTGCTGCTTGTAATCTTAAAGAAGAAACCTTTGGTTATATTCATGATAACAGACATAAAATTCTTTATTAAAATTGCTTTTCCTCTTGCACTTCGGTGCAGTACTAGAATAGCCAGAATGGGTGTTCTGTAGCTCATTAGCTCCAGTCTATTTTGTCCTCAGACATGAATTTAATGAGGATGTAGCAGTGGGCTCTCAGTTCTGGGAGGGGATAGGGGCGTTCTGTGCTGTGCCTCCTGGCTGGGTGAGCTGTGTGACAGCGTGCCCTGGTGTGTAAAGAACTGCAGCGACACTTAAGCTGCCAGGTACTGTGGCAGCCCTGCACATCCCTTCATTTGCAGCAGCAGCAGCAGCGTGGCTTTTTTCCCTCTGTGATTTCAAGAAATAAACACTGTGTGAATTTGGTCTCTATGCATAAACACAGTTTAAACCTAAAAGCTTAACAAAATCTGATTTCTCCTTTTAAATCTTTCTTCTCGCTGGGTCTTCAAAGTGTTGAGTGCACTCTTTAAACAATAACACCAATATCCCCTCTTCCACCCTGCATCAAAGCATGCCACAGTGCGCACTTGTTTCCTCAGCTCTAGTGTTTTTTGAGATCTGTGCATTAGTTCATCAATGGACATTCACTGCACTGTGGTCTCTGGCAGAGACAGACAAATGATGGAGGAAAGATCAGAAGATGGGGTTGTGTTCCAGATGCTTACTGCAGCAGCATCTCCAGGGGTCCACCAAGGCTTCAGAGTGTGACAACTCACTCTCAAGAAATCACAATCACAATAAACCTGTTAATAGCACAAATCAGAATGGGACCATCTGAATGTGTGCACAGGCACAGGCATTACATGGCACTAAGCAACTGCACTTTGTGGTGTGCCGAGTTCTCCAAGGGCTGTGCTTTGAATGCCTTTCTGGCAAAAGAAAGATAGCTTTTTTAGGGAGTGTAGAAATAAAGCATCCACTCTGCAGAAGCTGAAACAAACAAGTTAGGCTTGGCCTTGTTTTGGAGAAAAGAAGGTGGCACTGGTTGTAAACTGAAGATAGGGGTTAATCATGAGATAGGAGACACCATGAGATGGTCTATGTCATGAAGAACCATAATGGTGAAGACCTGTGATCAATGAGTGAAGGTGGGTGGCAACAGGTATTGTAAATTCACAGTTGTAATGAGAATCCAAAGGTGATGTTTCTGCTGATGCCTTGAATGGGGTTGAAGCTCTGCACTGATGGTTTGCTAATGGTGGTTTGGCTTGTGTGATGGCTTAACGCTTGTTCATGTCAGAGCAGTAAGTAAAGGAAGGACTTGGGGAGGAGAAGCCATTCCAGTGCTCTGTGTGGGTGAGAGCTGAGGAGTGTGCAAGCCCTGGGTGCCAGACAAGGCAGAGAAGCCTGAGAGAAGCAGAGAGGTGCAGTGCTGGGGGCTGCAAGGATGATCTGGAGGGAAATTAGGTGGAGGAAGGCCCTACCCCACCTCACTCTAGACTGGCTGGCTTATCATGCTAGATAGTGAATAAAGGACTAATCTCTTTCATTGTTAAAATTGTAAGAGTAGTTGAGCCGGAACAATGGGAATGATATGGGGTCATTAGTTAGGTGTAGAACATTAGGGTGTAGAACAGAAGTGGAATATTGTAATGAATTTCTAGATTTAATTGTAATAACCACTCCTTATACCACAATTATGCATGTATTCCCTCTATAAATCATGATGTTTACCTGCTTTTGATGTGCAGGCTAGGAAGGAGTTATCCCCCCTGCACCTGGATGGCTGAATAAAGCATACCCACTCTACAGATACTTTATAGTTATAGAGTTTGTTCTGCAAGTCAATAGCATATTTCCAACTCTGCCAATACAAGGAGGACTTGGTGACTGATCCTTTAGGTGGTGCATGATGGATAATCTCATTTCTCTGTAGTACTCAGCATCCAAATGGTTTGCTCATTTCAACTCTGCTCAGCAGAGACTGTACAAATCTACTGTAAAGTTCATGCCATGACCACATTTCCTATCAATTTCTCCACCGGAATGTATATTAATGGAAACACGAGGATATATTAATTGTACCATTTTGAATAAATGTAACCTTAGCAGAGTACATTTTTTATTATTATTTAATAATTATGAGTTCCAGCTTTTCTTCATTTCCTGCTGTGAGCTTTTAAAAGTCACTGCAATGCTGAAACATAAATAGAGTACGTGATGTAACACTTTGCCGAGGCAAATATCATAGACATTTTTACCCCAGGAAAATGCAATGAAATTAAAAAGAAACGTTCAGCTCATTTGAAATTCTGCTGTATTGAAATCAAATATGGGAAAGTCAACTCAAAATGGAACAATATTTACTTCAAAAAATCAAACTAATGATTACTAAAATCCGAGTCAGCAAAAAATGCAGAAAATCCACAGAAAGCATGAACATTGCATGCTTTTTGTTATTTTCTTTCTTTTTTTTTAATCTTTAAAAATAGACTTGGAAAAATACCCAACCTGTTCAAGTGTTTCTCAGCCATTCCATTTGGTTTGTAACAAAAACCCAGGCTGGATAATGCTCAAATTGTACCGTTGCAATAGAAAGTCAGAAAAGTTAGCGATGAGGACGAGGTGACCAGATGCCAACCAGAACAGGTGGATTATCATCCTTATTCTCTCATTCCTGGGCCGTCAAATCCCTTCCCCCTCTCCTGTTTGGCTCTTTCCTATTTCCTTGTCTTTATATTTTTTTCTTTTCTTCTTTGTCTTCCTTTCTTAGCCACTTGCCTTGTTCTGACAATATGATTACTTAATACTTACCTGCCAAATTAACTGACTTATTTTACCAACGAGTGGATATACCGTTCCCTGACACTCAGTATTTGACAGTCCCACAGTCTTTTCTATGTCCACAAGTTATGTGCAAGAATGGGAAAATTCCAGTAAGTACGGTGGGCTTTTTCTACAACACACTTCTGTTACATGCCAGCATGAGCCAGTATGTATGTTGATTTGCCCTCTCTGTTTGACTTTTTAAGGCAATAAAATGTGAATAATTAAAAAATCTATTACAACCCACTCATCCTCTCTCCTTTATTCCAAAAATCACACCCAACTGACCTCTTACTGAGAATGGCGTTCCATTCGGCAAGACTCTCTCTTTTCACAATGAAAAGAAAAAACCCTATTCAGCTAATTGAGCAATTTGCTTAACTGGATACACTGTACAAATGTATAGTGGAAATGCTAATGTATTAAGTATGAGTGTGTATTTGTATGCGTGGGGAAAAAGAAATGCTGTATAGCTGCTGTAGCTAGAATGCTGCATAAATACCTGAGGCAAAACAATTGTTATTGGAGGTGTATTTTGAAGTTTACCTGCTAAGAATTGTTCACTGCCAGTAAAATTGAAGTAAATAAAATGAAATTGCTTAACTTTGACCTGAAGTTTATTGCTTAAGTTTGACATGAGATATATTTATTGAATGAGCTTGGGGAATCATCTGCTTTTGCTGTTGAACATAGTACTTGGAGCCAAGCTGTGGATCTGGATACATCTGGATAATGCAACACACAGCAAGAAGGGGACTTTCTATGCCAAAGCAATTATCCTTGTTTTGCCAGTCAATAGCCAGAATAGGGAACACATGTAGCATGATGATGTTGGTCAGTGCAGTGAACTGTAGTTCAGATGTCCAAACTGGACAATGTTTTGTAGAAGAGGATTTGAAGGAGGGCTTTGCGGGTGATTATCAGAGGATTTTGAAAGTTTAAAAGGTCATTAAAAATCATAGGAACTGCTTGTCTGAAAAACTGCCAGGCGGACGACTGAGGTTGGAGTTGCTCTCTGATGAAAGCAGAAGGGGAACTTTTTTGTCTTAACAAGAGATGTTGCCAATGGTCAACCAGCTGTGAGGGAGCCCAGAGGGAAGTCTGATAGTAATTTCTTGATGTGATAAATTTTTTCAATTTCTTGGATATTCCAGGAAAAAAAAAAAAAAAGAATTTAAATGTTTTGGTGAGAAATAAGGAGTCAAAAACTCTACTCAAATGATTGTGCATAGGCTGTGGTCAAGCCAGATGTTCAGGAGAGCTTTGGTGTATGAGGGGTCCCATGTCTAAAGTTACCATTGAAGTCAGAGGTTACTTTACAGTGTTTAGTAGAGTGCTGCAAAACCAAATGCTATAGAAATGCTTGGTTCCCTCCCTTTCAGCAATGGTACTGAGGATGTACAGTAGAAAACTCAGGCAAAGAACACTTCAGGGGCCACATCTTTGGGTTCACCTTTTCTCAGAGTAGAGAGGGGCTGAAGCTCACCCAGGAGCTGCCTCTGTCGCACCAGTTTTTGGACAGCATGGGACCCTGCAGGAATACCAAGAACATGGATGGGATGGAGAGTGGCTAAAAAGAGGCTTTTAAAGAGAAAGCTACAGAATTTACTTGCTTTTGGTTCTTGAATTTTGCAGTAATGTAGTGCTTATGTAATATACTTAGATCAAAGAATGTCCTACCAGAGATTAGGTGTTTGAGACATTCTCTATGAAATCTGTAGGCCTCCCACCTTAAAACCATGGCCATTTTGCTATGTAGAGAAAACAGCACTGGATTAACCTTTTACAGCAGTAAAATGCATTGGGAGGGTGAACACTGGAGAGGAATACCAAATTGGAATTAGGAAGCGAATGAGAGACTGGGATAATATAATAGCCATTTATTTATCATTACCTTTTCTTCTTCACTGATTGCTTTCTTTTACATGATCAAAACGAGACAATGGGAATAGCTTAGCAGTGTGTGATATTTGAGTTTTCTTAAAATACAAGGTTGTACTGAATTGCTGGTGTGGTACAGTCTGCAAAGCTCAAAGGACTTTTAAACCTGTAAGTTTATTTATTTTTTTCTTTCCTTTTTCCTTACATAGTCAAGACCTACGCATGGGGTCCATCATCCCACAGCAAGATACAGCTGCTACCGTTTCTCCTCAATGTCATCCAGATTTATTTCATTTTAACACAGTGGAGGGATGACATGGGCATTTGCTAAGGAGAAAACCAGAAGACCACAGAAATCCATGCCTAATAAAGTATGGTTGTATCTTTCACAGGAGGATTTCCAGGGAAGGTTTTTGAATTCCTCAAGAAGATACCACTTGACGGCATTAATTTATTAAGCCTTCTTTGTCAGGTGGTTCGATTCAAACCCAGTTTATAAAGGGGTAAGCAATGGCTTGCAGAGGTGAAGCAATTTGCCCAGAGTCCCACCAAAGGCAGCAGAATAAGAAAAGCACACCATCTCTCTGCCCTGTAATAGCCCCAAGATCACCAAATATAAGCCGGGCTCAGAAAAAGAGAACCCCCCCACTGGGAAGCTAACAATGGCCGCAGACCTCCAAAGAAGCAGTGAATCTAAGAGTGAGGGAGCTTTTCTGTCCAGAAGCTATTTCATTACTAGCCAGTTCAAAACCTCTTTTATACATAGTGGGCAGCTTATGCATGTTGTGTGGGAAATAAGGAAATGGGTTTATTTTTCTTCTTTTACCTTCTCTCCACACACACTAGCAACGGTATGGGCAGGTATTTGATGATAAATGGATTGCCTCTCATACACAAAGGTTTTAAATAAAATGTCTCTTTTCTGACTAAAAAGTAGGTTAGTCAATTTTCAGTGGCTTTCTCCTTCCACTGAAAATCATCCGCTTATATTTGTTGTAAAAATGACACTATCATCATAAAAGCTTCTCCTGTTGGGATTCACCGCGCCATTTAGACCAGATAGCGGTGTAAAGTCCTAATGGAGAGATAAACATTCGAGCATCTTTCCTGATACTGTAATTGCCACATTTAGGTGCTGTTGTATGTGAAAACAGAAGTACACAGAAAATTTCCTTGTTCATTCCGTATGCTAGAAATTTTACCATTCTGGCACCATATGTTGTTTGTTATATATGTGTGTGATACACACCAAAGCATAAGTTTCCTTTCTCTTTTTATGGTGATGGAGATGCTTTGTGATGTAAAATGCAACTTCTGTTCCTGTTGCCTCTTGGACAGAAAAACTCACAGTGAAAAATCATTGCTGAGAGAAAAACCAAGGAAAAACCATTGCAAGAAACTCAAAATACCAGAAAAATGATGGTAGCGGAGATGAAGTCTCAAAGCCAGGAAGATGCGACAAAGCTGGTAAGCAGCATTCAAGGCTCTTTGTTGTTTGGTAGGAGCCGTAGACAGGCGTACCAAATATTTCTCTTGTCTCCTGGTCAAGCCTGCTGAGATTCTGCCAGTATCTGTTGGGAAAACCTGCACATTTAGCTGGGATGTTCAGGTACAGCTGGGAAGAGTCTGGCACAGGTCACTCCTGGATAGGACCCATCTCCTTGTTTTGTTGGGTTAGTGCACTTAGCACTCTGGGTCAGAGAAGTACTGCAGCAGCCCCCATCACATCTCCCTGGGAAAGTGGCTGGCTGTGATGCGGTGAAGCTTGGCTTTCAGAAAGTGGGAGTTCGAATGAGCTCTCTGTTGAAGGCACACATTTAGGGTAAGCTTAATGCAGGTGCCCTGAGGAAAGAACTTGATTTAAGAGATCAAAGTAGGGGTGATTGGTAGGAAAAAAAAAGTACTAAATTACCCTGACAAAGGGCATTTGTAACATCCAGAAATCTGAGTTTAGGAATGTACAGATTGGGAAACATATTTTGGTGACCTCTTCTCCCAGAGTAATTGAAAATTATTCAGCTCTGCTGAGTGTAACTGCCAGAAGCTTCTGCTTCAGATAATTGAGTTCTCCACCCTCAATTTGTTTGCCTGTGTTTCAGGCTTCGAAAAAAATAACACTTAACCTTTTATTGTTTATTCAGATTTATTTAGACCAAATAAAAATCCCTGTGACTGTCTGCATCAGCTGCACACGTTTCTGCTGAGCTCTGGAATGAGGTGAGGCTCAATAGAAAGCTGTTCAAAAGCTCCTTTTGCTGGGGTTATTACTTACAGTGTAAACTGTTTTGGACCATATTGGATGCGTCTGATATTGTTAGCTTATGGAATGGATATAACCCAATTCCTCTCCAAAGACTCAAACTTTTGTCTGGAAATGATCTCTTATAGGACAGATGCTTGACATTACTATATTGCGTGTGTTTGGGATTTCACTTGAAGCATGACAGATCCTAAAATGTAAGAATGATAGAAAAGCTGAATGATAGACCCCAATATGCCCTTGCTGTCAAGGCTAGCAGTATCCCAGACTGCACTAGGCGAAGTATTGACCGCAGATGGATGGAAGTGAGTCTTCCCCTATATTCAGCACTGGTGAGGCCACACCTGGATTGCGGAGTCCAGTTCTGGGCTCCGCAGTACAAGGCTCAGTGACAGGGAACACCGCAGCAGTGGACTCCTCTGTGGATATAAAAAGACACATGTACAGCCCTTGGGATTGTACTTGTGGAGTTGGGAATCCAGAAGGAAAAGCTTGTGCCTTCCTCTCATTTCTGCACTTTTAGCTTTTCCAGTGGATAGGGTGTGTCCTGTGGCAACATTAATGGTCAGGCACAGCAGCTTTTGGTGTTCTGAAAAGAAAATTACGACTATCCTCAACCTCTACTTTTCAGCAGTAATTCTTGTCTAGAATAGCTCTATTGTTCCTCACGCAGTAGAAAACTGTTGGCTTTCCATGACTTTGGCAGAGTTGTAATACCTCTGAGGGTATGATTTTGCCTAAGACTCTATCTGTGAATAACCTTTCACACGCAGCGATCATGCAAACATTTTGGCATGTCAATATTCTTGCAGGTTTTTCCATGCATTAATGTATATGACTGTTGGAACTGAGGGTTCAGGCACAGAGATGTTGTTTGCTAAGGTATTTATTTCCCTAGTGCAATGTCAAAAGCCTATGTTCAGTCTGGATTGTTTTCTATAGTTCTGTGGGTTATCAAACTATATAACTTCCTAAACAAGATTGTATTTCAGAGAGATTCATCTATCTGAATAAATTAATAATTATTATGTCTTGCAATTAAAAGAGAATTGGACATGCTTTCACAAAAATGCCTTGAAGTCTCTCTTGTTTCAGTGTTGGATCCATTTTAAGCTGTATGTGGCATGTACACTGTTCCTTACATACATGCAAGTTACACTTCCTGGTAAGAAAAAAAAAGTCCAACTCTACTACAGTTGTGCAGCCCTTGACTGACAACTAATTGATGACAGAACCTTACAAAAACACGTATGTGCCAATAAGTAACAAATATGGGCATGCTAGTTTCACGCTGACCTGTGTCTGGAGTATTTATCACTGTCTCAGATGCTTCTTTCATTGCCTTGCCCATAATTTCCTACATTCACAGGAAACACATATAGGAAATAGACTGGCCATAGGATGCAATGATCACTGTCATCTTAGCCATTCATTACTGCCTGTCATATTAGAAAGACTGAGGTTATGGTAGTGTTTCCTCCTTAATCAGCTGGAAGGGAAGGAGCCTCCCAGGCAGGTGAAATACCACTTACTTTCCTCTTACAAAATGGAATGATTTTGAGCAGTGCCAAACCATTAAAGATTTAGCAGCGTTGCGGAAAGGTTGCAAGAGGCCACTCTGTTGCTGACACAGCCTAGGTGAGTTTAAAGGCAAGGTCCTCAGAAGGCACAAACTGGCACTGCTCAGTTGACATCAGCTGAGTGATGGTGCTGCCCATATGCCCCAGGGTACTTTAGAGAATTAGACACAACCAGACGGACTGCAGTGCTGCAATTACTGTTTCACTTTCTCAAATATCATTCCAGTAACTTAATTTGATTCTTTTTTCTTTTCTTGTTCTGTTGGTGAGAATAGCCCAGCACAACTGGGATTTGTCCACTGCAGAACAGCACATTGTCAAGCCTGTGTCTTTATCCAGACCGATTACCAAGCTGGGTGCAGCGAATACAAGCTCTGAATGCATCTGGGTTCACATTTAAATAATGTCTGAAATAATACACTGGTTTGCCTTCTTTCTTCCTTCTATTTTTTCTTCCTTTTCTGGTTTCCACTTTTGTTTTATCACAAGTCGTAGAAGATTTTTTGTGGCCTGTTTGGATACCTGGAAGTACTACAAAGATGCTGCTCATGGCACAGTTTGGGTTGAGCCTGATTGGAAGGGACAGGTTGAAAGAAGTAATATAAATAAAAGTACATGGCCTCTTGGACCTAAGGTTGGCCGGCTTGTCAGACCCAATTCATCTGTCTCAAAAAAACCAAAACAATCTAAAACCAAACAGAAAAAAATTCTCCACAAATTCCTATCGGTTTCATTTGCTTCATTGGCTTCCACTTAGGAAATCATTATGCTCTTTAGTCCTAACCCAGTCCTAACCTGCTCAACTTACTTGTTGAAATAGTTTGTTTAATTAATCCCGTCTTTCCATTTGTGAGTGCTATGTATTGCAAAAGGGATTTTGATGCAAAGCATCACTAAGTTAATTAGCTTTGGCCCCGATCCACCAGATTTAATGGGGGTATTTACACGTTCAAAGGTAGACAACTGTTGAAGTGCCTCATTGAAAGGGGCACTTCTCCTATAATGAGAAGGATGCTAGGCGGTCTGGCCTCTGTCTGCTGTGCAAAGTTAGTGGGGGCACTTTGCTCATCAGCAGACAACCTCTGGTTCTGGCAAACACTGATGATGTTTTAGTTATATGTCATGGAGTTACCTAGATCAATCTATGTCCGTGACAGGGGAGCAGTAGGCCCGTGGGCCCCCCGGCCTCAAAAAATGGGAAGGGAAAAAAGGGAACGGGGTAGGAAGATCAGAGCTGCAATCAAGGAAGCAAACAGAGCAGTGGCAACGATCTAAGAAGGAAAACTTATTTTACTAACTATGATATTGGAATGCAAGATAGCACAATATAATACAATCTAATTGAAATTGAGGCTAATAAATCAAGTAAAATAAGAAAAAAGAGAGAGGTTTTCCAAAGACTGAGAAGCTGACTTTGAACTTCCACATAAAGCCATAGCTTGGAAGCACACCCACACCTACTGCCAGGCAGTGAGAGAGAGAGCGAGCGGTACTTCCATGATGTATTTTCCTCTCTGACCGTGAAGTCCTCTGGGATGTGTAGTTCTTCTCTGTGCTCCACATGATGTTATGATGTGGAATACCAACAGCAAAAATTACAAAAGCATGACATGATATCTTGTGCAGAAGGGTAATACTTTGAATGATCTTCATCATGCATTTCTGCTCCCTTACCTATCCTTCTCTATCCTAGTACTGAAGAAGTTTCCACTGTGTTTGCCACATTCTTTGCATGTGTCTCAAGAAGCACACTGGTTAAGGCCATGCAATTTCTAGCTTGAAAGATTTAATCAAGGAAAGCTTATATGCTGGAATCTTAACTGAATTAGTCCTCTTTGTTCATGGACCAATACTTTTTCTATCATTCATTCGATTCTTGGCTAGGATCTTCGTGTTATCTCGTAGACTGAGATTAAAACTGATGATATCTCTGAGTGGTTGTAGGACAATAGCACGTTCCACATCAACAGACACCATCTGTTAACCTTACATCAACCTATATGTAAGGGAGGGCAAAAGACATATGTGGCCAACTTGGCTTTGTTCCCTCTCATCGCATGGCATACCACTCCACCCACCAAATGGATGAAGTTTGGTGTCACAGCTCATACTGTGGTTGCCCCCTGCTCTGTACCATCAGAGCTGCCCAGAAGGCCAGCCCCTCAGCACCAACTGAACACTGATGCCTCTGTGAACCCCATCTGGGCTGAAACCAGGACATGGGGCACAGAGCAGTGCTAACTCATGTGATGGCAAATAACTTTATGGATTTTGATACACTGACTAAACACAGTCCTGTGGACAGTGAAAAATGTGCAGTTGTGCTTCTGCTTTCTGTTTATGACACAGGAATTTGAGAATAGGTTTCAAGAGTACTGAAAAAAATCAACAATTTCTTGGTTTATTTATAACTCCTTTTTCTGTCAACATAAGTAACTTGTGAGTTTCAATTTGAATGTACAGAATTGCTATCAGAGACCTGATTATGTCTACCAGACTTGTATAAGACCTCTCTTACCACAGAGAAATACCTCTCACTTTGAAATCAAACCTTATTCACATTACCACTTTTTGGCAGTACGCACATCTGCAAACAACTGTTTTGAAGGATGAAGTACAGGAAGAGTAGCATTTCATCAATAACCTCTGATGAACCCATGGAGAGTTCACTGAGAATGGCAGCCAGCACCATCGGACCAGGGTGATTTGTTAATATCACAAACTCAGCGTCACATATCCTTCTGGTTTTGTTGCTTTTAAAATACTTTTTAATAATTAAAAAGAAAAAAAAAACATTAAAAATTAAAGTAAGTTTTGTTATTTTATACATATTAACTATATTACATATTTTATGAAGGCTACTCTGAAAGTAATGCCTCCCATTTTATGATGCTGGCCTGTAATATCAGAGATGGATGCTGGTGGTACGGCAGTAGAAGTTGAACATTCCCACCAATATCCCATTATATTTTGCTGCCAAGAGAGAGATGGCAGCAGAGGGGCAGTCTGATGTAATGGCATCTGATATGGAAGTGTTGATGAACCAAAGTTTGCCACTAAATTCCTCTGTGTGGAAAAATGTCACCCACTGACATCCATTATCCATCATCATCACAAGAGTGGATGTGAGCACAGTGAAGTGGTGGGTTGTGCATTTCAGCAGTGGTCACAGCAACAGTGGGTCACCTCTGCTGAGGCATAGCATGCAGATTCTTGTTCATCTCTGTCAAAAATACATAGCTCAT
The DNA here is from genome assembly GCF_054131305.1 of Coturnix japonica. Taxonomy (NCBI): domain Eukaryota; kingdom Metazoa; phylum Chordata; class Aves; order Galliformes; family Phasianidae; genus Coturnix; species Coturnix japonica. The sequence goes on along the minus strand of NC_140663.1, from coordinate 108,051,067 downwards.
GGTGGTGACTGTGTTGAAAAACAGTGTTTTGTAGCTGAGAATTTGCTCTATCAAACAGTGTTATTGTGCTCTTAGTGGCTGTTATTGTTTTCATAGAAATAAATGAGAGGCATTACTTTTGGAGAAAATTATGCAGCCCAAGACAATTTACTCTAAGGCTCAGGCAAGCCAAAAAAATGGACTCCCATATTATTAGTAGGACTGACATGGGCTAGCAAGCTGAATTGCCTGGTGGTGAACTTCAGTTTTCATTTACTTATTTATTTATTTCCTAGCATTCTGGTTTCCAGATATCTGTGATATAGGTGGTGGATATGGTGGATAGATTCACAAGTTCAGGATGACCTTTCTACTCAAATTATGATGCAGTACTTCATCCTGAAAAGAAAACTCCGAAGGACCTGTGTTCCTATCTGATCTATATGGCTGTCCAGATTGCCATTAGAGCCCTTGTGAGAGCAGGTTTTAAGCTTGGAAACTGCGACCTTCGTCTACTACTGAACAATTTTGTTGGGTGATTCCTGCCACCCCTCCAAAATAATCAACAGTGAAATGCACCATTAGTGGCTCCCAAGTCTTCCCTTTGGCTGGATGTGTTGTGTTCTGGTGATAAAGAAGTAAACACTTGGTGAAGTCACAGTGTAAACCAGACTAGAGGGAAGAATTCCAAGGAACCACGGCCATTTCTGCAAGTTTTTTCATCTCTTATACTGGAAAGAATATGAATGACGGTACAACATGTGCCCAAACCCAGCCAAATCCATCCTGAGTGTTCATTCACATAAATAAAAGCTTGAGGGTCCTGTGCCATACATTCCTATTTCTACTATAATTATGATATTTTGTGACTAATTTGCTTTCCTGCAGGGTGCCCAGAGCAGGGACCTTGCTGCAGGATGGCTACACCAAGCAGGCCATGTCTCTGGGCCCAGGTGGGAGTGGGGGAATGAATACAAGGCAGGCTGTGGTGGGAGCCCTGCCACTGTTAGATTTGTAGCCAATTAGCAGTGTTGCACAATTCCAGCAGAGTAACACCAGTCTCTATAGACCGGGTATACAGAGAGAAATTAGTTTAGACAAATACCTCTTAATCCCTTGTTCTTGGCTGGTCTGGAGCGCCTACTGCTAAGCGCTAATAGCATTGGGAAATCCCAATTCCCAGTGTCAAGGGCTTAGAGGAATCAGACTATTAAAGGCAGACATTTATTTTGCATTAGCTTTGATCAGCGGCTCTAGGTGAAATCTCCTCAAATAACAGAACCTCGCGGCCTCCCTCTCGCGGGGCCGCGGCTTCGCCCGAGGTTCACCCCGCGGAGAGAGGCGGCCTCCGGGGGCCGGCACCGGAGAAGCCCCCGAGCAGCCGGGCCGGGCCGGGCCGGGCCGGGCCGGGTCGGGCCTCGCTGCGCCGCGGCGCTGTGCCGAGGAGGCGGCGGTGGGGATGGCGGCTGCGGCGGTTGGGCGATCTCGCGCTGCCCCCCGGCGGCCGTTGCCGGCCGTGCCGCCGCCCGCTGCCCCGCCGCCCCGAGCCCGAGCTGGTTGAGGCCCGGCCCACCGAGCTGCCCTTCTCCCGTGCCTCTTGGCCATAGCAGGGCTGGCTACGTCGTCCCTGGGGCTCGAAGCTCCCCGCGGGCACTCAGTGGGGCGGCGGGTCCCTGCGGTGGTAGGAGCTGGGCTGAGCATTGAGCCTGAGAACCTCAGCCCTCTCACTGGGAAGTCACACACACAATCACAGAATGACCCGGGTTGGAAGGGACCTCAAGGATCACATAGTTCCAACCCCCCTGCCTGGCAGGGCCACCAAACATACACCTTTACTAGATCAGGTTGCTCAGGGCCCCGTCCAACCTGGTCTTGAACACCTCCAAGGACGGGGCATCCACAACCTCCCTGGGCAGCCTGTTCCAGGACCTAACCACTCTCCTAGTGAAGAAAGTCACCCAACCAACAACCTGTGCTCTTCCAATGCTAGCCCCCAGTAACTGATCTGAGTATGGGAATCCTAGGATTTCAGAATCATTAAGGATGGAATGACCTCCAAGATCATCTAGTTTGACTCCAAACTCACCCCCACCCTGCCCCTTACCAATGTCCCTCAGTGCCACATTCACATGGTTCCTGAGCACCTCCAGGGATGGTGACTACCACCTCCCTGGGCAGCCTTGTACCAGGGCATCACTGCTCAGAGGGAGAAGAAATTTTCCCTCATATTCAATCTGAGCTTCCCCTGGCACAACCTGCGGCCATTCTCTCTCATATTGCTGTTACCTGGCTAACACCCACCTCATCACAAGCTCCTTTCAGGCAGTTGTAGAGAGCAATAAGGCCTCCCCTGAGCCTCCTCTTCAGCAGACTGAACAATCCCAGTTCCTTCAGCCATTCCCAATAAGTCCTGTGCTTCAGAGCCCTCACTGCTTCATTGTCCATCTCTGGACACTCTCCAAGGCCTCAATGACTCTCAATGTAGTGAGAGGCTCAAAACTGAACACAGAACTCAAGGTACAGCCTCACTGAAGCTGAGTATGGAGGGACAATCACCTCCTAGTCCTCCTGGCAACAGTATAACTGATACACACTAGAATGCTGTTGCCCTTGGCCACCTGGACACACTGTTGGCTCATGTTCAGCTGTCTATCAACTAACACCCCCAGGTTCTTTTCCTCTGTGCAGCTTTTGAGCCACTCTGGGTCAAGACTGTAGTGATACATAGGGTTGTTGTGACCAAGGTTCAGGACCCAGCACTTGTTGAAGCTCATATACTTGGCCTCAGCCCATGAATCCAATTCCACTGTCTGAGTGCAGACACAATGGTGTTGCAAAAATTTTTTCTTTCTGGACACAATTATTAAGCCCCTGTAACACTGTAATCTTACTTATGTGCTCTGGAAACTTCTAGGTTGGAAGGGAAATTGCACCGACAGATGAGATGCAAAGCAACTTCTAGATTCTGTCAGTGTTTTCAGGCTGCAGAGTGGCATGCAGGGGAAAAAATAATGTATTACTCCTAAATACTAATTATTTGCATGCACTGGGTCTTGGTCCATAATTGGAAAGTGAGCAATCAGTACATATAAAATGTAGCAATTTCTGTACTTATGTAAGTAGCTGTTATCTAAAAATTACATAGTTTACCACGGTGTTAACTTTATGACTGCTTCTTGGCATTGCCTGGATGCACAGTACCTGCAGAAGGCACCTGCTGGGATTCTGAATGCATCAGGTACATCCTAGCATTTCTGTGACTTTGGAGGAATGTTAATAGCATGACAGTAGCACAGCAGGCTTCACGGAAGAGCGGTGAGGAGGGAGGATGAGCAATGATGGTTGCATTAGGGCCACTTTGCCAGTGTCTAAAATAAATTTACAGACGAAATAACCATATATTAAGCAGGGATGTGAAGATGGAAGGGTGAAAGTTGTTGTGTTTTTTTAAGTGGCCAGCTTGCAAATACTCAATTATTTCTCAGCTGTAAATAGCAAATGTGGCCTAAAGGACCTAATTATCTAAGATTTTTAAAATTTATTTATCTATCTATCCATCTATTTATTTATTTATTTTTCCAGAGAGGCCTTTGGGTCTGTATGATGGCCTTCTAATCCAGAGACTGATTGACTGGATACACTGCAGATCCAGTCACCCTTTCTGTCCTCCTTGGAGTTTATCTTGGGGTTAACATCCATTATGTTGTGGTTACAGATGCACTGTTAGGAGCTAATAATTGTAAAGAGTCACTGCACTTGCTCCAAAGAAGCCAGGTAGGCATTTCTGCATGATGGGGCCCTAGTTCATCTCAGAGGCTGGATTGCTCTGCAGGAGGTGAGCCCTCTGTTGACTGCTTCATTGTGTGTAGGCTGGAAGTGCTTCCCTTTATGTAGATTAGCAGGGCTCTGCTGTCACCCTGAAGGTGTTCAGGGACAGGACATGTGTCATATGTAGGTTTCTAATGAATCAACACTTTTGAATGAAAGAGTAGTTAAGTGGAAATTCCTCAGCAGAGTCCAGAGGAGGGCCACTAAGATGATCAGAGGGCTGGAGTACCCCTGCTATGAGGATAGGCTGAGGGAACTGGGCTTGTTTAGCTTGGAGAAGAGAAGACTCTGGGGAGACCTCATTGTGGCCTTTCAATACTTGAAAGGATCATATAAACATGAGGGGGAACAGCTGTTTATGAGGGTGGATAGTGATAAGACAAGGGGGAATGGTTTTAAACTGAGACAGGGGAGGTTTAGGTTAGATATGAGGAGGAAGTTTTTCACACAGAGGGTGGTGACGCACTGGAACAGGTTGCCCAAGGAGGCTGTGGATGCCCCATCCATGGAGGCATTGAAGGCCAGGCTGGATGTGGCTCTGGGCAGCCTGGTCTAGTGGCTGGTGACCCTGCACATAGCAGGGGGGTTGAAACCAGAGCAGGGGGGTTGAAACCAGATGAACATTGTGGTCCTTTTCAACCCTGGCTATTCTATGATTCTATGATCATGGCAGTAGGAAAGATGAGGAATACTGGAGGATGCTTGACTGTTACAAAGAAATCCAGAGGTTAAAATATAGAACAAAACAAAGTTTACACTGGAAATAGGATGCGGATTTTTATCATTCATTTTACTATACAGATTGTTAGGGGTTGTAGATTTTTTTTTTTTTTTTAACCATTGCTTTTAAGTTTTAAAAAGAAGATTGGATGTTTTCATAGCAGATATACTCTAGTCCAAATCTAAATTGTTGGGATCAATGCAAGAATTACTGGATGAACTTCTCTGGCCCTTGCTATGCTGCATGTCAGACTAGATGAGGCTAACAATCACTTCTGGCCACAAAAATGTATGAGAAGTAGAAAATTATAAGTTTGAGAAAAAAAAATGATATGAAATTAACTCTATAACAAAAATATTTCTGCAATATAAATTCCTCTTCTGTTGCATTACTTAGTGTTACCAGTGAAAGCAATTCAGATTTATAGTAGTATTTTCACAATTTAGGTCAAAACTGAGGGACTGACTCCCAGTAAAAGGTCAGTCTGCCTATTTTAGTTTGGTAATCAGTTTTTCTATAGAAAAATAGCTTCCGGCAGCCATTATTTCTACTTGACTCATTCAATTTTTGGAAACTCTCATATCAGATGTGATAGAATTGAATTGGTAATTGACTGCGCTTTTTTGATGGTTGAATGGTATTTGTATTTAGTTCTCTTAGACAACTGTCTCCTACAATTCAAAGCAGATTTTAAAATAATGCTGTCATTGGCCCAGCAGTCCTTGAACAAACCCCTGACTTCAAGGGGAGATCTTGCTCTTGTTTGGCATGATAAAACATCTCTGGCAGTGAATAGGATATGGAAGTCAGGGCAAACATATTTCCCCCATGACTAGCTAAACTTTGTATTTTCAGTTCACAGGAACAACATATGTATCATAGAATCATAGAATCACAAGGTTGTAAAGGACCTACAAGATCATGTAGTCCAACCGTCCTCCCATTACTACCTACAACAAACCACTAAATCATATCTCATAGCTATATGTACTTGAAAGTGATTAAAACCAGAGATCATATTTGGGGACCAACCTTTTGCTTATTTCTTTTTCTGAAATTTGTCAAAGGAAACAAATGAAAGTTGATTTCAGAGTGGCTGGAAATTTCCTGTTTTTGAGGATGCAAAAGCCCCATATTGCTAAATTTTTCCTTGCCTTCTCCTAGGCATAACTTTTCAGCTGCTATGTTAGGATGAAGTAAATTGCAACTAAGAGAAATTTCTTTATAAGGAGCTGTAGGCTACTAGCTCAGCTGCAGATGTTTGCAGTACTGGCATCGGCCAGCAAACATTAATTGGGGATAAACATGGAATAACAGAGGAGAGAACAGATGGTAATGTTTTAAAAAATGTGAAAATAATACAAAGGCTTACAAAGCAAAAGTGGTATGTGTAGAAAAAGGAAAATATGAAAGGAGAGGAAGAAAGGAAGTACAGAGAACAAAAAAAGGAAAGAGAAAGCAAAGGTGGCTATGTGTTTTCTGGCAACAGCACTAGTTGAAGGCTGGCCAAGAGAGGAGGTAGACCACTTGTTTTCAACTGAGTATGACCCAGTGGTAGGGTTTAGAAAAAAGGTGAATGTTGAAATCTTATTAAGATAATGTTTTTGCTCAGAGTTCCTTCTTTGATATGCCTAAGCATTACTAATCTAGGGCTCATATTATAGCATTCAGTGCCCTATGTATTCTTACTTGTTTTGCCCTGCGTTTCTCTGGGAAAAAGCCTATTTGCCCATACAGCCAGGGGGAGAGTATGAGACGGCTATTCTGGGCACCTGCATATCAGCACCATGAAATAACAAGGGGGAAACTGCCTCCTACCCCAATGCTTCAGATTCATCCTCGAGCTGCAGCCCTGCTTGTACATAACAGCCCCACACTCAGAGCCAGCTTGATTGTGCTGTTAAATTTAGAAAGTGGTGCCTGGCACGGTTTTGACCTGTGATGACTAACATTCTCCCAAATGATTTTTAGACACTTTCCTTGCTTTCAGGTCCAAATGCCCTTTAGCCATCAATCAGAGGAGAGTATTTTCTCTCCCACTTTTTCTGAGATCCACATATTTAGGCTGTGTCTAGTGTTTCCTTGCAGGTTGCTGTAACAACTATGCTGCCTTTTCTTTTTCACAGACTTCCAAACCTCCTCAGTATCAGAACAAATTCCTCAGCCTTGGAAGCACCCCTTTGCTTGGACAGTCTCACATAGTGTCAGTGTGTGGCTATTGATTTAACATCTCAGCAGACAAAAGGACCATCCTGGGTTCTTACACTTGCCTTTAAATGAAAGTTGTCAATTAGACCCTTCAGCTTTGAAGAAGTTTAAGCTGACTAAACAGTCTGGAACTGATTCACTCACATAAAAGGGAAGAAACCAGGAGAAGCAAATATTGTATATTAAACCTTCTTGTTTATGAAATCTAAACAGTTGCCAAAATCCACTAGTTGTCTCTAAATCTCAGATACTGTCTAAACTCTTAATTCCAGAAGCTAAAGAGTACATTCATTCTACCATTGTCTCAGCTGCAGTTGAACACTGCAATGACTTTTAATGTTTTCTTTCTTCCCGTTCTTGTACCTTGACCTCAGATCTGTCAAAATCACTTTCCTTATCTACTACTCTGATTGTGTAGTTCAGCTGTTTGAATTGCTCCACTAATACCTCTTGTTTTCTTTATTTTCTCTCCTGTAATTCTTTGCCTCACATCTTCAGCCTAGTGAACATCTTTCTTATCTTCTTCTCTTATGATAACCCCTTTAACCTCTCACTGTTCGGTTGGATCCTATCCACTGATGGCTAATAAAAAGATTGTGACTCTATTTATCCAGGACCTGAAGTTAGTCCTCTATCCACCTGCTTAAAATTTCCTACGTGTTCCTCATTTTGCCTCTTTCTACTTTTGCCCCTGCACACAGAATACCATATGTAGCTGACACAAGTCCATTTCCAGTCCATTCAGGATCCTTAGGTTTTACAGATCTAATTCACATCTATGATACATGGGGAAACCTAGGTACGCACAAGAAGCATTGCTGAAAAAACAAGTAGGACCAAGATGGTCAAGAAAGTCAGTCTTATGTTAGGACTGGAACTATTTCCTGAAAAGACAGGCAATAAGTCATTTTCTATATGTCTGTCTAGGGAACTCCTGTAGAATGGTAAAAGACTGTTCTCCTAATCTGTGCCCTGCCTGAGACTACAGCTCAGGAAGTGTCCTAACTCACGAGTTATCTTTTTTTTTTGTTTTTGGCACATAGCTCTCAGACTATCCTGATGAAGACTTTCCATAGCTTTATAATAAAATTAAAATGTATGGAAGGACATACTAGCCTGGGTAAGCTGTGGGTCTGAAGCAGAGAAAATCATAGAATAGGCCAACAGTTGTTGTTTTTTCTTGTAGTTTTTAGTATGAAAATGCTCTGCTTTATTAACAAGTCGTTGAAAATGTAGTATCTACCCAAGTGTGTTTGGTTATTGGTTCAGATACTGCTAACCTGCACTGGAGGAAAACCTGATACAGTCCTTTATCTATCTCTGAGTGTCCCAAATACCACTCTTTCTCCCCAAGTTTTTATGAATTCTTCCTTATATTCTTATCTTCTTTTGCCTAAACATATTAGCTCATTCTGTGAGGGGTTTGGTGGTTTACTGGGTATAACTCTCTTAAAAAAAAAAAAAAAAAAGAAGATAAAAAAATCTGTTGAGAGCAGAATGTAGATAAACAACTTTATTTGTTGTGGACTACAGCCTACATTTTTAGCCAGCCCTGTCTGATGATTGCTCCAGTGATCAGTCTCATGCAGATTTTCTTGTAAAAATATATCTGTGTACTAGTTCTCCTTCTCATTCTTTAAGCAATGCAATGGAACTCCTTATTCTGATATCAAGTTTTTGTTCTTCTCAGTTACTATTACTCTGGTAGTGAAGAAGAAAGAACTCTACTGTAATACTGGGTACCACTGTGACAATTTCTGAAAGGGCTTCCAACTGTTTGTGTGCTCCTTGCAGGAGAGACTGAGCTGATTTGCCTCTCTTTGTTGGGCTTCACCTTGCCTATCACCTTGCCACCAAACAGGGGCAGCCCTAAATGAAAAGCTACAAGAAATCTTGCTTCATGTATGTCTAAATTAATCTGGTCCTCAGGAAAGAAGACTAGTTTTTGCTCCCAGTATTACAAAAAATACCTGGAGACCTGAAGCAGAAAGGCCATCGGCCCTCTGAAATTGCTGTCTTTTAAATGTTTTTGAGCATTTTTAAATTGAAAGAGGTGTCTGAGCCTCTGTTGAGTCCCTCTGGATTCACTATGTTGCGTGGTCAGGCTTTTCACATGTTAATTGTGTGAAAGTGTATCTCCATTTGTATAAATTTTGTGAAATGTCTTTTTGTTTGCATTACGGTAAAGAGTGGAGGGATAAAAGTACCTCATCTATCTTTTCTGTCCTGCACCTTATTTCTTTTACTTTTGATCATTTTCTTTTTTATTCATTTTTCTCATCTCTTAGGTAAACAGTCCAATTCTGTTCCATTTTGTTTCATTTCTGAGGTTTTCCATGCCCCTAATTATTCTCATCACCCATCTCTAAACTCTTTTTCTATCTGCTGTATTCTTTTTCTTTCCTTTCCTTTTCTTTCCTTTTCTTTCTTTTCTTTTCTTTTCTTTTCTTTTCTTTTCTTTTCTTTTCTTTTCTTTTCTTTTCTTTTCTTTTCTTTTCTTTTCTTTTCTTTTCTTTTCTTTTCTTTTCTTTTCTTTTCTTTTCTTTTCTTTTCTTTTCTTTTCTTTTCTTTTCTTTTCTTTTCTTTTCTTTTCTTTTCTTTTCTTTTCTTTTCTTTTCTTTTCACATTTTAGGTGCAAATTGTTTCAGGTGCAATTTAGATCACTTAGATGTCCAAGTCCCTGACTTATGGATGCAATCAAGGACTCAGACATCTAAGTAACTAGATTGCAGACACAAATAATTACATTGCAAAATGTGCCTGCAAGTTCTGTGCCCATGAGGAATGGAGCCTTAATCACAAGAAAAATAATCACAAGAAAAATATCATCATCACTCTTTAAAGAAAAACGGACACTCCCTCCCACTGGGATATAGCACCATCACAGAAAAAAAGTCTGTTAAAACTCTTCCTATATCGAGCCATATTATAAGTATTAGAAAACAGAATATTCATTTAGGAAGACATAGTGCAGCATCATGTCTGAAGATCTTACTGGAAGAGAAAAGCATGGTGTGTACTGAGCTTCTGTGATAACTGATGTTTATTGTTTGTGTGTTTCCATCCTTAAAAGTGATGCTCAATATTGTTTTCTTTTTTCTTTGTAGCATTTGTCTATGAGAAGTTTTGAGAGACTTTGTCCGTGTCTATGATTCAACATTTTGGAAAACTCAGTTTAAAACTACTGAGAAAATAGGCACAAACTCTAATTTAGTCATTCCTTCTCCATCTCAGTTAAGCATCTTTCTAAGACAAGGATTCATCAGGCTGCAAAGCTAGGGTCAAGTTTGATGGTATTGGCAGAAGAGCTGGTGGGTGAGCTGATTTTTGAAGGAGGATCTTATTGCCTAGATTTTCTTTATTCCTTGTTTCAAAGCTTTTGTTGTCAGTTGAAAAAGGGGAGCTCCTCTTTCCAGTGTAAAAAATTGTCATACTTTTATTTCTTGTAAAAAGGAGAATAATATTTTTGACTTTGCAAACAAATATATGTAATATTAAAAATTAATGAAATATTCAACTTTGGAAAATTTTCTGTTCTGTTCCTTCTCACTGAAATTTTTAAAGAATTCTGGATTACAACTGCATTGAAAAAAGAAAGCATAATGAACTTAATAAATAGGAATAAATAAATACTTGAAGTAGGAAGAAGGCATATTCCAGAATCAGAATGGGCAACAGAAAAATACGTCTATTCCCAATATGAAATAAATTTCAAATCTCTTCAAGTCTGCTTATAGTACAACTTGTTCCCTTCTGTAAGAGATACAATATCCTCAGGAGAACTTCTGACATTATTCAATGCTGTATTACTTATTAGTGTATCCACATTTCAGATAACCTTAAAGAAGTTTATCGTTAACCATGTGCTCCTTGTTACTCACATAGCAGAACTTTCACAGAGAGGAATCACGTAACTTTTACTTGATTGGCCATAATAAATCTGTGAAAATGAACATTCTATCCAGAATTATATAACATTTAATCAGTTCCCGTTCAGAAATCTGGCAACCATGATCCTATGTCCTCAGTGAAGAAGATATGAAACTGTATATAATTTTAAGAGGAACAGGAATTAATTCTGTTCAGAAACAAATAATTTATTAAATTAAAGAAAATGAGCTTGTGGAAAGGAAGAAAGAATGTACAGGCATTTTTCAGAGAACTTTCAGAGTGTAATGTCTTTCTGAAATTAAGCCAAGTCAGTTAGTTAGGCTAGCTGTTTTGACTTTAGATTTGGTCAGAAGGAGATGCACCTGAGAAGCAGGAGTTGATGCTGATGGACTCTGAGCCTCACAACTGATTATCATGCTTACCTGATCAGATCTCTGGAAGTTTAGCCTATTCTGCATGACTTTCCAGTAGTGGGCTGATAAAGGGTAGACCTATATTTTTTTTTTAATGTGTAAAGCAAGGTGAGGGCGAAGTATTATTAGTGTTGCAAAAGCAGCTGTCAGCAATTTGACAGGAAGCACTAACTTAAGTGGTATTGTGTAGGTGCAGCTTCTCTCTTCTGCTCTAAAGTTAAGACATCTAGTGTGGTCCCTCTTTGGCTTCACGTGACTTTTTTGTTATACATCTTGGACTGTGCTTTTCTTGTTTGTCAGCTGATATGGAGACTGTTTGCTGTTAGTATGTTCAAAGAAGTACTTCAACACAGTCTTCCTGGACTGTGATGTTTGAAAGCATTACAGACTATTGAAGATCAGGTAGAAATTTAGTTCTTACTAACACTGGATGCTCACTGGTAGCACCTCATCTCCCCACTGCTGTCCTACTCTCCTCATCCAAGTATCTACTTCATGGCTGTAGATGCCATATTACTCCAACAGCTATGACAGGAAGCTGTTTTGAAATGTAGAATAGTCAGGAAGCAGTTAGTATGGATTTATGAAGAGGAAATAGCTTGTGGTGAAATTACTGGCCTGAGGATGAGGAGAGTAGTAGTAGATGTTTTGAATTTAACAGATCTTCCAATATTTTGTTGCACAACAAAGACAAACTGCTGAAATATGGACTAGGTAAGTGGACAGTGGGGTGAGCTGATTTTACTTCCTGACTCCTGATTCACATGTGCAGAGACAGCTAGTATCCTTAAGACATGGCTTGTGTTGGGGTTGAGAGGTCACAAAGTATCTGACAGCCTGTAAGTCTGAATGGGCCTGGAAGGATGTTCTCAGAGGTAGAAGCTCCCTCAGATGACACCCATGGTATTAGTAAGCCAACTGTACCTGGATAAAAATCCAGTGTTGCTGGATAGTTTGCAGTTAGAATGCTTCCTAGACATCTCTGGTTCAGGGCTACTGTGTAAGGAGTTTCACACATCCTCTATGATTACATCTGTTTTCACAGTACTTTCAACTATGGTAAAGCCTAGTAGATATTTCACTTAAACTTGGATTTCTGTCTTTTGTGTCCCATTGACAAATAGTTTCAGTGTTGAAAAGAGGAAGAATAAACCTAAATTTTCTAATAGATTTATCAAAACTCAAAACCTAGGTCAGAAGCTTTTGGTTTTTAGCATCACAGATACATTCTTTCTCCTTTATTTATTTATTTTTTTTAAATTTAATTTAATTATTTTAAAACTAAAAGTTATTTCAATACCATTTTATGACACAGTCTATAGATTCACCTAAGAAAAGCATGCAAGACTGAGCCTCTTGTTCTGTAGAAACATCCTAAACCTTTGTTTCACCTTCCTGAAACATAACATGCTTTTCTACATATGTAGTCTGTAAACAAAAATCAAGACTAGAATACAATATTTTTGTCCTAGAAATGTGTATTTTCTGCTCTGACCATAAAATAGGTAAGAATGAAAATCTATGAGGCATCAAAAATTCAACGATGTTGGTTTCCATCTCATTTTTCCCTTTAATGGCTATTCTGCTCTTCTTTCTATGCTTTCTGTTCTTTCAAATGTCTTGAAACTACAGGCTGTACTTTTCTATACACTTCAAATATAGCCAATACTTCCAAAAGTCTTCTGAAGATCTGGTGAAGTTATGAAGGACACGTGGGGAGGTTGCGGGCTGAGCTATGTGGAAATCAGAGCTACTTTATATTATTTTGTTGAGTATTCAAGCACAGTTTCACATAGAGCAGTTGATTTAAGTAATCTCGTAAGATTTTGGATTATATTAATTGTTTTCATATTTCAGCTCTACTATTTGCCTAATATGTTTGACAAGATTTTATTTTCCCTAGCCAAAATAATTTCTTTACATTTTTCATTTTGTTTCATGTACATACTGTAGGGGCAAGGTTCCTAACAGCTTGAAACCTTTTTAAAGAATAGGACTTCTTCAGTCCTCATTTGGTCTCATTTTTGAAGTAGACATACATTTGGTTTTAGTCCCTCTCCTCCCCACTGCCCCCCCCCCCACTTCTTATCTCTGCTGTTTAATATTTGCAAGCATTTAAAGGTTTGTTTTAATTTTTTTTCAAACTGCTCACACTTTTCTGCTTAACTCTATGTGGTGTCAGTTTCTTATTTGGCAACTCACCAGGTTCTTTGGTTCTTGACGACTCTTGTGTCTTGCAAAGAAAAAGCCATATTCCAAACTTACTTTTCCTCTTCTTGCTCTGCACAGATTTACTGGTCACTCAGACGGTAATGCAGTATTTGTAGAAATCTGTCAGGTCCTGAAGATTTCATAAGCATTCATTGCTGCTTTCAGAAATAGTATTTGTCAAGTGTCTTTAGAAGACCAAGGAACTAAATTTTATCTATCTGTCTATCTATCTATCTATCTATCTATCTATCTATCTATCTATCTATCTATCTATCATCTATCTATCATCTATCTATCTATCTATCTATCTATCTATCTATCTATCTATCTATCTATCTATCTATCTATCTATCTATTTTAATTCTTCAGAGATAACTTGAACTTTTGTAGTTACCCTTGCGTAGAAGGTTGAAAGAAACACCTTCACATGATTTCAGTTTGTCTTACGTTCAGTAAGTTTACTAATGAAAATTTATGAAGGGCTTTTCATGGAGTCCTTGACAGCAAAGGGTTTCACTTTAGAGTAACACCAGAAGACTTAGAATTTTGTGATTAGCTGTGCGAGTATATGAGAAACTACTGTGGTATGTTAGCAACACAATGGCTAAGCTTTGAAAGACTGGTCCTTTCCAGAGGAGGCATCCTTTGATCTTCTGTGCTTGACTTCTCTCCCCCTAGTTAAAAACCAATTTGCCTTGGACAGTCTGTGTATCCAGCAACAAGATGGAGGTGACATGAAGAGCGGCTTAACCCTGCTGAGTTATTGGTCCCTGTGTAGGACGTTATTTTCTTCATTGATTGTATGGAGGCAACAGCTTCCATATGCCTAACCTGGCCACTTTGGTCAGGCAGGATAAATATTCGCTCTTCAAAATCATATGTTATTTTTGTGCTTTCTTTCTGACCTGGTCATGCAAGGAAGAAGATGATGAGAAAATCATCTGGTCCTTGATTCAGCTCAAGAGAGCTGTGTTGCATTCAGGACATGTTGAGGGACTCCTGTAATTATTCCAGCCCTCTAGATCTGACCCTTTGCATTTAGAACTCCTTCATTATGAACTGGCTTATTGCTGCAGTTTCACAGAGCAGCATACTGCTAGGACTGTTGATTTCTCTCCTCTGTTGCTGCCAGCAGATCTCTTCTGCTACCGTCTGCTTTCCTAATTTTTAGGGGTCTTCTGTCTAATTAAGAGGCAGATACTGCAATGTTCGTCTTTCTGTAGGAACACTCTTTGATTGTAAGTCTGGTCTGACTGAGTCTGCTAAGAGTTTTTGGTGGATAAATATTTAAACAGTGGATCCTGTATTCAAGCTTCGGCATGAAAGAGGCCTTAATCTGACTGAACTTGATTTTGGTGCGTAATTTCTTCTTTTCTTGCTCTGAAAATGCAAGCCAATGATGAGATATGAATATCTTGAGGTTTGAACAATGGCAGATAAACATTTTCTATTAGACAAGCAGAGAAATTCATCCTCACTTATGTATCAGTCCTGTTTTGGCTCTAGTCCTCCAGCTCTTTATTGCATTAGGCCCTCATTACTGAATGCAGCTTTACTTTATTTATTGTAAATCAATTTAGTTCTTTTTATTTGGTGTTTTTTTGTTGGAAGAGGTAGGTTTTGTGGCTTTTCCCATGAGTCATACAGAGGTCTTGGCATTTTAAGCATCTGTAATGTTGAATTAATACTACAAAAGAAGGGTTTTGTGTCTGATTTGCTTATGATGAACACCTTTCTATTCTACGGAATCAATTTTGCCAGAAAGGTTTTTGTTTAAATAGAGTAATATTTTAATCTTGTGCTTTGGGTGCTTTTAAACCTGGTTGTGTTTTGTGCTCCTATTATCCCAGTAACAGTCCAATTAGGAGTGGTTAAAAATCAAGATATTTATTTTAATTGCATGCTTATCTTTAGAGGCTATATTGCAGTAAATAAGGAACATTTGAACAAAAAAAACCTAACATTGCAACATGTCTTGTCACATTATACTTACCCTACACCTGATTTCAAATGTAAATTGCACAGCATTTAGCTCTAATGAAAATACTCTAGTGAAGGAAATTGTTAAGATTTTCTGGTGCTCCCCTAGGGGTAATATTAAAACCTCCATTACTAACATCTCGCTCTGAGAAGACAAAATGTGCACTGAGAATACAAAAGCTCTGTTGGCATCTAAATGTGTGCCAATTAATTCGCAGTTACAGACCTGCAGATCTGTATGGAGATGTAAAAATAGGACCTGGGAAAGCTATTTAGATCCCTGTGTTACAGGGCTTCTTGACCCCGGATTTCGAGCGTTAGTTTAATCATGGCATTCTGCTTTCTATTTATTTATATAGTTGCCTCAATGAACAAATTAATAATTATACAGCACATTGACAAACATGCCGAGTAATATTTGCCAGATTTTAAATTAATTTAATTCAAGGGCCACTTCATTTACAGGATTCATAGGCACATCAAGGAGTAGTTTTTGCTTCATTGCTATTCAGATTACACCAAGATTTTTCATCGTTTTTCTCTCTCCTTTTTATCTTTCTCCCCTCCCTTCACCAAGGAAGACAATTTAACCTGCTTTTCCAAATAGGTAGTTACTTTCAGGCAGGTGGAAGACAGGTAAATGATAGACAAACAGAAATGTAGATAAATGCATGGGTGACATACATTTAGAGAGATAATCATTTTTATTACGAGAAATGAAAACAATTAGGTAGCACTAACACCTCATCTTTATTTTCCCATTACTTCCAATTTTCAATCTTATCTCCTTTTGTTTTTCAGCTACAATTTGCTTTGAAAATTATTTTAATTTCAAGTCTGTCTTGTGACTCTGTGGAGGAGTGTTTCTGTGTTGAATATCAACTCAGTCACACAGAAGTGCCATGATTTGTATTGTTTGTCAACAGGAACTTGATATTAAGACCAGCAACTGGCTTGAACTGTAGTATTTGAATTGCACCTATGTTCGGGGAAGGTGTGTCCTGAGGCAGGCAAGTGAGACTCCTTTTAGTGCAGATTGCATCTTTTGACAAGTGGGAAGGAGGTGACCATGAATTTTTAGAACAGCCCCCTTGCACCAACATAAAATGATATTCCAAGAATGATACTGCTTTTATTTACTGGTCTTCTCTTTTTCTTCTCCATTTCAGTATTCTTTTGTAGGAAACAAGACAAATTTTTATGCAAAAAAGGTTTTTTTTTTTTCTTAAGAGTTGGCAGATTGCTACACTGGTCATTTACATAGCAGGGTCCTCTGCTGGAATACAGAGAATCTCAGAGATGTTTATTAATTCTTTCATATTATCTAGAAGAGCTGCAATGCTTGGTATAAGATACTGGATATCAGAAAGGGAACACAAAGGAGATTCCCATTTTTTTTTCCCTACCACTGAACATGCACCCTCATGACGCTTTTCATGTGGTCTAGATTTCCAAGTGTTTAATTACAATTAATGTTGACACTTACTTTCAGTGATAGAATATCCCAAAGTTGGAAGCGACACACAAGGATCACTGAGTCCAGCTCCGGCTTCCACACCCAAACCACCCAAAGTTCAAACCCTATGTCTGAGTGTTGTCCAAATGTTCCTTGAACTCCAGCAGCTTGGGGCCATTCCCACTGCCCTGGGCAGCCTGTTCCATGCCCGCTGCCCTCTGGTGCAGAACCTTCCCCTGACCCCCAGCTGCCCATACCATGATGCAGCTCCATGCTGTCCTTCAGGTCCTGTCACTGTCACCAAAGAGAAGAGATTAGTGCTGCCCTTCTGCTCCCCTTGTGAGGAGCTGTAGGGCACTATGAAATCTCTTTCATTCTCCTGAGGAAGAGCAGATCTTTAAGGTATTTAGATCCTTTTAGGGACCATATCCTTAAAGGCATGAAGTCCAGCTGAAGGCAAGGGGAGCTGGCTCCTAAAAGCTACGGAGAAGGGATTCTCTGTAACTATATTTGATTTCAAAGATATAGTTAGTGTGAAACTATGGCCAGTGGTTGGGGTCCATCTTACCTAGCTTCCAGGGAGAGATTCAAACACATGCTTCTGGGTGTCTGCATATGAGTGACATGCTTTGGATCACACGATGGATACTGGAGAACCTGACAATGGACCTTGAGAACTATTGCAGGCTTTCTTGGTTGCCAAAAACCTCTGCATGAAACTGATGCACATGACAGAGGCCCTAGAGAGGCCTTCAGTAGCCAGGTGGAATATGTTAAGATTGCCTTAGTGCTTTGTTTTGCATGAGGTGCTTCTGGGCTCTACTGATAAGATCTGCATGGACTGTGCAGAGCACCACAGTCATCTGTAGAGTCCTGTGTGTTGGGACCTAAACTGAGGTGCTCTAGCCAGGAGTGAAGCCTACCCTTAATATCCCCATGTAGGTAGAGACAGGTAGATGAAGTTCAGCTTGGGAAACTAACAAGGAGAAAACACTGGAAGGGACGTGTGTTTGGCTCTATTTACTCCTGGCTAAAAAAGCTGAATGCAGGGGTGAAAGTTTCTTATTTGATGCGCGATTCTTGCTAGAATGTTTCAAAAACCATTTCAGAAGGGATTTGAGGGAATGAGAATGAATTGCATGGTGACATTTGAATCAAATGCTTATTTCTAATTTGTCTGAGGCCACATAAAAAGAGGAGGAAAGCAGCTGGTGACAGTTAAGATAGGTATTATGAAAATAAGGGGACACTGTGAAGGACTGAGTGGTATTTTCATACCTTTAGCATATATTGCATTTACGAATCTTGTGAGTTATCAATGGATTTTAAGGTTCTTCCCAGAAATAAGTAGGAAATAGCTGTTCCTCATGTAAGACATTAGCAGCCTCTGATTCTTATATCTGAACAACTTTTCATAGGTAAAATCACTTTAGCTGGCACGATTATCACTGTTCACTGCTGTATTCAAAATGCTGCTGAATGTGATAATGAGTGATGTCTTTTTTCCATCACTTCAATACAGGTATGCAATTTATTCCGCCAGTAAACACTATTATAATGTAAGATTTATAATACAATATCTCTCAACGCCAGTCAGAGTGATGGTTTGAAGGAACTTGAACGTGTCTGTTATGTATCAGAGCAAACAAACCCTACATTAACAACAAAGTTGCTTACTTAGCAAAATGGTGCAGCTGGCTTGCTTTGCGTGCTGGTGTGCATATATTAACAGCAGCACAGTCTACGGTATTTTTGTGACCCCCAGTTCTTTATTTTTTTGTACAGTCCTCACAGTATTTTTGGTACCAAGGGGACAGGCATTACAATGTTGTATATTAGACTTCTAGAGCATTAGATTTTTACCTTATAGCATCCACACAGCTCAAACCCAAGGTCAGCACAGATAATGATCCTCAACACCACTAGCTAGACAAACTCCCGCGCTATCCCTGTGCATTTAAGCTGACAATACAAATAAATACTTTCTGATGTGTGTATGTGAGGGGGTAGTGTTCTTTCTTTGAAGAGCTTTTAGATGATATTCCAAATAATTTCTAATCATTTAAGAGCCTTTTAAAGAACAGGTTCTTCTTCCAATAATTGACAGGCAAGACAATACTAGAGGGGGAGGCGAGGTGGAGAGGGGCGGAGGTGTAGATTGCTCCATATAAAAGCCTCTAAATTATGTTGTCAAAATTATAGCAACATTTTTTTTTTTTTTTTTTTTTTTTTCTGCTTCAAAGCCTTGAAAGATCACACTCCTCCAGTCCCAGAATCCTGGCTTTTGTTTGTTTTGTACATCCAGACTAAAACTTGATATTGTGTATAAATGGCAGCACTTGTTGAGTCCCGAATCAGTCTAGAACTGGGAACCCAGAAATGTGACTGAAACACCATCTGTTTTTATACAGAGCTATGAGAATCAGCTGCTGGTGGTGGTATCTGTGAGGTGTAGGATAGATCCTTCTCTTGTTTATTTCTCAATCTTTGTCAGGCCCGCTTGCAAAAAAGAAAACTGTCAGGAGATTTTATGTTTTCACTGATGTAGTTAGACACTTCCAACAGTGGGGAAGCTGCTGATCACAGGCTCTGCAGTTCGCAACAGTGTCCAGCGAAGCAGGCATTTAGTCACTTGCTGTAAATACTTTAAAACTGGTCAGGATTTGCTGGATCGCTCTCTTAATGTCTATGATGAAGTTTTTTTTTTTTCCCAAAAAAAGGAGTCTCAAAGACTTTTTGTTTGAATCCAAACAGGTTCCTGATTATTGGCTTCTCGGCACATCTTCCAGGTAATAAAGTTCTCAGGGAATTTTTTCATTCTTTCTCTGATAAGACTGAACTTCCTAATGCCACGTTAGATAGCATCAGTTGTTGCAGTAAATGCAGGAGAAGAATGATGTGGCAGCGGTACCACTGGTCATTTCATAGTTAAGTAATTTGTCCTGGAAGTACAAGCTATACAATTTAATCAATTTGCTTCCTGAAACGTCTTCGTGTATTTCTTTTCCAGGAATTTCTCCACAACTTGCCAAGCTGCAACTCATTTCTTGCTGTTCTCATCATGTCCTGTAAAGTCTATACAGCTCAAGATTTCAGAATGGAAGATGCATTTTGAACATGACATGAAATATAACCAGAATTTCAGCTTGCTGTCCCATGTGCCACATCATTTATCACTTTCTCTTCATAAATTGGCGATTAGACAACAAAGCTTCTAAAAAAATCTGCCTGTCTGCCCAGCCATCTGTCCTTCTACATCCCAAACACAGACCAAGGCTCAATAGCTTGTGCAATTTTCAGCTTTGGTTCATTCAGAGTGTTTTATTAAAGTGGGAAAATAAGCAGCCCATCGAAAAAAGGCTGGGAAAACAAGAAAATCTCTTTTGCAAACAAGAGGGAGAGAGTGAGATGCTGTTTCAGCTTTTGGTGTTCAACTCACTGCAATAGGCACTGAATCTTGTAGTGTTTTATGGCATCTGTCTGCTGGAAAGGCAGATTAAAAATTGAAAGGTAAATGTGTGCTGTTGTCATCTGGTGACATTTCAATAAAACCACGACATTTTTCTTATTTTTAAGAAACCTTTCTAAGAGTAAACTGTGTGCTTTAATATATATATATATATACACGTGATCTGCATGAGTTGCAAGTCTTGATATTTTTGTCAAGTAAATGAATAGACTGCAGTCACTCCTGGAGGCAAGATAGGGTAAAAAAAATTGTTCTGGAAACCTGCTGAAGAGGGGGACAGTTTGGCATCCTTTGGAACAACATGAACATCCTTCCCTCCTGTCTGTAAGCTAAGCCAGCAATGTGCTGGAAAGCAGTTCAGCAAGCATGTCCGGGAGGGTGTCAGTAAGCATTGATTTTCTGACATGTTGCTCATGCACTCTGCCCAATTCTGGCTGCTGTGATGGAATCTGGCTAGTTACTGCTAGCTGTGTAGGATCTTGGGTAAATCACATCGTCTTGTTATGTCTAAGCTTTCCCACTGGTGAACTTGAATCCAACGTTTGTGAAGTACTCTGATCTCCTTTCATGTTGTGCACAGAAATTTCACTGAAAATTAAAAAGGAGATTCATTTGAGAACTGGAACTGAGTAGGGAAATTGAAAGCAGAACTATATGTCTTCTCAGTAGTCAAAATCCAGAACAAGTCTCTGTGTTTGTCCCTTTTACCAACTAATGGCAATTGAAAGGCCAGTGGGATTTACATCAGCATCCAAGCAGGCAGACCACCATGCTGAGTTCTCTTTTTGCCAGAGAAAGAGGCAAAGCACATGGATATCTACCTGAGGGGTCAACACACTGTGACTCTCTTTGATCACAGTGGCTGTCTTTACGCTCACCCAACCTCCTCCCGAAGTGCCCTGCAACCCTTAGTAAGCAGGTCCACATAGTAGCCAAAGACACTGAGGTAACAAAATTACATTAATTATATTTCTAGAAAGTGTTTGAACTCTCTTAATTACTCTTTTCTTACTCTGACCAGATTTATATTTCATTTTGCATGAGGAAGGTTTTGATCATTTCTGTGAATTAAGCGAAAAATAACAACTGTGAGATTCTGCAGGAAAATAATGTTCAGGTTGCTCTGAAAGTAATGTTTCCTATTTATTTCCATGGAAATGACAACAGCTTCTAGGAATATTATCTAATAGAGTAAGTTATCAATCACAAAACAATATTTTCCCACATAGTAATTACCATGAGCTGTGCATTTTCACCAGCAATTAGCAAGAGCCTGCATGCCACACTTGTAAAAATTTGGACCAGCAAGTGACCCACTATTGGTGTCACCTCTGCTGAAACACACCACCCACTGCCTCACTGCGCTCGTATCCACTGTCTGTTCCCCATAAAAGTTCAGCAAGTGTCAGTGAATGTCAGTGGGGGCAATTTTTTCTGCATAATAATATTTTCTGATGTTCACCAGTTGCAAGTATTACTGTGTTACCTGTAAAAATTTTTCCATAAATCAGTGATGATTCATAACTTTTAATCCATTGAGTGGTTCGCTGATCCCTGAAGAAGTATCATGATTACTTGCAAACAAGGAATTACAATTGAGAAAGCACTTTTTTATTACGAGGGTGCTTCTAACATGGTGCTATAATCATATGTGCGAGGTTACTGAATAATTTGCCTTTTCAGTAACTCTTATGATAGTAAGTACCAAAGGAGTAATAATTTTGTCTGCTGCCTATTGTAAGCTGTTGTCAAACAGATAACCTGTCTGCATGTTCAGAACCAGCATAACCTGCTGTTCAACTCTATGGACAGTGGGGTTTTAATCACTGAGGCACTTACAGTAGAATATAGGTTCAGGCTGTGCATGGAGGTGCTCTAGTACTGGCAAGAAGGCTGTTACCACTGCCTGAATAGCACTTACACTTTATTAACTACTGGAGGCAAGTGGTTTCTTTTTTTCCTTTTCTTTTGCAAGAACATCATTTTACTGTGCCATAAATCTTGTTCATGATTTACTCTTTGATGCTTCACTCAACTTCTTTTTCCTTTTCTTTTCTTCTTTTTTTGTTTTGTTTTCAACAGATTTTTAAAATAAACCAATTGAAAGTTATTTTCTTGTCAGTGGGGATGGAGAAATGTGAGTTAACTCTCACGCATTAGCTCTGAAATAAATAAGGTCTTCCATCTGGAGTAATAAAGTGAATCAAACTCATTGCCACATTAAATCTCTTGAAAGCTTTTGAAATGATTAACCAGCAGGGTGAATTATTTCTTTAGTAAGAATCACCTGCTGGTCAAGATAAGGAGAGGACTTCTACCTTTCTCTTCTTTAGACAAGTAACAAGGTAAAGTTAAATACTACATCCTGAATTAAGATTATAAACAGCACTGCTCATTGCCCAATAAGAGGCTTTTGTCATAGCAGTAGCTTTCTGCTACTTACCAAATAGGATGTAAAAAAGAGAATTACAAAAACTAACTATGCTACTAGCCTGGATTATGCCCCCTTTGTCCATTGACTGTCTGGCAGCTCATCTGACTTTTTGACAAGAACTGGAGAACAAACTTGGCTTAATGCAATGGAGCCCATAATTAGACACCTCTTTCCAGAGCCAGGTGTTTTTCCAGCAGTATCAGTAAAGCAAGATTCACATGCAGAAGTTGTGGAAAACTGCACCAAAGCAATCTTATTTGCCAGGCCTTCTTTCAGCTGCATTTATAGTAGAGAGAATTCAACCTTGATTTAGAATTTCAGAGCATAAGATCCCCTGATTCAGGTGGATTCATTAAGAATTAACACCAGAGATAACTGACAAAGGCATAGTGTATCTTGAGAGCAAACCTAGTCATTCAAGGATTGAGAGTCATGTAGTCCAGTTCTTGAATATGTCAGTTCACTTCCTTAACTGGTGCACACATCACAGTCCTATAATTATCTTCAATATATATAAAAGTCTTCAGGGAGGGGGCATCAACAACATCTCTGAGCAACCTGTGCCAGTGCCTCATCACTCTGTGAAAAACTTATGTCCTTATGTCTAACTTAATTCTACCCTCTTTGATTAAAGCTATGGCTTCTTCCTGGCTAACCCAGGGTAAGACAAACTGAACAGTTTATAAGCCAAGGGAACTCATGTTTCCAGAAGAACTGATATAACCAGTGTTTTACATTTTGAAGGTGAAAATCTGCCAAATATTGAACCTTATTAATCAAATTTTCATCCTCCGTTGAATAAAAGAAAACAATCGAGGGATATCTTCATTTTTTTTCTCTGAAACAGAATTTCATAGATTTTCAAAAATTAATTCAATAATTGCCGGTGGCGCAGGTGGTAGGAATGCTGCACTGCAACACTGGAGGCCCTGGGTTCGAATCCCCCCTGTGGTGCAAGTGGTAGAAGTGCCGCTCTGCTACACAGAGGCTCGAATCCCGGGGGGTTGGACTCGATGATCTCTAAGGTCCCTTCCAACCCGCACGAGACTATGAGACTATGATACTATGAATAATTTCAAAATATTTTCCTAAATAGCAATTAATTTCTGAGTTCTTTATTTGTCAACATTCTGGAAGATGGATTTCTAGGTTTCAAGTGATCATTTCTTGTTTATATGCTTTCTTTTATGACAGTTTTAGAAAGGATTTTGTTTCTACATATTAATTGTTTGTTTTTTGAAGCAGTTTTATGATACAGTTTCAACTCAGATGATCAACGTTATAATTATCACCTGAAGTTTAGCATCAGCAGCAGTACCATTATAGAACATTGCATTCTGAATACTCACATCAAATTATAACTGTCTTGACAACTGTATTGCTTAGTTTTATCTGAGGAAAGCAAATGTATGGAGTGTACAGTTATGTGTTGTCGCTTTTGTAGGTCAGTCATTTGGAAATTAAGCTCATACACAAATGGAACTGGTTAGCTCTATGTTCCATATTGTATTACTTTGGTCAGTTATACAGCATTGTCTGGTTTCCTAGGAAGGTAATATGTAAAGGAGTACTTCCTGCTGCTGTCAGGTACTATGCATCAATTCAGGGTTTGCTTCACTTTATGGCAGTGAAACCTCTGTAGAGACTATGGCTTCTGAAGAAAGCATGTGAAAGGAATAGCACTTTTTGTGAGTCACACAACGATCATATCATTGTGCTACCTAATATCAAATTGATAATGCTCTTGCATACACTGAGATGTGTTGTGTCTTCCCAGTTAAAAAAAAAAAAGAGAAGAACTAAAAAAAAAGAATAATATCAGAGGTGTTTAGCATAGCCATAGAGATGCTTCTGACTCCCTTTGTGAAGCACCTGACACACAAAAGCAGGTAATTTTATTAACTGTGTTATATTTCATAGGTATGTCATAAGTTTGGGCTGATCAAATCTATTCTGGTTTGTTGGCTGGGAATCTTTTCAAACCCAGAGGAATTTACAGGATAGAAGCCAACACGGAGAGAGATTATCTGCCCAATTTGCTCCTTTTTAGGCTGCTCAGGTGGTTGAGAGGAAAACCATCCCCTGAAAGGCAGGCAGGGAAGAGAGGATCTTTCTTTTCCAACTGTGTCTGTCAAGAAGAAGTGACCGTAATCTTGGCTTTAGGATGCGGTGAGTGTATGCTGTCAGGTTTATTTTAGTGGGTAGGCACAGGGCTGTGCCTCCACTTTTAAAAGCTGTTGCTTGCTGGACTCTAGGAGACTTTTTGATGGATTTACATCTATCAGGTGTCTCCACTTCTGTAGATCTACTCTGGATTATCTGGTTTTGGTTCCTTATTTGATTGTCTTTTATTTCTTTATTTCATAGTCTGCTAAAATAAAGAGAGTTCTTAGACTGCTGTGCAATAGGAAGCTTAGACTCCATTTTCCTTCTGCAAACAGGGAGGGTTTTTTTCTTTTTCCTTCACCAGAGAAGCAAATCATTGCAGCTTACTAGTGGAAGAGGCCAGTTCTGGTCAAAGATACTGTGAGACAATAATATACTAAGGGATCAGATTACAGAACAGATGAAGGATGAGAAACAAGAAAATTGTGCCAAAATAAATTGCTTCAATTGCTCCGTGTGTCCTAAAGTGTTCTGCGTAAGTTTATGGGTGGGAGAGGAGAAAGATCATTTCTGCTTTCTTAAATGCATCATTATACAGCACTGACTGGTTTCCTGTAAAGGTAGCATATAAAAGATACTTCCTATCACTCTCAGGTACTACAATTCAAGATTTACTTTGTGTTATGGCAGTGTGGCTCCTCTGTAGGAGCTACAACTTCTGAAGAGAGAAATTGAGAGAGAGTTTTAGGAGCACAGGCTCCATAAGACCTAATTCCAAATATTAGATTCTGTGATGTTCCAAAGGTTCTTACTGCATGTATAAAGAAGGGAGATATTAACATTTGCTAAACTTTAGGAACATGCAGTAATAAAGTCTCAGATCTATTTGCCTCTGGAGCAATTGACTCAGATGTCTACATCTATCCTGGCCAACATTAATACTTTGATTTTCAGAGGTTGAATTACCTACTTTATTATGTACTACTAATATTTACCACTAGACTCTTTCCACTGTACAAAATTCAGCGTAGTTTTCTGCTTTTATCACTACAGTTGGAGAAATACAATGTCTAGAATGGTGAGCTGTGAGCCTGATTTTCTGCTTCCTTATCGTGCTTTTGGTGCTTTTCTTCTCTACTGACCTCAATGACATTGGATTTAGTTGAAAGGACCAGATTTGCTTTCGAATATACATTTGTGTTTTGATAAAAACAATAGTGTTTGGATGAAGCAAAGAGCCACTGAGAGAAGGGAAACTGTATCTCTAGCACAGCAGTGAGAAGGAAGCAATAATTATGGAGCTTTTTGGCTGTTGTTACCAAATCAGGGTAGATTAATCTATTGCGCTGTCCATCTCTAGATGCAGGCCTGAGGTGAAGTGAATCAGGAGAGCTGGTGAACAGCCTTGGCGGTGCTGAGTTTTGTTTGAAGAAATATTTACTGGAGATGAATGCCTTAACAACTTGCTGGTCTTTCCTCGCTCTTTATATAGCTGATGCATAATTGTATCCCCAGAAGTCTATTTTCTTAAACCTTAAAAGAAATATTTATCTTTCAATTTGTTACTTGTAACATAGTTACCTTCTAAAGGTAAGAAAAAAACATTGTTTGAATGGTGTACCGCAATGATTCAAAAAATGAATTAATTTTTTTACAGCAGTGCCTGTCTGTCTAATGGAAACCTCCAGAATGAATGGGCTTCTGTTCCTTGCTGCAAGCTGTTGCTATTATGTAGAGGAGCCATTGCTCTCCCAGAAATCATGCCTAAGCCTATTATTCCAAGGAGACAATTTTGTTATAAAGAAGTGATTTGTTATTCTAAAGCCTCAACAAACAGGCACATAAAAAGTGCTCATTTGGAGACATGGCAATAATTCTGGATAGGAAACTATGATTCTAGTTTGCTTCATTTGCTTTAGAGAAGGGGCCAGAATTTGATATGAGCAACAAATCTATACAGAGTCATTTCTCAAGCTCAGCTAGCATCAGTGTGATGTCCTTGAAAGTAGACTGTTTCACCTGTAAACGTACTTTGATTTGTGAGGACAAGCAGCTGGTTTACATTTAAATATTGAGGAGGACACTGTGCAAACCACTAGCATTAACTTCTAATGAAAGTTCAGGAAAGTGCTGAGACAGGAAGAGAGAACACACATTATTTTGACTTCATCATAAGAGGTAGGTTTTTCTGTCCTGATGTGCTACAAGATTTTACTGCTTTTTCAACATCTTACTGAAAATTCCAGATACTGTGAGGTACATGGTCAGTAGATGGCAGCAAGTCATTTAGCCTGACTACTACCGCTTTTGGACAACACTGAGTACATTCAAGCCCTCCCTTCCCCTTTTAAGAAAATACATGTTCTTCCCTGCTGTCTTAAAAGCTGCAAATATATGTATAAGCTAGTGACAATTATTAATGTTATCATCAAATGAATACACAGTTGTGAATATCTTGCGTGTCTTTAAAAGAAATAGTGCTGCTGGGCAGTTTCATCTCCATTTTTCTTCAGCCCAATGGACATAAATCCCTTTCAATAAGATTGAGAGTGATAAGAATTAGGAGCTGGTGCCAAAGAGAATTCCTCCTATAGCATATGTTGTTCTGCCTATAATTACCTTACATCTCATCATGACTGTGAGTGAAACTGGCAGGATGAGAAAAGCTACTAACATGTATTAACTAAATGAAGAGTAGAGCAATCTTTCCTTGAAGTACATGAACTGAGAACAAATATGTTCACTGAAATATTCCTTTCAGGAGCTACTGTAGGAACCCTTTCTATTACCCAAACTGACTGCACTTCCCAAATCAAGTTTTTGCTTGATAGTATCAGGGCTTTCTGCATCTTAGTCCTGGCTCTGGCACTACTGTCATGTGCATCCTTGAGAACAGATGACAAAGTCTTCTGATAAAATTAGTAGGTATAACTATCTCAGAGCAAGAAATTTCTGTGAAGAGGAGGGAAAGGTATGTTGGTATTTGCTATTAATCTCTTGCAAAGCTAATTATGATTGCAGTGGAAAATAATTATCTCCTTAGTGATGTTATAACATCAAGCAGCTTGGGAATCATTGCCAAACCTTGAAATATACTAGGACTACCACTCTGTTGAGTGGTTAGTGTTGTTCTGCTTTGAGCTGATATGTGCTTGATAATTATGCTGGCAGAATTGA
Organism: Coturnix japonica; assembly: GCF_054131305.1. Lineage (NCBI taxonomy): Eukaryota > Metazoa > Chordata > Aves > Galliformes > Phasianidae > Coturnix > Coturnix japonica. The sequence goes on along the minus strand of NC_140663.1, from coordinate 108,023,194 downwards.
CACCTTTGAGTGGTCCTTTTGAAAATTAAGATTCATTTAAGAAAGGACAGATTGATGTCGCATTCTAAAATGAAAGATGTGATGACAAAACTTCGAGTTTCAGAATTTACTTAGTAAATTATTTAAGAGAAATCTGAGAACTGTGTTTTACATCCTCATTTTATTATATGTATGCATCTTGCCCTGTAGCTATTTCAGGGATTCAATGCCTTAAAGATTTATAAAACTAAGTAATGTAAAGGGCATATGAAAACAGAGCCAGTGTTTTCTTACATACCTAGAACAGCAGCATTTGATCAGAAGACCTCAAGGCACATCTTCAAATTCTAATTAACATAAGACTCTTGTGAGGAGAATAATTATTAATATGCTCACATTATCAATGAGCAAATGTGGTGATTGGTAGCATGAAATAGCCCATAACTTGTGTACCCCAGGATGATGGGGCAGAGTGCACTGGCAGGCACTGTACTGATGAAACAAGACTGAAGGGGATGGCAGATATAACAGAGTGTTTTGCTTCTATTCAGAGGGACCTCTAAAGTCTGGAAAGGTGGACTGACAGGAAGAAGTTCAACAAAGAGAAGTTCAAATCCTGCACCTAGGGAAAAAAATCCCCAGGAACCAGTACATGCTGTGGGCCAACCATCTCTGAGGATGTTTAGCAGACAAGTTCCTGTGGAGTCTTGGTGGGCAAGAAGTCGAACATGAGCCAATTATATACCCTTGCCACAAAGAATGCTAGTGTTATCCTGAGTTGCATTAGGCAAACAATTGCCAGCATACTGAAGGAGATGATTGGAACACTGATGAGGCCACAGCTGGGGTGCTAGGTCCAACTTTCATCTTCCCTCTACAAAAAAAAACATGGACATACTGGAAAAAGTCCGATGAAGAGCCACAGAAATGATGAAGGGATTGGATCATCTCTCTTGTGAGAGCTCTCCAAACCCTAGGTTTACCATCTCAACTGTGTTTTTCCTTTTCTTCCTTCAACATCAGAGATTGTATCTCCAATCTGCTTCTCCTTCTATCCCACTCCACCTTCCCTATCCCTGCTATTAATTCATTCCTCTCCTACTATCCCTTATGTGTGAAGGCGTAGCATCTTCTAAACCAAATCACTCAGTCCCAGACTTGTCAACAAATTTAATTTCTGAATAAGTAAGTAAGAAGCATCATAAATGCTCAGAATTCTGCAGAACTATATAAAGAATGAAAGAGCTCCTCTTTGGCTATATTGGTATCTGGCAGCTTCCAGAAATTCCAACATCCCATTAACCTGTCTTTCAGTGCATTGTCTTTATTGTGAATGGTAAAATGGTGCTTTGAAGATTTATTTATCTATCTTATTGCTTCTTTGATTTTTGGAGCCTGCTCTCATCTGCAGGCAAATTTTCAATTTTTGTCTCTTCCGAAGACACAATGCTAAAGTCTCAGAGTAGAATGTAAAACGAGCCCTTCTCCCATGTATGTGATTGCTTCCAGGTAATAACTTCGAGGGGTAATGCCTTCTGGATGTATGAGCTTTTTGTTATTCTTGTCTTTCTTTTTCTCTACTTTTGTTCTACCCCTTCCTTCTGATCTTGCCTTCTCTTTAGCAGCACAGTCACAGCCCAGATTTTTTACCCTTGAGGCACTGTCAGCTACTGGTCACTCTAATTCTTTCCCTTAGCCTTTCCCTCTGCTTTCTGTTCTGTACTCTACAGATGCCTTTCCTTAACATCCCCTCAGATCCCAGGAAACAACTGCATCTCTTCTGATAAGTCTAGCTGTCCTATACTTGCATATTTCTGTCTTCACTACCTCATTTAACCTAAAGTTGTGGTCTTCCTCTTCCAGTTACCTGCGTGTTCCTCTACTTGTTGCTCTTCTTCCTGTCTACTGTTTCCCTCACCCCATCACTTGAGTACCCTTTTTCTGACTACCAGCTCATTTTTCCACCTTGCCAATCAGTTAGATTTGTGATGTTTTCAGAACAGTTTGGCTACCAGTGCTAAAGTTCTTTGATCTTTTCTCTGCACCATTTCTCTGCTCTTTCTTCTGGTGATTATTTACTGATCATCCCCTTAATGCACTGTAATCTGTCCTGCACTGTAGGACTTTGTTTTTTCTTTCTCTGGACAAAGTCACTCAACCAGTTTCTGTCCTTAGTATAACAGTTCTCTTCCAATAAAGATGAAACTGTGTGACTACTACAGTGTCTCCTAGACTAGCAGCTTTGTAGCCTACCCAATATTGCTTATAGGTCTTTGATTTATTCATGTATGGTGCAGAACATAAGGGCCTGAGTTCTTACTTTTGGCTAATACATCCAGGCTGCTACTACAATGCAAACATTAGATTAATTGCTCTTTCTTAATTAGCATATAGGGATCAGGTAAGTTTGGGAGTAGCTTCAAACATTTCTAGCCCAAACAAGGATCATGAAAATAAAATGATTGATGTAATGAAGATATGGTGATCTTTCTGTGTGTATCTGACAGTCCTTCTGACTTTTCCAAAGATGCTGAGTTAATGCTTAATCAAACCCAAGATGTGTAAGAATATACAGGCATGAAGCACATGTTTTAACATACAGTGTACACGGGTAGGATGTCTTTGAATTTTGGAAGGGTCAGAGCCCAATTTAAGAGTAATCTTACTGACCACTGGATGTCACTGCGACATTACAGGAATGAAAATGAAAGTGAGGATTTTCAGAAGCATCCAAAGGATTCGGAGAGAAAGAATATAAGTCTTTATGACCATCATTTCAGATTAAAGGTCATCCTGAATGGCTTTTGAGAATTTTCTTGATATCAGCTAGGAGCCTACATTCCACTGGGGTAGAATGAGCTTTAATTTTGGAAGTTAGATACTCTAGTCTATCCAAAAAGTCTATTAATTAGTGTCTTACTAGAATGTCATGCATGTATTCCAGAAAGGGGACTTCCAAAAGGGGTTGTTGTTGCACTGTTTTGTGCCATTGCTGTAGTTATCATTTTGATGATAAATTAAAATAAACTAGATGACTGAAATACATAAGTAGAACTAAAGGAGATTTTGAGTGACTGGCTAATCTATCCCACCCTAGGGCTGAAATTAGATAATGTCAATGTTCATTTAATTTGAGCATAACAGCTACAGAGTTTTCATAACCTCATTCATAAAATAAATTCAGACCGTAACTTTCAGATCATTATACCTTTTTTTTTTTTTTTTTTTTTTTTTTTTCCAAAGAAAGCAAATTCAGAGTTGCAAGGACATGCCATGACATATAAAATAGCCTATGAAGACATCAACTGACTACATAATGAGATAATAAAAGAAGGTAGTTGATTAAATAAGGAAGATAACAAGCTGAGATGTCTGGGATGCTTAGCCAATACCATAAAATGGAAAACTAACAAATGAAGATGAGTGCCTTTAGCAGGATCACTTGAATTCAAGAGGATTATTTCATCTAAAGGTCAGACCTTACTTGGAAAGTCTGATAATAAGATAACACATATTGTGTTCAGACCTACAGGACTTAAATTATCATTGAATCATAAATACGAAAATCAAGTTTGATTTTTTGTTACAGTTTGGTGTGACTGGGTATTAGTGCTGTGCTGAAATGCATATCCTGACTTGACTAACTTAAAAGCAGGGCACTGAGCAAATCATCACCACTTGACTGTCACAGGATTCTGAGCAGGTGAGAATTTTGGACAGTTGATGAAATTCCCCACAGTGGCTCCTGCTGTGTGTTGCCCACTATTTTTATTCTTAGATATATTGATTTACATCCTGGGTGAAGTGTTCCAAGCAGCGTCCTGGGGATTCCTGCTGAAGAAGTGATCAAATCCTACACAGATAAGACATCTGTAAAAAGTCAATGGAAATGGTTTCTTCAGAAATGGTTGCATAGGACAGTCTCTTGTACACAAGTAAGATATTTAGAAGATTTTGTGTCTGGTTAAAGTCTATGAGTAAAAGTGAAGTGGTGTCTGAGTACCTTCCAGTCCAGCTGAGGATACTGAAGCAGGAACTCCTACAGTGGAGACTCCTGTCATCACCCAATAATGGCTGAGATTTGATTTTTGTTGCAGGGATTGCTCTAGCCAAGATACCAGTATATGTATTTCTCTCTCTCTCTTTTTTTTTTAGCAAGCATTCTATCTGTGAAAGTCTGTTCAGAGTTAATGCAAAATGTTGGTCTATCACATTACTGTGATTTTCTGGGAAAATTATTAAAAAGAGAATAACTGAAATTTCAGGAGCAAATGATATTATTTTCAATAATTTTAGCATTATACTTCTAAAACTTGCCATGACCAAGCCTTCTGCTCCAAAACTTGAAGATAGCATCGTTTCAACAGGACTGACTTTTACTTACCTTATGTTGACTAATATATATTTTGATTCTCCCTGAATTCTTCTGCCACAGTAGAGCTACCAGAATTCACTTTCTAACCTCAAAAACAATGACAGCTTTTCAAGGCTAAATAGCGCCTTTCATAGCCTCACTTCATTATGCCTTGTTCCTCTTCAGAGATCTGTGAATAGGGCTACACCTTAATTACTTCTTAAGTTTCTCCATCACTTCTCTGAAAAATTAGAGCAGATTATGCAAGAATAAATTAATGCACCTTTGATAGAAGTTCTGGCTTGTGGTTAATGCTACTGTATGTTTTGAAATGCTGTACAAACTACAGCCACAATGGGAATCTCCAAAAACATCCCGTCTAAAGGAGCTTTGTTTGACATGATGCCCATTAACAGAATTTCACAGATGGACAAACTTGAGTTTTATTTATTGCTCAAGTTATGCCAGAGCTTCATTTGTTATTAATGATATGGTAGTAAACATTTTTTCTCAGCTCAGAAGTTGAATAAACATAACTTTCCCTGCCCTGAAAGGAAGCCAAAATTGTGAGATGATGAATATTTATTGCCAAATTACTAGGCATAAATTCAATACCAAATGAGTAAATTGCTGAATATCAGCTAGAGCCTTCTGCGTCTCATGCCAAGAAAACAAAATGTTTTTTTGCGAATTGAGGAGATTAATAGAAGATACAGAAGTCTCAGAACATTTTATTCAGATAAAGGGATGTGCAACAATTGAATGAGGTGCAGAGTTTGAGATTTTGGAGTATTGTACAGGAGCCATTTCAGGAAAAGGTTCTATTACACACCAGTGCTATTAAATTACAGAATCATAGAATCATAGAACCACAAGGTTGGAAAGGACCTACAAGATCATCCAGTCCAACCATCCTCCCTTTACCATAGCTGCAGCAAACATTAAACTGTCTCTAGTAGCTCCTCATCCAGACACCTCTTGAACACTGCCAAGGATGGCAACTCCACCACCTCCCTGAGCAGCCATACCAGTGCCTGACCACTCTCTTAGAGAAAAAGTTCCTTCTTATGTCCAGTCTAAACCTCATCTGAAACAACTTGTGGCCATTTCCTCAGGTCCTGTTCATTGCCTGGGAGAAGAGGCCAAACCTCTCCTCATCTCAGCCTCCCTTTCGGAAGCTGAAGAGTGCAATGAGGTCTCCCCTGAGCCTTCTCTACTCCAGGCTAGACAATCCCAGTTACCTGAGCGTTCCCCATAAGACCTGTGCTCCAGACCCCACACCAGTCTTTTGCCCTTCTCTGGACACGTTCCAGGGCCTCGATGTGTGGAATGTGTCCACAGAAGGGAAACAAAAGTGGAAATAGAAATAAGGAAACAGAAATAAGGATAACGTGGGTTGATTTTCTTATACTGTGAGTAGAGGCCTTGCATCAGGAAAAACTGGGAAATTTTTCATGGTTAGTTTGCTTGTAGAAAATCAGAAATAAATATACTTTCCTTTATGAGACACAAATCCTATCTAGTCACAGTAAATATCTTATAGGCACTAGTTTTCCATCATGGTTTCACATATATTTGGATTAGAAATTCATCTTTGATATTTGTTCTAACTTTCTATATTCTGATTAACTTTTAAGAGGCTGTCAGTTCAACAACATTGTTAATCTGTATTTCATTTCTCCAGATGCAGAATTTCTATGCAAAACACTCTCTTGGCCAGTGTATAAGAAAGTTTTCATTGACAAACTTTGCATGTTAAAATCTCACGGCCAACAGTCTGAGAGAAGGAAACTCTTCCTTCAAAATAATAAATTCTCTATGATGTTAACATCTATATTTTGCTCATTTATGAAGTAATGTGCACAGCTTATATGAAGTAATGAAAATAAGGAATCTTTGAAGAATTCGGCTTATTGTTACTTGAGATACGGGATAAAAAGTACTGACTGGAAAGGGAAGGAGTAGCTTACATCCACGGCCGGCAACTGGTGACTTTATGCAGGTTGCCGGATAGCAGAATTTTGGCATTGACACCAATGCAGTGTGGTAATTATCTTTTTTTTCCTGGTGTTTTGTTTTCTTCACTAAAAGGCTTTTTCTAATCGGATTTTTCCACCTTAAGGCATCACGTGAAAACTGTCATTGAAGTCTGTGACTACATGCAGCATGTCTGTACACAAAGGGAAAGCCAAGTAACACTTCTGTCTACTTGGAAGTAAGATTTAAGAAAGAAATCCAAGTAACATCTGTCTTCAGTGGCTAAATTTTGTTGTACCTGGAAAGTTTCTGAACATTTACAAGCTAACAGTGCAGAAAACCAGGCACATTTCTTGGCCTCTAATAAGCACTGTTTGGGAGGAGTTCACAATTATCTCCCAGACAAACATTGTACATCTCAGCTATGTCAGTAAGCCATAGTATGCAAACAGGAAATGCTACTCTCAGAAGCCTTGTCTGGTTTATTGTGACACAATCAAATAGCAGCATTTCCCTTGAATGCTTAGTAGGTGTAGTATAGACACAACCATCCTTTCCAGGTGTAAGAGCTTTTCTTTGGCTGACTCTCTTTTGCCAGTCTCAGCTGATGCTGACATGAGTATCAGCTCTTGTATGTTTTGGTGGTGTATGTATTGCCAGTTCTCATATGTATTTATAGGGCTGTTGCAACAGTCCTTGGAGAAGGTCCTCATGCAACCAGACCTTGGGTAATCCTTGGCATGTAGAAAGAGTAGAGCTGTTTCTTTATGCTGTGCACTACTGAGTACCACTGTGATATAGGTGCCTGTTTTTCTGTAAAAGAAATGAGTGAATTAATTAATTAGTCATTAATTTGATTCCTCTCAAGTGTGAAGTTGTTTGACACTCACAAAGCCAAGCAGCTGACTCTGCTCTCCATTACATCCTGTTTAAAATAATGAAAAAACACTGCTATAATTATTTGTTTATTTTAATAAATAACACTGCTTGGAATGGCCTTAATAACTTTCAGATTCCCTTAGAGGGAAAGTGACTTTCCCTTGAAACTTCATCTGAAGTCATTTCTGCTTCAGATCCTTGGCCATGCTGACCCCTCAAACTGCCATTATGGAGTGATTTAAGTGCTTATTGTCTTAACATGTACAGTGCCCATTCTGCCAGCCAAAGATAACATGAAGTTTGGCTACCACAAGCATGTTACAAACAACCTTCTCATTTTTTGCTATACAAAAGAGCAGTGAAGATAACTCAGAATAAGCAATGAAAATCTTGTCACAGGTATTCTTGCTGTGTCCTTAGAATTGTGGTGAGTGATAACAAGTGCAATTTAGAGCATGCTTAAGTCCCCCTCCCATGACTATTCCCAAGCAGGTGTGAATGCTCTGCTCCACCAGCCAGGTGGGTAGGACCAGCTGGGGATGGGAAGGGTGCACAAAGGGGGTATGGGTGCAAGGGCCCCTGGACTCACCTCTAGGCTGAGGAACCAGGATGAGTCTTGAGGACTGTAAGCATGTAGTCCTTGAGATTTAGAGGGTATTTAGGCAAGTTTCCTGTTCCTTGCTGTTGGTATCTAGAATAGAAATGGGACTTCATACTCCTAGCTTCTTCTATTTGTATTTTCTCCTTGCATGTTTGCTTGCTTGCTTGTTTGTTTGTTTCAGGGAAATTGCTTGTGTTTTCTGCATTTATGCATCCTGGCAGGTACTTAAAAGATTGGTTGAGTAAATTACAACACTTAGCTGAGCTGTTCCTCTGACTGCCACAATCCTCAGCATGTGCAAGGTCAGATCTTCACTGCAAAGGAAACCCATTTAGCAATGTGGTAATTTCCTTCAAGGAAAGATATTACTGATCACAATAGATTACTACAGCAGGTGAATGTATAAGTTAGACTGAATAATTTATTTTAAGTATTTAGCCTCATAACCTGGTCATGGTAAGCCCAGGAGTGGTTCAGAATGTTCTTATGTTTGCTGTTAAACTGTTTCTGCTATTTCTTTCTCATCGGTTTGTTTTACTGACTTTCTTGCTGAACTATGACTAGGCCACATGAGTTCAGGAATGTACAATCATGCACTATGTTTCTTTTCATCTGTAGATTAAAAAAAAGATTTGAAGATTTTTTGCACATTTCATTTTGAACGTTTGTTTTCCATAAGTGCTTACCATCAGTCCATAAAAATTTCATTTTTATGAAATGGCCTCGAAATTTATAAAAGATCAACAGATAATAAGCAAAGCATTGGCATTATACTTCACGGCCAAGACTTCTGAATAATTATATTTTTGTGTGAGTCCTTCTTTTAAAAAAAACAACCATCTAAAATCTGATATAGGAATATCCAGTAGATACATTCAAGTTTTTTGATTAGCAAAAGTCATGACATTTATCTAAAAGCATGGATTTGGCACAATGACATGAAAATATTACTTAAGTATTCCTCACGATCATCTTGCTGTGGGGTATGGTTCAATACAACAATTTGCCTTTGGCACTGGCCTGACCTGCAACATCTAGTTGGACTGCCCGAGGACAACTTCTGAGGTCTCTTCACTGGAGGTTAATTTTATTTTTAAATAGAAGCGAGATGACTTAAATGGAATGAACTAAGCAAAAATGTCATATTCATAGAATCATGGAATGGCTTGGGTTAGAAGGGATCTCAAGGATCACCAAGTTCCAACCCCTCTGCCGCAGACAGAGTTGCAATATGAAATTTGCATCAATGTCATTTGTCTTTTGCTGAAAGCTATAGAGAACTTGGAGCAAAGATAATATGGAGTGTGCAAATAAGGGATTACAGACTATGGCATAGCCTGGCAGATGCCAGGCACTATGCTCCATGTTTGCTCCCTCCTGTTGACAGCCTGCCTACTATCAGGGGCCTGGAGTCATGGAGACTGAAGATACTCTGTGGATATCCCATGATGTACTTTGTGGGGATGGTCCTGCCAAACCATGTGCTTCTTGAGCAATGTCTTATTCCTATGCCACCAGTGGTCTATCAGTTTGCTGCAAGTCAGGTTTCCTTGCCACCCCATCTGCAGCTCAGGCATTTGGGTCCACAAAGAAGTATGAAATTAAGGCACCGTGTGGTGGCACTGCCTCCTGCTGCACAGGAAATCTTTCTTTTCTGGTAGAAGCCTGCTCTTAATTTTCCACGTGAACTTCCAAGGAAAGTATTTCTGTTCTCTGACTGGTGACTTTTCCACTTCAAATACACAGTGGCAGGGGCTGGAAGCTGGTTGTTGGTGAATCAGTACATCCTTGCAGGGACCTTTGTCCCTTGCTTGTCCTGTCTGGGTACATGCTGGAAAATGCTGTGTTACCAGTCTGAGTGCCTGCACAAACCAAGACATAAAGGTGCAGGTGTGAGATACCAACTCTGTACTGCACCCAGAAAGTCGGAAACATCACAGTTTTGCTCAGTGCCATGTGCTGAGAGTTGCTCCAGTTTTCACTGTGGTCCTCTGGACTGTGCTTTTCACCACAAAATTAGTTTGCATTATTGACTTATTTTCCTTATTACGAATAACTGGTTGAGTATTTAAATTGTTTGCGGTACTCTACATTCACAGTAAAAAGAGGAAAACAACAAACTTGGTGGAGTGGGACAAAGGTCTGGTGCCTATAATGAGAGTTCTGAACTTCCTATTTTTTGTGAAAGACTTTAATAACATATTTGTGAGCACGTGTGAATATGTGAAGAAGAGATGAAGCCTAGTGCAGTTTAAATGCTGTCAGATGTTTTACAGCTTTGATACTGTTTTTGTTTTGTTTTGCTTTTTTTCCTACAAAAGCTGATAAAAAACAAGTGCTGTTTAGGCACAGGATTTATAGTTACTTTAATATATGCCCTGAAAACATGTGTATCTACAGGGGATAGTAGTGCATGGAGAAACAAGTTAGTGCTGAGAAGTTCAGTTATTCTCCTGAAATATCAATAATGTAGCTGGAAGAAAGAAAAAACAACAGGCCACTTCCTATATTGGATGTATTCTCAAAATGTCTATAAAGGCTTTCTGCCAGCAGCAAGAAAGTAATAACTATAAATGTTGCTCAGTGGGAGGACCTAGTGATAGAGCCTCTCTGTTTGAAATTTTACTGAAGCCCTGTCAACACAGGGCTAACTTTCATGGTTTAGCATTTTTATTTTGATTATTATTTCTATTATTCTTGGCAGGTGCATGGGTTAGTAGGTGAACTCAGGGTCTCCCTCCTGGCTTGGCTCTCTGTCTTTTCAAGTCACTCAGCGTAAACCTGCAGCTTTCTAGCCCTGAGCTCTAATGAAATTCATTTTAAATATACTGTTCTTGGTGGTCCCTATAGCATACTTTGAGTACCTGTTGCATCCCCTTAAAGAAAGCTTAAGTGTCAGAGTGAGCAGCGTAATTGTGTTCTTTAAATAGTTAACAGACTGTTTCTGCGGTTCCTTTTAATTGGCAGTTAGTGTTGAATTCTTTAATTAAAAAAACAAAACAAAACAACAAACATTTTCCAGACTGCCTGTGACAAAATTCGATGTGCTTTTTAATTCTTCTTGAGGTGCTCACCACCTGTGTCTGGTCTCAACAGCACAAGATCTCATGCACAGGAAGGAATCAACGATTACCGTGTGACTGAAGATCACTCGTCATTGCTTACACTGCTTCTCTGTCTCGTGGGACAACCTTTTGGCAGAAGAGCTCCTGAGGAATATCTTAGGCTCACCTCTGATGAAGTGAGCTTGCTGACCTGAGGTGCTGCAGTAGAGACTGAAAACAGATGGAGGTGAATGAATTACTTTTTTTATCCCCAGGAGCTTAAAATGAACAATAGAGACTTCTGCTCCTTCTACTTCTTCATTATTTATTTATTTATTTATTTTTAATAACCGTTCTCAACTGAAGGTTTTAAAAATGATTTTATAGTTATTTTACATCTTTCAAAATAACCTTTATTAGCTCAATACCTCTAATTATGCATGACGATGGGTCACGTGTTGAATGTGCTCCTACATTTTCTTCATTTGAATCTGTATATGTACTTACCTAATTTGGCAGCAGTAGCATGGCTAGACGTTAAAGGAAATTCATCCTGCAAAGATTAACTCTTATAGCACAATGAGGACTTTAAATGAGGACTTCTGTTCCTTTCTGCTTTTCCCTGTTTCCTATTGTGGAAATCATGACTTTAAACAACCAAAGCTCAGAAGCAAACATGAAAATGGAGACAGATTGGTGTGAATGTAATGGAGGCTTTCAGTGCAACTACTGATGAATAAATTTATACAATGCCAGTGCAGTTGCTTTGGGAGTGGACATGGGGTACTCCACCAACATTTGCCCAAAAGAACTCTCTCATAAGCAAATGTAGTGTGTAGTACATGCATAGTATAGTAAAAGGAGCAATGTTTTATGGCACTGAGAATCTTAGTGCTTCTTTGGCTAATTTTTTTTTAAATATTATTTATGATTGTACATTCATGCAATAGTAAACACACACATTCATGCATAAATATGCATAAAGCCCTCCTTGACTGAATTATAGTAAGAACTGAAGACACATTTCTTAAAATTATGATGATTTTTAGGATCATAGATTCATAGAATGATTTGAGTTGGAAAGGTCCTTTAAGATCATCTGCTTTTGATTCCCTGGCTACAGGCAGGGACACCTCCCTCTAGACCAGGCTGCACAAAGCCCCATCCAGCCTGGCCTTCAATGCTTTCAGGGAGGGGGCATTCACCATCTCTCTGGGCAACCAGATCCAGTGTCTCACCACTCTCACAGTAAATAATTTCCTCCTCATATCTAGTCTAAATCTATGCTCTTAAAGTTTTAAGCAATTTCCCCCTGTCCTATTGCTACATGCCTTTATAGAAAGTACCTCCCCAGCTTTCTGTAGGTCCCTTCAGGTACTGGAAGGTCCCCAGGAGCCTTCTCTACTCCAGGCTGTTTTCATAACAGAAAGGAAACAACTACAGTTTTCAGCAAGATCAAATGTTATCTTTGGAAAATAAGGAGCTTTTATGCAGTTCTGTAGTCTTCTATAAATAGAATATGAGTTTTCATCAGAAAGGATTAATGATTGTTATTATTATTTTTTATTTTAATACCTGAGGGTACCTGGCTTCTTTACTAGGTCTCTGAAGTATCTTACTTTTCTTGTGTGCTCTGAAAAAAGTATGCAGTCAGATTGGGTGAAAAGAGAAACCTCAAAATCACAAAATGCACTTGAGGCACAGATCTGTGAGAGACAACATTGCGCTTTGGACAGTGGGCAGGTTAGGTTATAAGGAGGGCTAATTTAAGCAGTCACCCAGGCGATCAGCTGAAATCACTTGCCTTATACATGTTATTCTTTCATTAAAAGGTCAAATAAAATTGTGCTGGAAACCCTGTGTGTTCTTTGAATGACTAGTTACTCAGAATGGCCTTTTGGGGGTGGCATTAAGGAGAGCGTCAAATTCAGGTTTTGTTGTGTTTTGTTCCATAATCATTTTCACACTAAAAGGAATAACTAGAAACCAATGAACCAAACGTTGTTTTCCTAATGATGCTATCACACTGAGATATTCCTGTCGTTTGCACCCCTACTAGAGGGTGGATATATGTCCTCGTGTCCTCAGTGAAAATACAGAAAAGCAACTCTGTGCCCCTATGTGTGATCCCTTGCTATTGCAAACAAGGTCATTGTACAGTCTTTCAGAAATGGTTCAAACTCTTTTGTTCTTTAAAGTGTAAGGCTTTCTGCCATTATCTATCCTACTATAAGTAAAATTTTCTGCTATTATCTATCCTAACAGAGACTTTCACTCCCTGCTTTGATGCTATTAAACTTTCCTGTGAGTTCAGCTTAAATTCATCCTTGATGGATTTTGTAATCACTTATTTATCACCATGAACAGTGTTCTACAGGCTGTGCTCACTTGGAATATAAGCCCATGGGTTTGCAGAGAGCAATTATATTCTTGCTTAGTCTTCACTTTTCATGACTAAACAAGGCAGGTTCTTCTGTTTCCTTAGTCCAGTGAGCTCCTTCTTCCTCGTATAAGACCAACAGCTTCTCAAATTGCTCTTCAGTTGAGCTTTCTCGAATGACAGTGACCAGAGTTGGATGGACAATGTTAGCTGAAAATTTTTTTGTGCCTTGTACATTATCATTAATATCTGGAGAATACATGTCTGTATTCTGTCTGCACTGAACTGTGCTTGCTTTTCTTCTGACTCCAAATCTTAGTGACTTGTAGGCGTTTGGTCAGGAGATTAGAAAGTCTGGGTTCTTCTCTTCAGCTATTTTGAGTTAATGAGAATTGATTAAAACTGTTGGAGCATATTGCAAGCTCTTGTTACATTAATTCATGCAACATATTGAAATAAAGTGGATATTAAATCCCCTGAACATTTTATTTTCACTCGGGTTTTCATCCTGTTCCAGTGGGTGGCACAAGAAGCACAAATTAAAAACTGGTGAGTTTTTCTCACAGCATATGCTAGCATTGTTGCCAGTAATTACTGAAGTTCTCAGTTAAAAATAGAGAGTCATGGAGGTAAGGAAGTGCACTTCTGAAACTGAGTGAGGATCCCTCTGACATGACAGTGCTCAGCAGCTTTATGAGCTGTTTAGTACCACATGCATATGAGTTCTTCAGTATTGTTTTATATCCAGCAGTGCCCACAGGCACAGATTTGAAAGGGTCAGGCTCAGGACTTACCATCCGGAGAGCTCTGTGGTTGAGGCCAGGCTTGCTGGGCTTTTTGTGTGAGAGCCTCAGAACTAACCAGGGCTGCACCTGCTGAATGAAGACACTGTATGTGCTGTGAGAGTGGGCTTCGCACTGCAATATCATCTGGCAGAACTGTGCGTGTATGCGCAGTTTTTGTACTTTCAGCAGTTTTGAAATGATCTTTATTATATTCAATTCCAAGTTCACAGCTAAGCCTGAAATAAAGAAAGTAAAAACGATCTTGTGTAAATGCTGCAGCTAAGGTATTGCCCTGCAGAACATCATACCCTAATGTTTTATGGGAGGATACCTGAGGTGTTTTGTGAAAGCTTATGATGGACATACAGATACTCTATCTACTAAGACATATACATGTGGCTGATGTATGGCTGAGGACTTGAAAAGAACAACTTATATTTGGTTCTTAGAAATATAGGCAAAACTGAACCTTGCTATGACAGGAGGATGGATTTTGTGTTGAGAAATCACTGGGTATTTCACCCATCACATAGGGGTGGGAACATCACTGTGCTTCTCAGGTAACTGATAAGGGAGGCTGGAAACATTGCTTCAGGTTTCAGCAGGCCTGGAGGAATCAGCCATATCTCTGTGCCACCCTACACTTGCCACTCTATGGACTCTCCTGTGAAGCAAAAAGACTACAGATGCTGGAAAGATACAAAGCAAAAGTTGTCTGTTTTGGCCATGACAAATGCTGCAACCAGCAGTCTGCTGGGCTGTTGAAAGCCTACTGCTTCTACTGTTGGAATGGACTTTGAATGCTGAAGGAAATATGTGATGGAATCAAAGAAGGAAGGCATAAGGACAGTGCTCAACACAGTTACTGACTGGAAGGAATTTAGTAACAAATTCTCCAGTGCAGTATTTTCCTGCCTGAGCAAACCAACTAGCCAAAGTTAACATGTCTCTGGGAGGTAGTTGTTCCATCACAAAGAAATTGTGATGAGATCTGGACAGCTTCTGGCACAAAACTGTTAGATTTTGACAGACAGAGATCTGAAACACCCTGGTCCTCAGGCCACTGGTGCTTAGTGTCCCAATGGGAGTTATGAGCTGGTAGCAATTATGTACAATAGAGCTTCTCTGGTTTCCTTCTCTTCGATGAGGAGACTCTGGAAGCATGAAGATGCATCCATTCTGAGACCTGAAAAGCTGGTTTCAGGGGGTTGTGTACATCTGAGTGGCTGGCAAAGAGCCTGGATCAGGAATGATTCAATTCTGAAGTGCCGTGGCTCCAGAGTCTGTGCTCTTAGGATTTGCTGGCTGTAGAGAGGCTCACCATTAAGGTAAAGCAGCATGTGACATGAGCTATGGCTGCTTTTCACATTTTACAAGGTCATGAGACTGACAGGTACAGGTTTCTAATAGATTTGAAAGGCTGCTGAACTCCTATAATTGGGAAGGAAAGAAAAGAAGTAAACACAAAGAAGAAAGAAATGGTGACAAAATGGCAGTTAAAAGCTCTTAGAAGTATGGAGGGGATTTAAATCTGGAGGAGATTCGGTCACTGTATTTTTTCTGTATCTAAGGATGAATGCATGACAAATAGTCAGGAGGTAGTTTTATTTCTAGCTGTCACTGATTTTGAAGCACAGGCTATTTAATATCATCCAGCTAAGTGATGAAGAAGAGAGTACATATGAAACTGCATTATGAAAGTATGAAGAATCATTTATTTCACATAACTACAGAATGATGAGAAGAGAGAAAGAAGATGGAAATAGAGGCTTTGAATCAGCAACCTTACATTAGTCACAATCATGCAATTCTTAGAGGCTGAGGTGCCAGTAAGAGATCAGAATCTGACTGGGAGCTGAGTCAAATCCATAGAGAAAGACTAGTATGAGACCCAAAGTTTAATTTTGAATAGTGCAGCAGATCCCCTAGCCCTGTCTGGAGGAGCCCTGTAGGCTGTGCTCTGTTCATACTGTGGGTGGTATAGGATTCACACTGCAGCTGCATGACTCACCAGAAGCAGAGGGCAGGTGCAACTCAGAGTGGATGTCCATCAGAAGTGGTAGTGATGTCCCATCACCGTGAGGCATTGTAACTCCAGCAGGAGACGTTATGAGGGGGCTGACACTACAAGACTATTCAGCAGGCAGGATTAGCTAATTATGTTATGTTTCCTGGGGTAAAATTTTAGCAGAAAAGAGATGTAGAGATGTTGTGATTTTTAATCACTTCTCTGCACTTCCATGACTGTGTCTAAATTTCCTCTCCTTTAAATTCAAGTTCTTCTGTGCTCTGGTTCCCTGATGCTGTCACAGTGCCTGGAGGGGTGAGTTGGACAGGCTGGTGGAACTTGTGGGTGTCACAATGTGTGGTGACTGTTGATAGGGAGCCCCAGCTGCCAGGGGTGATGGGGCCATGTGCCCATTGCCCACCACTATGGACTGCGTCATCAGCAGTGGCTCCTTTTCCCTGACTGTGGAGGTTCTGTCCCAGATGGAGGAGATCAAGGGGCACAAGCCTCTCTCCATCCGAGGGGACGCATACAGCTGGGAGAGGCTAAGAAATTAGAAAGAGAGGTTGGGGAAGGGAGGAGGCCAAGGCTGGTGGCTTTGCCCCATGGCACTGCCAATTTAGTTCTTTCCATAAAAAGCCCCAAAGGAGAAAACTATCATCCAGATCTAAATCTCTTGGAGAACTCAGAGACTGAGCATTCAGGGTTTGCTGCAGGCAGATGAGCAGAGCTAGCTGGGATCTTTTCCCTATTTTCATTTCATTCCAGTCCTCAGATAACATGTCCCTGCACATTCTCATCATGGTGTATTCACACGAGCAGAGCAGCATGCCATATGCCCTGAGTTGGGCAGCCACATTAGTGTTGCTTTGGTGACTGTGTTTCACAGAATCATAAGGGAAAGAGAGGTGAAGTTGCTGTAGGCTGCATTTTGCTTGTTTCAGCTTTGAATTCTGCCTTTCTGCCATAGAGCTGTTTTTATTCCCACAGCAGCAGGAGAGATGTACAAAAATAAAAGTATTCAGGATGACAAAGGGCTGAGAAGGGGTGTCATTTGGTGGCTTGTGAAAACTATCCAAGCAAAGCAGGTCACATAACTATGCAGTACCCTTAGGGAGCTAGATGCATTTTTTTCCCCTGCTATTCAGTAAGTGACCCAGTTTGTGATAGTTTTCAATATAATATGGCAACTTGCTCTTACATGAGCAGATGGAAGAAATCAGCAACTTGGTTACACCAGTCTGTAAGAAAGGCAAAAAAACCCGAAAAGTGAATAAATCTGTAAGACAAGCATTATCATCCACAAAGAGGAAGTGACATTTGATTTTCTGACAAAGATATGGGTCAATTCTGCCATTAAACCCATTTCCACGTCACAATTATGAAGTGCTATGCTTTGAGGATCAAAAGGACTCCATGACAGTGCATCTTTTTCCTGTTGCTTGCTAGCACTAGACACTATGAACTCCTCCATATATAATTTTGCATGTGCAAGCTGTCTAAATTAGCCCAGAAGCATGCTAAAATTAAATTAGCAACAATTCAGCAGTCAGAACAAGAGAATAATGTACAGCACAACCTGTCTGGTAGATGCTTGCAGCCCAGAAGGCCAACGGTACAGAAAGGGGGTAGCAGCAGGGTGAGGGAGGTGATTATTCCTTTCTATGCTGCCCTTGTAAGGCCCCACCTGGAATATTGCATTCAGGCCTGGGGCCCCTGGTACAAGAAGGATGTAGAGTTGTCAGAGTGAGTCCAGAGGTGGGCCACAAAGATGATCAGAAGACAGGAGCGCCTCTCCTATGAAGACAGGCTGAGGGGATTTGTGGCTGTTCAGTCTGGAGAAGAAAAGGCTCCAGGGAGACCTCACTGCAGCCTCCAGTGTTTGAAGGGTGCTTATAAACAGGAGAGCAACTGACTTTTTATGTGGTCTGATAGTGATAGGATAAGAGGGAATGTCTTTAAATTTAAAGAGAGGTGATTTAGGTTAGATGTGAGGAAGAAATTCTTTACTCAGAGGGCAGTGAGGCGCTGGCACAGCTGCCCAGAGAAGCTGTGGTACCCCATCCCTGGAGGTGCTCAAGGGCAGGTTGAGTGGGGACCTGGGCAGCTGAGCTGGTGGGGGGCAGCCCTGCCCACAGAAGTGGGTTGGAGCTTTATGATCTTTAAGGTCCTCACCAACCCAAATCATTCCATGATTCTATATTACTAGTAGATATAGAAATCAGATCAGGGAGCTTCCTGGCTTTCTAGCCAGTATTTTAAGGTTGGAGTATTTGGTGCAAAAATAAACTGCATTATCCATGCACAATCTGTTCCAAAAGTTTCTGTTCTGAAGGCTTCTTTAACTTTTTAATATCTGTTTTGGAGTATTATGCTGGCAGAGTGTATTGGCTCAGTAAAAATCTGCATGCACAAGTCATAACGAAGGCTGCAGGAAATATATTTTAGGATGGGATTGTCTGTTTTAGACCACAGGTGACCTGTCACTGGGCATTAGTATACCTAAGGATAAGTTGTTCTCTGAACACCAAGGAGAGACTTATCTGGACTTCCCAGGCAACTGTGACAAACAAGACTGTTCTTGCCTGAGGCAAGAACCAAAGTTTTCTGGTAATCTGCTCCACTCTGTGCTCACTGAAAATTGATGGAATTGTGGCTGTAATGCAAAGAAATTACCTCTGAAATGATTGAAGGGGGGTGGGACTGAAATAGTGCCTTACTGGTGAGCAGCAGAGGCAAAATTCAGAGTGGGAAAGAGTTTGTGATAATACATACTGGGGGAAGGAAATAGAAAGATACAAGCACAGAGAGACAAGCAGCAGCATCTTTCACACATCTGAGGCTGTGAGGTCCCTTTCCCCGCCCAGCACATGGGTCATTGGGCACTACTGTGGCTGCTCTCTTGCAAAGGCTGACTACATTCAGTGTGCTGATGCACTGCTTTCTGGCACAGGCCCCACAGGAGTGCTGGTGTCTGGGTTGTCATCCTGAAATGTCTACAACTGTCTTCCGTAGTTCTCCTTCTGTCCACAGCTCTGACAATGCACAGTCATGCTGTGTGTGGAGCCAGGGGACTGTGGGTCAGAAGCTGCCTGTGCCTGACTTCCATTCTCCCTCAGCTCTGCATGACAAGGCAGAACAGGGGGCCTGGGGAGCTCATCTGAGCCCTTTTGAAGGCACTGGGCTGCCCTGTCTTCACATTCTCTTTTGCCATTCCCTTTCTGTCAGGGAACATCATTTTAACAATGGTCACATTCATATTTCTTATCACAATGACTGTTGGCCTGTGGTTTCTGTAAGAGATGAGCTCCAGAAAGTCTTGTCTGTCTATAACTTCCCTTGCTCTAATCAGGTCCCTGGAGAACTGCCATATCCTAGGGAATGGCTGGATGGTGGGTTTTCATAGGAATAAAAGGAGCAGAGAGACGTGTAAACAGTGGAACAGAACCACAGAATCATAAAGATTGGAAAAGACCTCTAAGATCATCTAGTCCAACCATCAGCCTATCACCACCATGCCCACTAACAGTGTCCCTCAGGGCAAAGAGATGAGTTTCCACCAGTCTTTGCTTCTCAGTTCACTGTTGAACTTTTAGCCAGGATGGAAGTAAAATAAACAAGAAAGTAACAAACTATGTTGCAGTCTAAAAAGGGGCCCGCAGCTTGATATTGAAGCGCGTATAAGGAATCTGCCAGAATCAGTGCAGTGTTAGTATAGTGACTCCCTAATTTGTTATTGGCTCAAGTGATATTTGCGTGGGTTAAACAAAGCACAGTTGGTGAAAGGAGTGCAATAAATGCCATCAGGAGAAGGAACATGGATAGGATTTTAACATTACTTCTGTCTCTACTTTTGAAAATGAAGTAGTGATTTTTCTAAGTTTTTCTACGGAGTCACAAGTAAAGGTAGTCCATAAGAACGTGTGAAAGACAAGACCAAATAGTCTTTGTTTTCCAGGTCTACTGGTAGCCTGCAGGCAGCAACTGCACAGGAGATGTGAATAATTGATCTTACTGTCTGTCCCCCAGAATCAGTCATTTTCATCAGTCAGCAGGTGAACAAGTACTGCTGCCTCAACTTCAGTCCAGCTCAGAGTATGTGACATGCACCAGGCCTCTTCATTAAACATTCACGAGAGGCATTTCTGTTGCAGGGCTCATCTAAATCCTGCATGCCTGTGCAGATTCAGCTTTATTCCTACAGTGAGTTTTTACATTCATTCTGTTTCTACAAAAAGATTGTGTAAATCCCTGCTTCTCCAGATGGCATTGACTCTGTAGCTACTGTTATTACACATTGCATATTACAATTATTCCTTCTCTGTTCAGACCAAAGCTCCCTTTGTTCTAAAGGTGACAAACCAGAGACTTTGTACCTGTGAACACTGGGATTGAGAAGATCACAGAGTGCCAGAACTGCTTGAAATAAAGCACTGCCAGCACTACGAGTACTGGACTCTCCAGCTACAGGACACAGCAGAAAAAAATGTGTTGTTCTGAATGTGGAAGAAAAGCACATCCCAACTCCATGTCCATGTATGTTCCCTCATGGCTACATGTCAATTGATAATTAGTTGAGTTCTCAGTTTGAATAGAAATTGCTCGGTTTACATCATCATTGGTACATTTTGTGTTTTCAGATATGTCAGCAGATGTTCCATGCAGGAAAACGTTTAAGCATGGATGGTGGTATGGGTGTGGGAAGGGGGAGCTAAGTGGTATTGGGTAGAAGCAGTGAGTATGGAGCTTGTGGTGTGGGGAGGGTAGGAGGAGTGCCTGGGAAAATAGTTATTTTGGAGCTGTGTTTATTGAGAATATAGCTGATGCTGTAGGGTTAAGGTGCCACTGGAGAAATAATGGCCAACCTTCTCTCTGTTGTATACCAAATTGCTCAGCAGGGCAGTCAACTTATTGGTGAGCCCCAGTGTGTAGCTCCTTTGCTTGATGGGGTTTGAAACCACATTTTCAGTCTTGTGACAGAAGCACCTCTAGTTCAATGGCTGGGAAAACAGGAGTTGTATTTCTGAGTTCTTTCACTCTTAGATGGAATTGAACTGTCTCCTGTCAACACTGTGCTTTCATGTAAAAAAATGCCCTGGGGACCTCAGCTTTCTATTTTCTTTTTTTAAAGGCTGATGCAGAAACAAGTTTATATAAAGTTACCAAACTATGGATGCTCCCTATTATCATAGGGCCTTATTTGTTTGGTTTGGTGTGGTTTTGGAAGTATCTTTGCAAGCAAACTTAAACCTACAGAGGATAAATACTCTCACGTATTGGTAATCAAGCATTGCTTGCTAGTAGAAAAGGAGGTAATAGAATCTCTACTTTCTCCTCTCTGCCACTGCTCTGCATGTTCTCAGTATCACCTGCTGTGGTTACAGTTGCATAAGTCTACAGCCCCTTTATATCTGGTCTGTATTTATCACTGGTAAACCGTATGCTTTGAAGAAAGCCTGATCAGATGCAATGTTAATTTAATTGCAAGTAAAGAAATTTGTTGCTGATTTCCATGTTGTTCTGATTTGCCATGTCCTTTTATCTTCTGGATTGCTGATCCGAGTGTCATGTCCCTTTTGTACCTTGGCTAAATTCATCTTGCACATATATTTGACAAAACATTCAGTTCCCAGATGCATTCCTGATTATAGCCCGCCAAGAATTTCCTGACAAAGCATGTCTTTGTTGAAAAATGCCAATTTGTAAAATTCAAATGCTCTACAGATGCATCTCTTCTTTGATGCATTTCCATTTTTCAGGAAGGTTTCTGCTTTTCAGATTTGCTCCAGATTGAATTGCTGTGAGTTTGTTAAGTCCAGCAAATTCTACCTTGAGTAATAGGCTCAGGGATATATTATACTCCTCATTCTGTAGAAGTGGCCTCCCTGGCTGGCTCAGGTGAAGTGGCAGCAACCTGATAAATCTGTGAAGCCAGAACTATCTGGATGATGGTTTCTAACTTTTCTGTTTCAGACCTGAATGTTTCAGGGTTGTGAATATGCCGACATTTTCCAAATTCAGAGCATCTCTCATTTCAGTTGAATCTCATCCTTTGGTGGCAAGTGGAAGCACATCTCGGTTCACACTGGGGTATTTCAGAGAGCTTTCCTCAGTTTTACAGGATCTGGAAACGTAGTCTTTAATAATTAAATTTCTTAGGATAAAGACGAAAATAAGTAGGGGTATATTTTCCAGTGGAGAACAAGAAAATAATGTAATTTTTGCACTTTTTGAGGGGTATGGAGGTTGAAAGGCTTAATTTATCCAAAAGTCAGTAAGAATAAGGGAAACTTATTGAGGCAGTGGCAATGCACAGCAAGAGCAGTGGCCTTTGGCTATGTTCGGGACAGTCTGAAAAGGACAATCTCTACATCCATTAAATCTTTAGTATTTATTGCTATTCTTAACTGAAGCTGATGGAAGCGGAAGTGGGAATATTTTAATAGTTTTGAAATACTCTTTTCATGAATTATTTTTCTCTGAGCAGGTGAAATGCAGCACTGCATAGATGCATTATGTTCTCATGGACTACCTCATTTAAAGAAACATTCATACCAAGCATGGTCACAAATCTTTAAATGGCTTTTTTTTATTATTTTTCTCTTGTTATTGTGCCTCTGCGGGGTCTACATAGAAGAAAATCAGTAGATCAGCAGAATGCTGCTGCTATTGTGGAGTCTTTGTGTGGCAGCATAAATATGAACAATATTTCTCTGAATCCCATCCCTCATTATTTTGGGGCCATTTCCTCAGCAGGCTGTCATGCAGTGCTAAGGACAAGCTGGCTTCACAACTACTTGAATGAAGTAGAGAATAAAAGAATATTTTCCTCTTTGTGGAAAGAAAACCTGCCTAGACTCAAATAGGAGGAAATCACTACAAATGCACCTTGTATCTACTCATCTAAACAGACCTATTCATTGCTGTACAATATACTTGTCAGTTTTTAGGTTGTCTTTCAGTTTATTTTTTCTTAAAGTCATCCCATCACAGTGGGCACACCAGGGATAGATTTGTTGACTCACTTCTTTAAAACTACCTTATAAATATGCAGTAATTATGAAGGTTGATCTGAAAGTAATGCCTCCTGTGTGTTTCCATGGAAATTACAACAGATACAAGAGCACAATAACACTATTTGATAGAGTGAGTTCTCAATTGCAAAGCATGAATTTTCAGCATAGTCACTACCACTAGCTGACTTGCGTGGGTGAGCTAAGACATTCTTCATTTTGTGGTGTGACAGCTGTGCATGGTGATCTGAAACATAACCTGTAAGTCACATTCTTGTTGCCACTGCTGAAACACACCACCGGCCACCTCACTGAGTTTGTATCCACTGTTTAGCATTCAGCAAGCATTGATGAAAGGCAATGGATACAACTTTTTCCATATGGAGTGATTCAACGACAAATCTTTGCTTCATCTGCTCTTCCATGTCAGACCCATTGTGTCAGACTGCCCCTCTGTTGTCATTTGTCACATGGCAACAACATGTAAAGGGATACTGGTGGAAGGTTCAACATCTACTGCCATATCATCAACATATTACCCTGACATCATGGGCAAACATAATAGGAGGCATTACTTTTGGAGCAGTCTTCATATATTTGTGAGATTTCAGAGCTCCACAGTCCCAGCTTAAAAGCCTGGTTTGCTTTTAGGTACATCACCGTTTGATGCCTGATAGAATCACAGAAGAATGCCAAAACATTCATGTAGTTGTCACACAGGAATAGTCTACTTAATCAGATCCCTCCTTGGATGGATCATTGAAGGAGCTGTGGCTCATTGACATCCCCGTTGACAAAGAATCTACCCTAGATACTGGACCAATTTTGAAGTCGGAGTCTTAACAGCTCAAAGGGAGGTTACTTTCTTGGTGAAGGGACTGCAAGGAAGCCCTAAGCCCAGCCAAAAGGATGCTCTGGAGGTATGGACAACTGATCCTGAAGCAGCAGGCAACTGCTTTCAAATCAGTGACCTCTTTCTTTAACTCTCCTTTTCATGTAATATTAGGCAGGACATTGATACCTGTGATGTGGAGCCCTGAATGCGGCGGACAAGCAACAGTGATGGGTTATAAGCTCTGTTATGGCTGGAGCTCCAAATGGTACCTTCATTTTTAATCTTGAAAATGCAGGCCCTGGAAACAGTAATAATAATTTTAAAACTTCTTCAATAGAAAGAATTAATGTTCCTTGGTC
This sequence comes from Coturnix japonica, assembly GCF_054131305.1. NCBI lineage: Eukaryota > Metazoa > Chordata > Aves > Galliformes > Phasianidae > Coturnix > Coturnix japonica. The sequence continues at coordinate 107,998,980 of NC_140663.1, read as the reverse complement.
TTGGAAAACAAAATAAAACAAAACATTATTAACATACGAATATTAGAATATTTAATTATTTACTGTACTTTTTTATTGAAACACTGAACACTGCTGTTCACTGGGAAAAAAATGATCATGCAGTGTCTTCTCACGGGTATGGTGTGACCATCCTGGAGTTCGAAGGGTCAGAATGCTTATCTTGTTTTGCCTTTTTTCCCCCCATTCCATTGGCATATTAACTGTACTCTAACTATAGTCTTGCCACTCTTATCCTCTCTATATTAATTTTCTGTCACTTGCACTTGAGTCATTAAGTGCTTACTATTTCTCAAGTTGTAAGGTCTATAAAATCATTATCGTTTATGCATTTCTTCTTGGAAAATACTGTCTCTCCTTCTGAACATCTGTGCTGCTTCCTTGTCGGACAGAATAATTGCTACCACACAACTAGGCATACTCTTTGACAACAGTTTTCTTATAAAAAAAACAGAAAAACAACATGCATGTACATACGTGCATGCATTTGCCTGCCTTGAATACCTTAGATATCATATATTAAAGTTGATTGGGCTATACATTCCAATGATTCACAGACATAGACTCCATTGCTATAACTGAATTTATACATGGTAAACACATTGCCCGCAGTCTTACAAAAGATGTTCAATCAGTCTCCCAATCCAAGCTGAAGATTTTCTTGCACACACACAGAGAAGCAGGCAGAACACCAGGAACAGAGGAATGGGCAGCGCTCTCTACAAAGCTGGCCCGGGAACTGAAGACCCACAGATGGGTTGATACTGGACTATGGCTGGGTTCAACTGGCCAAGCCTCTTGGTTTTGGAGATTTCTGCACAGATATGAAGTGAGAGGACTGAGCACTTGCCAGCTCCAATCCAAAAGCCATGTGGACAAAACACTGCATCCAGAATTAAAGACCCTCCAGCTCTTCGTGGAGACCAGCCAGACCAGGGAGATAGCATGGGGAGCTGCATTTACCCCAACCAACCTCCACAGAGGTGCTGCATGTTGCTTCTCCTCTGCTGGACTCAGGAACAGCAGAATAACTATGAAAGTACTGTATTTACTCACAGGCAGGAGTTGCACTGCTCCTTTAGGTGTGTTACTTAAAAAGTAATACAAAAATGTTGGTTTTGGGCTTCTTCTGTCTTTCTCTTAGAGCTGAGTGGCACCCCAGGGAACAGTCTATTTAGAATGCAGTTAATTTAAGACTGCTTTGTTTGCAATTCAGTGTGGAATTGTCCGTGTTTGCAAGAAGTTTGAAGAAAAACAATGAAAGGTGGTTTCTTTCAGTCTACCACTGGTTTAAGCATTGTGTATTCCTGTGGTATTCATTAACAAGAAAAAGGAGTAAAGCACTCAGTTGCTGCTGGAGGTGTTTGAGAATTAACCTCTTCCTGTAGAAATGTTATGATGAATGCAAAGTGCTGGGGTAGAACGTTGCCAAAAATAAGAAGCTGAAAAATGATAACATTATGGATTTCTGTAACATCATCAACAAAGAAGAGCCTTCTGGCCAGCAAACAACTAAATGCAACAATTTCTCATTCCTTTGATTTCTGGCAGCCCCCCAGACTTCTTTCTTTTCAGTTTATGGAACTGTTATTCACTCCTGATGCATTTTAAGTTTTAAATGAAAGATTTTATTTTTCCTCCCAAAAGGCCTGCTCAGTCAAAAGCTATTTTCTGTGGCACACCATTACAGCGGAACAGTTTCAATAAGCTCTGTTTGCTTCTGAGCTCAGGCTTCCTGTGTAGTAACACATTGCACTGTTGGCATGCTCTCCTCACTAACAGCCTATAGCATATTTGGTGTCATCTGTTCTGATTTCCTTTTCTGAGACACAGGCACTGTGCCTTACTCCTTTGTAACCTTGAATTGTTGATGCTTTTATTGTTTTTAGAAAGAAAATTCCACTTCATACTTAAACATTATTTAACAAAATTTCATTTTTGACTCAACTCTACTCAGATTTAAAGTGATACAAGCTGTAAGGGTATTGCTGAGCTTATTGGCAACTCTTCTCAGGTGATGAGCATTTTCGTGTTCAATGAAGGTCACAGGATGAGGATGTTTAATACATCATCTCCTTCTGTCCATGCTACATATGACTGTGAACATTTGTTTGCATAGGTTTGGATGTAAAAAAACCTGTTACCTTCATGTAGAAACAGCGAGACTGAAACGCAAATCAAATTTGCTGGTCCAGAGGTGTCAGGGTAGAATTTGTCTTTTTTTTTTTTTTGGCAAAAATGTTTCAAAATTACTTCCTTGTGGTCTTTTGGGCTGGCGATTTTGCACTCTACTAGCTTATGAGTTGGATGGCAAGTCTAAAAGACTAAAGGTCACAGGGTATGGGATTAGTCTAATCCAAACCAGAAGTTTACACGACACATGCGTGGTGTTTACCCATTACCATCAGTTTGTTTTGGCCATCAAAAGAAGCAAGAAATTCTACGGTGTGAGTCAAGTAGATTTTTGTGAAGTAAGAGGAGTCTTGTTCTGGGAGGACTGCCGAGACAAGGCAATCTGGTCCGAGATGGATGTCTATATTGCAGCTTTCTCAGACTCCAAGAGGTGAATCACAGCTACAAGGTCTTTGCCTGAATCTCACTCAGAAGGTAAGAAAACTCCTTGCCTTCTACTAGAGCTGCATCTGCAGCTCTCCTTGCCAGCCAAGTCTGTGGGCACGGATTGTAGCTAGGCCAGGTTAGTGATAAAAGCAAGATAGCTGAGAACACTTAAAAATCACTTCCTGGAACAACACTCAGTTTTTAACCAAAGTGATCTGTAGCTCCACTTATAAAGGATCCACAATGTAACTTTCTGTGAAGAGTCTACCACATTGGGAGTTAAAGTTGGTAAGGAAGATTGAATGCAATTATTGGTCTTCTGACTGACAGCAGTAAGGCAGCTATCAGGTTACAGAATGTCATTTTAGAAAAAGAAAATCCTTGTCTCAAATACAAAGGTACTGCCACTTGGATTCCTGGACATAGGGTTATCTATGCTATATATATAAATGAAGGTAAAACTGGAATAAATTAATTTGTATCATGCTTCTAGCGGTGTTATTTCAGTTTTGGTTTCGTATTTATACCAATGCTGAAATTCTGAGTGGCATCAGTGTTACATCAGAGATGAACTCTGCAAAATTCTTCGCCAAGGGTGATTTATCCTTAATTTTTCTGTGTAGGTGTAAAAGAGTAGGAGAAAACCTGAGAAGTCTGCTCCATCTAGTTAGAAAAAAAAAATGACTTAGTGTTCTGCAGATGCAGACGAGAAAGCAAGAATAGCACTTTATCATACCCTTGCACCTGCCCTCCAGGGGCCTTCTAATCTCTTGCTACCATCTTATAGAATGTGTTCCTCTAATAAATCTTCTTACAGCCTGTGTTTTAAAAACTTTTGCTGAAGTTTAACCCCTGCTGGGAGATATCAGTCTCAGACCACCTCCTCTCTTGTCAGGCTTCCTGCTTATGTACTTTGCTTGGAAAACTCTCTTAAAAATGTACTGTTTGTGTGCAGTTCCCAGCATGGCTATTATTGATGGTTCTGATTTTCTCTTGGAGTGTGAGAATGAATAGGATTTCTAAGGCATTCAGAGCATCCCTTGTTTCAACACATAATATGGAAAACCAGATTGCCTCATTTTAAAGATGATAAGCTGTTTTGAAAGTTAATTACCTCTCAGAGATGGAAATCAGATCTTACCTCAAGGTGGAATTTGTCTGACCTTGCATCCAGACAACAGCTCTTGCACTTAATTTGTTGGCCTGGCTGAGGAATAGCTGTACACAAAGTTTCCTTTCAAACCCTTGAGTTTTTTACTTTCTTCCTGTGAATTCACTCCATATTGCTAAAATGGGGACAACAGAACCAGGCTTGACATTCCTATCTGGCATGCCCTCTGGCAGCAAAAACCTTTTTCTACTGTTTTTTTTTACTGTTTGACATTCTCCTTTTTTGATGTGAAGGACTGAGACAGCCCTTCATGCTTCTCAGTCTGACACACACACCATTCCTTGATTCTGCATTCCCAGCTTGCAGGTGAGATCTACATCCCACACTTTGTTATATTTCAAGCTATTTTTTAACTGCAGTGGTGTCACTTTCCATGCAAATGAAATCTTTTTGTAAGATCAAACATCTTCCTCATTATTTCCTGTTCCACTGATCTTTGTAATCTGCAGACTTTTCTGACAACTCCTGTAAATCTTGGTAGGACATACATTCAAACTTCCACTTAGAAAATGGAGTAGGGATCACAATTAACATATGATATGTGGGTCCTATTATGACGTATTTTAAAAGATAGTCACAAAGGTTTAAAAAGCCCTTGTTGCTTGTTTAAAGTTGATGGCAACAGTACAAATAGAAACAGTGTTCTTTATGTTTGCATCAAAATGATTGAAAATATTTTAAGATATTATATTAAATGCTTATGAGTGGGATAAAATTATTATGATTTATTGAACCAAGAGCTAAGATATACATGGTAAAGTGTGCTTTCAGAATCAACAAGAGCTCTAAGTAGTGGTAATGACAACCACAAGGGATTAGTAATGAAATGTTGAAACAAGGAAATTTCAGAAGAAGAAATTTTTTCATGTCCAACTGTCCATAAAACTTTCCCTACAATGACATTAATTCTGCTATAGATTTCTTTACTTAGTGTCCCATTCTTCTGTGGTAGTCTCTCCTGAGAGCAGATGAGTTATTTCTACATTATTTCCCAACACATTAGGGGTCGTGGGCTCATCATAACATGATTAAGCATTTCTTGGAATGAAGCAGAATGGAAAGTGTGAACAAAAGGATTTTGACAGTTTAATCTATTCCAAGAACATGAAAGACAGAAAACGACTGAATTACTTAATGAAAAACAAAATGAGGTTATATCTTGGTAGACTGCTGGGACCTTTACATTATAAATCATTAAGAATGACGCACTCAAATTATAGTAATATTAATGCGGATATTTTCTATGTCTTTTCCTTCCTTCCTTCCTTCCTTCCTTCCTTCCTTCCTTCCTTCCTTCCTTCCTTCCTTCCTTCCTTCCTTCCTTCCTTCCTTCCTTCCTTCCTTCCTTCCTTCCTTCCTTCCTTCCTTCCTTCCTTCCTTCCTTCCTTCCTTCCTTCCTTCCTTCCTTCCTTCCTTCCTTCCTTCCTTCCTTCCTTCCTTCCTTCCTTCCTTCCTTCCTTCCTTCCTTCCTTCCTTCCTTCCTTCCTTCCTTCCTTCCTTCCTTCCTTCCTTCCTTCCTTCCTTCCTTCCTTCCTTCCTTCCTTCCTTCCTTCCTTCCTTCCTTCCTTCCTTCCTTCCTTCCTTCCTTCCTTCCTTCCTTCCTTCCTTCCTTCCTTCCTTCCTTCCTTCCTTCCTTCCTTCCTTCCTTCCTTCCTTCCTTCCTTCCTTCCTTCCTTCCTTCCTTCCTTCCTTCCTTCCTTCCTTCCTTCCTTCCTTCCTTCCTTCCTTCCTTCCTTCCTAAATAAACGTGTAGGCACATTGGAAAAATGATGTGCTTAGAGGACAAGAAGAAGGCTTGGCTCTGATAGCTAGGCTGTGGCACATCTCATGCTGCTCTCAGGCTCCTATTTACCGTGGGAGTGGTGAGACTTGCCCAGTGATGAAGCTGCATTCTCAAAAGAGTAGATGAAACAGGCATTTCCAAGACGGGGAGTAGGAGTCTCCTTGGCTACGCTGTAAGGTAACTTCTGTGGGTAGCCATGTTCAGGGCTGAAAAAAGCAATGTAAGATCTTGAACAAACAGAGGAAAACTTGGCTCACTCACTGTTATTTCAGAGACTGAAGTCTTTGTGCCTGAATAATTCTCTCCAGACTTTCCCTAGAGAGAAAGATCACATTTCTAGGGAGAAAGCAGAGTTCTCTTTGGGAGGAGATCTGCATAATCTGCAGATTTTTGATCCTGGGATTTTTAGTTCAATTGTGCCCCTTTAAATCACTATATTAGTTGTAAACACAAGACATGGTAGCACTGTTAAACTAGAGATAAAAAAATTTAAAAGAAATAAATCTATTTGGTGGAAACTATTGATTTTCCCAATATCAAAAGGTACTTAAGTACTTTGATAACTACTTCTGTTATTTTCTATGTACTTTTTTAGTGCTTCATTTTGAAATATCTGAGATTTTGTACTTTTTCTGCCCCAAACTTTTGAAAGGTCAGAATTTTGCAAGGTGCCAAATATCTGCATATTTTGAATTTGTATTTCAATACAGAAAAGAAGAAAAATATTATTTTCCCCAAAAGAAATAGTGAAAATGAAGAGATGCAGGGACAGATATCTTGACTCACAACTAGCACAGTGGAAGAAAAGTGAGCTATCAGCAGAAATGTGCTTCACTCTTGCCAGTAATCTGTGATTCCCATTCATGCCAATTTATGAGCAGACTGGGGCCTATTTTCCTTTCGTTGTGTGTGAGTAACTCCCATTGTTGAAAACTGAAGTTATTTGTTGTATTAAAGAGGAAAATGTGGCTAGAATGTGATTGTATCTGCTTTTCTCCACTATTTTTCTGTACTGTGTGTTATTGTTTTGAATGTCATCTTTTTTCTTTTCTTTTTTTTTTTTTTTTTTTTTTCTTTTTTAATTATTTACTTCTGCAGCGTTTCTCAGATTCTGAATAAGGCCAGCTTGCACTAATTGCAAGAAAAAAGGCATCCTTTTCTTCATTGTGCTATCATTTAAAAACTCTCTGCAGGAAAATTTGAAGCTGGTTTGTTTTTCCCCCTCCATTTTGGGGTCTTTTACTTTGTTAAGCCCATGGTGATGGTCTTGGTGATCTCTGTTCCACTGTTGAATTTATTCCTTGGTTATGCATTGAGTGAGCTATTTTTCTTCCCAAAGAATTAGACAGATTCAGAATGATCAGACCATGTGAACTTTATTGACAAGGGAGTGTTTTGCCCTTAAATTAATGGGAATGTGTCACCAATAGCAAAAAATACAAAGCTATAACATGATGATAGGCCTTGTTGAGCTGCTTCAACCTGAAGGAATTGATTTTTGCCAGTAACTCAGTGCTGTGCAGAAGAGTCTTATTCCTTCTACCTCCTTTGCACAGTCATATTTATGTTCTGTTTCTTCATGAAGCAAAGCTCTTACAATCAAGTAAAACTTCAGTAGTAACCACAGAATCTAAAACAATTTTGTTCTTGTTGTTTTGGGTTTTAGATCTGTTATTTTCCAGATTTCACTGTGGCTAGAAGCCACGTTCCTCCATTCTGAAAGATGCGAGGATACAATATAATTGTCTGGATTTACCTTATAACATTGAAGTCTTCATCTGAACTTTCCCTCAAGCTACTTTTGATTGTCATCTGTAAGTAATGAGCACTTTTAGGCCCTGGTTCTAAAGTTTTACCTAAAATTGACCAAGTGATCTCATCTTCCCAAGATGGATATTGCCATTGAAATGCTGATAGAAGAATATGGGCTTGGGCTGTTTGCAGACATGTGATGAGTCAGAATCTGTACTTCTGCTGTTCTACAAGAACTGCTGCTGAATGCCAAGTCTTGCCAACTGTGAAATTACTATTTCTGCTTCCTAATGTTTTCTATCAAAACAGAATGTAGAGAAATGGTAATAACTGAATTTTTAGAACAAATCAGGCTTGTCAGGACTTTTTCCTTTGGTCTCCAGCTAACAGTCTCAGTTTAAAAAACTCCAGACTTGATGTCATCTCAACTGGCACAAATGTTTTCATTTTTCTCCAATTCACACGATAATTTGATTGAAGTGGTTGTACTACTCTTTTGACAAAAAGGGGCATATTCCTTTAAAAATATGCTTGCACAGTGAAGTCTTTTATTTGGTTTAAATAGTGGCTACTTCCAACAGTCTTAAAGGTAAATTTAGGGTTTGATTTTTTAGACTATGGGATTTTCATAGTAAGGTTTTGGTAACGGTGGGCTATGGGGTCTGCCAGCTGTCCCATGTCAGATCAGAGACAGCTCTAATTGCTCCAAAGGGTCCCGCTGCTGCCAGAGCTGAGCCATGAGTGCTGCTAGGTGTGCTCTGGGGGAGCAGATTTTAAAAGGCAAGGAAGAAACTGTGGCTAACATGGAATTTATAGAGTATATTTCTGTCAGTTAGACCAATCTAAGATCTTTACTGAGCAAAGTACTCGGGCTCCATTTTCCAGTGCCTGACCAGTATTGCTGAGTTTAGCAAGCCTGTTTAACTGCCTATGTACTTTGGCTGAGGTGGGGTATTGGGCATTCATTTGTTTTTGTAGTGTTTCACACAGATGACTTTCTGGTACATGTATTTGCCCACTGCTTTCTGAAGACCAACAGTTCAGTGAAGAACTGGGGGTATAAAAGACTGTTTCCCATTTTAAGTATATTGTCCTCAGAATCTGAAATGCAACCATTACTGCATGACAAAGGGACTGCTTCACCCCCCTCTGGTGCAGATCCCACTCCATGAGAATAAATCATAGTGGAAGTAACCTGTAACTTGAATTTCCAGAGATCTGCAAAGTGCATCTAGTAGCTTTGAGCCTACTGATGAGCAATGTGTCATTGACAGTAGATTTCTGCAAAGAGGAGTTCTCACTCCACATTAAAAAAGTAAATGATATACAAAGACTTAAAGGAAAGATCATTAAGCTAGGAAATATGAGCAACTAATGTAGGCCACAGTAAAGCTTTCTTCATAAGCCTAATCCATCCTGCTGTTTCTGTGTGTTCCCTTTTCCTCGGGTTTTCTACTCATACAGTATAAAACACGGATCTGAGTTAGTTTTGTTAAAAAAGTGGTTGTCTGTAGAGCTTGTCAAAGCCAAAAAATATATAGTAATTAGGGCAAAGGACTATAAGAAGAGATGTGGCACTGCTGATACGAAGGTGGTGGTATGCTGTCATGGAGATATAGACTCCTAGAGAATATGTCAAAGAGATCATCTACAGTGGCTGGAAAATTTCTTCAACCAAGATTTTCACATTTGTCATCTGCTTGATCTCTCTACATTTCTTGTTCCCAGATCTGAGGTGATTATGATCCATGAATCCCAAAAGCTTTGGCACAAACAGCACCATCTGAGCTTCCTAGAACATGTTCCTATAGGAACCTGTAAGAGCCTACATAATTGTAAAAATAATTAAATATCAAATCACTGGGAACACAAAGACTTCCAGATTGCAATCCCAATTTCCATTTTTAATCTCCGTGTGTTTAAGTATCTGCCATTTTATCTTCTTGAAGAAACAAGATATATGCATTTCTTCATATTTGAAAAGACTTTACACTCAGTAGGAGAGCATGCGACACACATTCATGGGCATTATATCTGTCATTCCCCATCCTAAGCTTAAGTACTGTGGAATGTAGAGGTGAGAATGAAAACCTAGGCTAGAATAACTAAGACAGCAGATAATGGCATAAGTAGTATTTCACCTTTTGGCCACTTGTTGCAACACAGCCAAAGCCAACAGTAACTGAAAGTCATTATCATTTGACAGCTGCTCCATGAGCATTGTAAAATGACTACATAATTATTTTCAGCCTCTTTCCTAGTGGACAGGTGTCCATACCATGATTAGTGTTAATTGGCAATGTTGTTGGCCGTCACAAGAGGAAAACTAATGAAAGAATGATGTGGAATGGAATGATTTTTGCAGGGCCAAGAGCAATATGTCTGTCTGTGTGCACTGCCTGGGGACAGAAGTCAACTCTGTCCCCCTCCAAAAATACTGTTTACGGGAATTCTCGTTCTTCTATGAGAAAAAAGCAATGATAGGCTTAAAATGGAACTGAAACTAACAGTGAAAGAAAGATATGGCTTAGAAAATTTGAAATGTGTCTCGATAAATATTCACTTGATTTTAACCTGGTTAGAAAGCAAAGTTTGGTTTGAGAAAGAGGGACAAACATGGAGAAATAGCTTTAAGAATGCAGCATCTGAAGGAGAACTGAGGAGTCCCCTTTCACTAAAGAGTAACTGCCAGTTGGGATGTCACATAGTCTTTGTTTCGTTAAGGTTGTTGTCATCTTTGTAACATGACCAACTGTGTGTCTTTCTCATGACTAAAGTGCTTTTGACTGCTGAATGTGACTTTGTATTTACATATCTATTGAAGTAATACAGTAGTCAGTAGTTATGAGACCAGAGTTTGCTTCATGCCTGCCAGGTTGAACACTTGGGCACCTATAAAATGATTAGGGAAGACCGTATGTGGCAGATGCAATAAATTCTCTACCCATTTGAATGAGCAAATCTCGAATCTTCTCATTATGACATAATATCTGAATTTTGATGAATGTGGGTAATTTATGTATGGGCTTAACAGGAGGGTGTCACAGTGACCAGTGCATAATAAGCTATTTAGGAAGTTATCTTTCTCTGACCAAAAATCTGGATTTTTATATCACATTCTATCCTAGTCATTATTCCTTCTCCATACACCTTAATATTATTACTGTAAGTTACAGATGCTAAAGTGAGACCACTACAAACCAACTTGCTCTGTAAACCTACAAGAAATCGGCTTTGCCATAAACATTCATGATGCGGTCTTTTCCTGATACAGACTGTGACAGGTTTAGGCTCATGGATGTTAGTTGAAGAACCAAATGTCTTGGAAGTTTTTCCAGAGTTTTCTGTGCTTCTGCAAAACAAAACACCAAAAAAGCACGCAAACTTCCAATCTACTTGTGATCATAACAGTTGCGGCTAACACTGAGTGAGGGTTGGCTCTTATAGCAAGACAACGTGCTTATATCTTAGAATACGAGAAAAATAAAAAGAAAATATGAGTGTTAGTTCTGAGGAAGTGATGATGGATGGCTGACAGAAATTTAATTATGTGTGAGAGGGAATGATACTGTTGTGCTATCATGTAGGAAAAAAGAGAGGGGGTATGAATTGATTCTTGTGTGTCATTGCCTTTTCCTGAACAACTTACCAGCATGGAGCCGACTGCATCCTGGATAATGAATGTACTTTCTGCGTGATCAATAGAGTCTCATCACACAGCTGGCAGTATTGAACACCTTTTCTGTTTTAGTCTGAAGCATTTATGCTCTCTCGTTGCCCATTCCACCCTATGTGTGCTGATGACATGGAATTAATAAGTTTTGTTGGGGGGTGCTATAAAAAGTTTGTCTCCTGACACACAGGTGGACAGAGGAACAACGGGGAATCTGAATATTACCATTCTATGACCCCTCTCTGGGTGATCAGCCCTGTAGTCTGAGGTTGACACTCTTCATGATGACTCAGTGGGAAGGAGTACCTTCCAGACAGACAGGCTTTACTGCCTCTGGGGATATGAACCTTACTCTGGGAAACAAAAACAAGTATTTTGAATTTACACAAGATTTTCATGGGATGTCTTGGGAGAAACAGAAGTTGCAGAAAAGATTTAGGCGATCTGGGGAGGAACAAACTTAGGAATATAGAAAGATAAGGAGCTGAATCCATGTAAAAATGTTGCTGGTCAATGAATTTGTACAACCATATTCAGTTCTTCCTCAACACAGTCTGTGCTGTCATCTGACCAAACACAATTTCTAATTGTTTTCCTGGGTGAGGGATTCTTTGTTCTGTGTACAAATGTTTTTGTGCAGGACTAAGTGCCAGCCACTGGAGTGGGACCACAGGCCAAACATAAGGTGCCAGTACAGGGAGCATATTCAGTTACCCTTGTCAGCATCAAATGTCAAAAACTATTTGGTGAGATGCAAAAGCATCCTGGGAACAAGCTATAAGCCTGTGTCAGATACTGGAGAGACCAGAGGGCCTGAGTATTGACTGCTAGAGGGAATAGACAACTACGGGTGAGAATGTAGGGTTCAAGTATGTCCTGAGTGATGCGTATGTGCACATGGATGCACAAGGCCTGTGCACAGGTAGCCAGGTAGAGCCAGGTAGCATCAACCCACAGTACAGGGTTGATGCCGTGTAGGCATGTGAATCTTTGTATGTGTGTGTTCAGTAAGTGAGAGGATTTGTACTGGTAGCCAGAGTAGGGCTTGCACACCCACTTGCCATCTGCTGGAGAGACCTGCAATAAATTTTGTGTCCATGGCCATCTATTAGATGTACCCATATTGTATCCATATGTATATATTTGCCACTTATGGTCATTTATATTGATTAGTCAGAGGTACTCTGAGTCTGTGTGAGTGCTGAGTATTTCTGTCTATACTGTTTTGTATTACTTGCTGGATGTATGTGCTGTATATCTGGGTGTGCGTGTGTGCCTACAGGAAATACTTAAACTACTTTCTGGTGGGACTTGGGGACATGGAGATGTGGCATCTTTGCCTCTATTAGGCTACTAGGTTCAGCAGTCCCTAACATGTTTATTACATACAATCATCATGAATGAAGAAAGAATCCTAATAAGATCTCTATGGGAGTATTTTCAAACTTTAGGAGACTTCTTTAGATACATTATCTTGTCTCTTGAGAATGAAGAAAATATCACTTGGGAAAGAGGTATTTTTAAACAAAGAAAGGAAGGAGAAAAATGAAATGTTATATTCTAGCCAATTTTCCCAGTGGTATATTTATTCTTATTTCATTAGAGAAACATAGTCTTTTGAAATATATATATATATTTTGATAAATATAGCAATCACAGACTAGAAGAAGACAAGTGATATATTAAAGTTATTTTTTTTTTTCCGGAAAATGATTCCCTTTTCCTTGTTAACGTGCCTATTGATATTACTCTGTTAGGATAATTATAGCATTTTATCATGTTGTCAGATCCTTTGTAATCATTTTTGTTCCCATTAAGCAGTAACAGTTGCAAAAGAACCTTGGCTCAGGACACCTGTTGGCAGCTTCACAGCTGCTGCTGAAATGGAATTTCAGCAGTATTTGTAACTCTAGATAGGATGTCACCTAAGGGAGGGCAGGCATTTTAAGGCTTGCTAGGCCAGTCTGAGAAACTTGGCTTTTACAGAACCACCTCATGCTCCCACTTCTCTTGTATCTCCTGTCGCAGGTACAGGCTTCAGGAGGAACTACAGGAACTCTATGGACAGACAAAGGATTGTGGTTCTCTGATTCCATTTCTTTGATGAGAAAGTAAGAACTGGGACTAATTTTATTCAGACCTAAGAAATTTATCTTCTGCTTTTATTTATAGTCATTTTTAGTGTCAGATACTTAAAATCTTTTAAGTTCAATCACAGTATGTCTATTAATTAATTATTTACACAATGTCTGTGGCAGTAACGCTCCTTGGAAAAAAAAAATCAAGTACATCACTGCTGTATGTATGTAGTTCACACGTATTCATATGTTGCAGTCATTGTTGCACTTTTTTTTTTTTTTTTTTTTTTTTTTTTAAATCCTAGAAGGATTAAACTTCCAACAGAAGCACTGCAGGTTCACACTCCTCATTTTGCTGTGAATAGATTATATTTTAGCAGCAGCTCAAACTGGTCAACCTATCGTTAATTAATTTCACCTGCACCACTGCACCACTGCACCACTGGAGAGGCTTTGAGCTTGAGGGAAAGCAGTAACCAAGAGGAAATCAAACTTTCCCCAATTGCTATGTATCTTCATACTCAAACTGTGTTACTATAATTATGCTGCAATAAACGATGATTGCTAGAGTGAAATTGTAACAATAAACATTTTTGTTCTTTTGAAGTGCAACATTTCCTCTAGCAGTCTCAAGGGGTATGACTGGAAGCCCAGACACTACATTGCTCTGCATGGGGGCTCAGCTAAATGAATATCTTTCAATTGGACATATCTTTTTTTTTTTTTTTTTTTCTTTGAAGGCTAATGTCTTCTGATAAGACAGAACTCCTGTGCCATGCCAAAACACAAAGGATAAAACAGATCATCTGCAAACATAAGAGGAGAAATGATAATATTGAAAAGGATTTCTTAAAAACAAAGATGAAGATAGTCATGGAAAGCATCAGTCTACAGCTACAGCATAAAGATCCCCCTTGCCAATGTATTCATCTTTGGATTGACATTTTATTCGATGCAAGCTACCCAGATGTCTTCAACTCTTATATAATTAGACTTTATGCAAAACATTAGTCTTATAACATGAGCTATAAGTTTTATGTACATTTCAAACCCCAGGATTTCAGCACTCCATGTTTAAACTATGTTTGTATTGATGCATTGATTCCCAAAAGCTTTTGCTGTTAAGTACTTCAAGAAAGTCAGCAAAATGCTGTGCACCCTCATTCCTCCCTGGCATCACTGGGAAACAGGGCTGCCCAAACCACTTTTAAGAGTATGATCTTATGAAGAGCTTTCAGAAGACCCTACAGCTGATGGAGGAACCTTGTTTCTCAGGGTGATGTGTATCCTACAGCAGTTCTTCCAAAGTATGCAGCAAGGTGCTTTCCTTAAAAAGCAAAATCCTAAAAACCTTAAAGGGATATGGCAGCCATCTCTGATAATTAAGATGGCTCTTTCACCCATTTGCATGTTTATTGGGGATGAACAAATGATCAACAAATCAAACAAAATGATTGCACAAGTAAGAGTTCATGCCCAAGCCGAGAACTTGGGCCTGGTTCTGTTTATTTTCCCTGCATAACTTTCATATCTGCTACAAAGTGATCCATGCCCTTTACTTCTGTAACAGTTTTTGTCCCATACAGTGGGACACATTGCCAGGGTTAGTGCTGGTTTATGTCATGCTTTGGGGTTAACCCTGTAGTGGAACAACAGATGAAATGCAGTCCCTTGATGTAAGGATACCAGCTGTCTCTGTGACTATATTCTAGCCGTGTCCTGCCCAAACTCAGTAATGCCTTACAAAAATATTTTCAGTCAATTAATTTACACAAGATATCTGGCAAGTAGCCAGGTTTTTCAATACATGTTAAACAGAAAGTTTAATTTTATTGCTCTGAAAATTGTGTAATAGGCTTAATTTTCTGGTCAGGTAGCTAAAGTAAATGTAGCACATGACTTTAAAATGAAACACTTCGGTAATGCTCCTTTAAGTGGCACCACTGACTATGATCCCAGCTTGCAAGGAATTAAAATGATGTTTTCATGAAGACACAATCATCTGAATTAGCGTCTGCTGCAGATATTCAGATGCAAAACTAAACACTTTCCTTTTCTGTGCTAAGGTGAGAAATGAATAAAGTTGAAGGTAACACGTTCCTAAGAGACAGTGCAAAGTTGCCTGTACAGAAGCAGACTTCTAAGTTTTTAGTGATAAAATTGCCAAATGCTTTATTATTACATAGTTCAGTTGTAGGTTCTGACCAGGTTTGCACCACAGTGTACTTAACCTTTATCTTCTATGTAGCTCCAAGCACTATTTTGTCTCCTGAATGCATTATCTAGGATTAAGTTTTCCACAAAACTCAATGAGAGGTCACAGGATTGCTTTGTCATTTATTTTCCTTGTGATTAAATGATACGGAAGAGGGAAGAAGGATGCATAATGTAGTAGTTTTGTTTGTTCCTTAAAAGAAAGGAAAATAACTCACTTGCCAGAAACACAGAGCGAGCTTAATATATTCCATTTTCATATACAGCTATACAAAAACTATATATACATATTTATTTGAATCTAGTTGTTGTTTATTTGTTTATTTGTTTGTTTGTTTTTGGTATTGGAGTTCATAGAATCATCACAGAATGGCTTGGGTTGGAAGCAATCTTAAAGATCATCTGGTTCCATCCCTCCTGCCATGGACAAGAATATCTTCTATTAGATCAGGCTGCCTAACTTTGACTTTAAATCTCCTTTCTTTCAGTTTAAAGCCATTCTGCCATGTCCCGTCCCTATCAGGTTGTGTAAAAGAGTCATTCCCTATGAATACTGAAAGGTGACAATGAGGTCTCTGCAGAATTTTCTCCAGGCTGAATGTCTTTCTCCATAAGAGAAGTAATCTGATGATGATCTTTGTGGTCCTCCTTTGGACCCAGTCCAAAAACTCCATGTCTTTCTTGAGCTGGGGACCACAGGCCTGGATGCAGAACTCCAAGTGGGGCCTCACAGGGGCAGAGTGTGGGAGGACAATCACCTTATTATCCCTGCTGTCACCCCTCTTTTGATGCCCAGAATACTCTTGGCCTTCTGGTATGCAAGAGCACACCACTGGCTCATGTCCAGCTTCTTGTTCAAGTCCTCTTCAGGGTTGCTCTCAATGTGTTATTTTCCCAGACATATGGTATTACCCTGATAAAGGTACGATATCTGAAACTTGCTCTTGTTGAACCTCATTGGGTTCACATGAGCCCACTCTTCAAGCTTGTCACTGTCTCTCTGGATGGAGTCCCTCCCTTCTATCGTATCAGCTGCACCATTCAGCTTGATGTCATCACCATACTTGCTGAGGGCACACTCAATCCTATTGCCTAAGTTGCTGAGAAAGATGTTGAAAAGTACCAGTCTCAACAGATCCTTGGAGAACACTGCTCATCAACTCCTTTCATCTGGACACAGAACGGTTACTACAACTCTATGGCTATGGCCTTTCAACCAGCAACTTATCCACTGAGTACTCCATGCTGAAAACTCAAACTTAGAAATAAGAATATTGTGTGAGCCTGTGTCAAAAGCTTAGAAAAAAAATCTAGGTATCATCAGTTCTTCATTTGTCCAGTGACGCCATCAGTCCATCACTGAATGCCACCAAATTGGTCAGGCAACTTTCCTTAGTGAAACTGTGCTGGCCATCTAAGATCATCTGATCATCCCTCATGTGCCTTAACATAGCTTCTGGAAGGATCTGTTCCATGTATTTACCAGGAACAGAGGAGGGGCTCACCAGTCTGTAGTTGGATCTTCCTTTCAACTTTTCTTAAAAATTGGAGCTGTGTTTCCCTTTTTCAAGTCACTGAGGACAAGCAATTTTTAATCCTTTGAAATGTGTGGAATAATTTGTCTATATTCATTACATATGTGATAAACAGTAATTTCTCTCTTCTGTTACACATAAAGAGCAGTAGGAAACAATGCATTTAGCAAGATGATGTCCCTCTCCTCTTCAATTCACCCATTTGAAGAGGAAACCAAGGAACTGGGGCAGCTCCATCAGTGACAACAGCCTGCTTATTTTTACTTTTATCTGAATCCAGACAAAACTCTTGGCTTCGTATGTATGGGCTGAGCTTGGCAAAGACAAGAGGAAGAACAGGATGCGTAAGGGTTAAGCTGAGTGTGGTTGTATCAGAAGCTAGGCCTCTGGTCGGAATTTTATTCCGATTCTTATCAACAGGAGACTTCTGTAACCCAGGACTTTTGTACACTTCCAGGATACACTGTTATATGATTTTAATTTAGTTTCCACTTCCCTAGTATAGTAGCCAGATTTACTCCAGCAATTGGAGGATGGCTGAGACTTTGAAACAATTATATTTTAAAAGAAGAATGCAATATTTAGTCAACCTTCTGTTAGTAGATTTTCTGCTGAGTACTTGAGTCATGGTAGAATAACTTGGAGTATGTAGATGAGTTAGAAAAGCTAATGGTGGAGCTGCAGGTATATATATATACCCATATTGTCTGTAAATATTGTTAATTCTCTGCTCTTTAAACTAAGAGAATTATCTTAAATTTATTTATTTATTTATTATCTTAAATTTATTTATTTATTTTTTTTCCCCTAAGTGGTAAATTATTGCTCCCTTCACTTTCTTATACCTTTTATTATCTTTCTGTTTCTATTTCTTATCTCTCCCTCCCTAGTTCGGTTTCTCTCATTTCTCCACTCTAACTTCCTTTGTAAATATGTTTTCTTTTTTTCCCCTCCCTTTTGTCTCCTCATGTGCCACCTTTTAAACTTCTCTTACCTTTAATGTGGCTGCCTGATCTACAGTACAACCTCTCCTAGATGTATACTCTTTCTTCAAAGCCAACTATTTAGCTACTGTTGAAGAACTAATGAACAAACGTAATAATTAGTAGTCTATAAAAAGCTTTGAAACACAACTATTTTGCCCCTGAATACAGGCTGGGCTGTTGTTTTGAGCCTAAATGTATTTTATGTAACTCTAAAACTATTGTCTTCCCCAATCACTGCCAGTTTACTTCAGTTTTGAACAGCTGCCTCTGGTGTAGAAGTGGGAGCCTGCTTTGTATTGATCCCATGCAGGGCAGTAAATGGTAGCAAGCAACTTTGGACTTCTCTAGATCAAATCCATTACTATGTAGTGTAGAGGGAGAAGAAAGCTTCTACTAAATCAAGATTAAGTCCCAGCAATCTCTTAGAACATTTCCTCAACAGCAAAGCTTTCTTAAAAAAAAAAAAAAAAAAAAAAAAGATTTGTGAGTGTTGGGCTTCATAACTGTTTCATGCAGGACTTGTATTCTTGTGAGAAGGCTTCACAAGGATGATGCAGCCTTGATACTGAAGTATTCAATATTAGGTAAACTCCAAATCCTATTTTGTTCATTTTTTTTTTAACCTGTGAGAGTATCTACAGAGCCTTTATTAGAAGTAGATTTCCAGTTTTCTCTGCTTTTATTTTGTCACCTACAACATTTTGTAAAGCCTAACTTGGGAAAGAATTATTCTTGGCTTTATTCTCTAAGTGATCCAGTCTTAACAATGAGTCCATGATGATCAATTTAATTTATGTTTTGTCATAAACTGTTACATACTTGACTTGTCTGTGTAATATGCAGCCTCCCTCAAAAGAGCTGTTGGATATGTTTTCAGTTGCTTTGAATGAGTCATTGTTCTAGAGGGAGCTTTTGTTATAGTTTGAAAAGATCGAATGTTGAGATGTTAAATTCACATATGTAAGAAAAGACATACTATGTAATATAATTATATCTATTTCTTATGTGTGCATGTATCACGCACATTACTACATGTATATTTGCATTACTGTGCATACAGTTGCACAGAATCTCATTGACAGAAAAATTGGAAGAAAATACTCTGATGCTACCGAGAACAAACACAATGCCTTTGGTCATGGTAATTTTTCATTATTTAATCCTGTTGCTACATATATCAAAGTTATTCACCTAGTCCCTGTCCTTCCTCAGACAATGAAGTTGTTTATCACTTACAGTGCTAAACAAACAACTTCAAAGGCAACCTAATGTGAGAGAGATGGAGATACTGATTCTGAACAAGCTGAAAAGTCAGAAAAAGCCTACTCAAAATGAGAAGCTGACTAACTTCCACCAGAAGAGACAACCCCTAACCTCCTGTAAGGACATAAACTGCTAAGTGGTAAATAACCCAACTGCTAGATCATGGTGTATGGGGGAGTAGGTTACAAACAGGTGAGCCTGAGCCAGAGTAATCAGGATACTAGACCAGATCTAACTGGAAACCTTCATTCTAGAGCAGTAGAAGTTAGGGGTGTGTTCTTATATTGTCTCTTTCTGGCAAAAGTTCTACATCTCTGGGTTTGTCAGCCAGGCTACTTAGCCACCTCACCTCACTTTGCCATCTTCAGCATGGATGCATGTGCCTGAATTAGTTCACACTAAATTTCACTTGAAGGCACTTTGAAGTTCAGTTCATTTGCCTGTTTCAGGTCTCTGCTTTAAAACCAGTGGTACTCTGGTTGTGCTTTCTCTCCACTGATGGCAGTGAGCACATTGCTTGGGCAGATGTTTCCAGCACACAATGGAGATGTATACAATAGGTCAAATCACTCTCAGCTGAGCTTTAGGAGTTGGCTGTGCTTTTGTTCTCAGTAAGCATGAGGTCAGCTATATTGTCTGCAGCCTTGGGGAGAGCTGAGTTAGTGTAGTTCACCTTGCAGTAGGCTGTCTACACACATGGCTGGCTGCTACTACTCCTCTGAGACAAGCTGTCTTCTGTCTGACTGCTTAGCAATGACACAGTTACCCTGACAGGATAACTGCTTTCATTACTACTTTTTCTTCTGTGTGAGCCAGTATCTGCCAAAGCAGCAAAAATATTTAGGCTTTTTTTTTTTTTTTTTTTTTTTTTTTTTTTTTTTTTTTTTTTCCCCTGTTATAACTATGCCTATGCTAGGAGTGGCCCCTGTAGTTATGATTCTGTGTAGATTCCAGTGTGGGACCCATAGTGGGATTACTTCAGTGATCTGCAGGGAGAAAGGAAACTTGGGTTTCCAACAGGCAAAGGATGAGAGCAGAAGTCCTTCAGAGAATGGACCAAAGCACAAGTTGCAAACTTACTTTGGAGAAGAGAATGTTCTGGAGAGACCTCACTGTGGCCTTCAAGTATTTTTTCTTTTCTTTCCATGTTTACATGGATGAATAGTGATAGGACAAGGGGAAGTGGTTTTACACTGAGACAGGGGAGGCTTAGGTTAGGTATGAGGAGGAAGTTTTTCAGTCAGAGGGTGGTGATGCACTGGAATGCGTTGCCCAGGGAAATTGTGGATGCCCCATCCCTGGAGGCATTCAAGGCCAGGCTGGATGTGGCTCTGGGCAGCCTGGTCTCATGGTTGGCAACCCTGCATATAACAGGGGGGTTGAAACTACATGATCTTTGTGGTCCTTTTCAACCCAGGCCATTCTGTGATTCTACGATACTTCCCAGTATTACCTCCATAGGAAACGTCAAGTTGGTTCAGGAAACCACCTTTACCTGGCAGCAAACATAACTAATAAAATACAATCAAGCATGAAAATTATAGTATTTTATTTAAAAAGGAAAATGCAATAGAGAAACAAATTACTTTACAATTTGTTTTCTGATTATTATGTTTTGCTATGTTGAGATCCCTGAGCAAATCTTTTGTTTCACGTTCAGATTCATCTTCTTTTTAATCTCTTCCACTGGAAAAGTTGCAAAATCAACACTGAACAGGCATGAACTTCATTTTAAAAAGCAAGCTGCCTTTCCCATCTACTGCCAGTGACAATGGCCAGCTTTTGATTCTCACAGCAAACCCAAAGAAAAATTCTGGCATTGGTGCCCTGTTTGGGAATTTTGGAGAGAAGTTTTGGAGATTATTTTGGGTTTTCTGAACTATTTGAATAATTTGCTGGCAAGCAGAAGCGAATGGCATTTTACAGTATATTAAAACCAAGCTTTGATATCTGAAAATAACTCCTTTAGTATTGAGCTTGTCATCCCTGATTCTCACATAAGCTGCATATTTATCATAGCTGAGTGATAAATAGTGAGATACTGGTGTTTTACATGCAGTGAAATGACAAGGTCACTTTTAATTAAGCTGAGATCAAGCCCGGTTTGTATTGCACACTTCTGATTAGGTTACTTCAAATTAACATAAGTTTTTTGGAGACTTCACTGAAGTCAGTGGTGTTAAACACCAGCTGTGCTGGCAGATAAGCGTGGGATATAAGAAGGAGATAGAATTCACATTGAAATTAGCACTTGGCACAATATAATTCTCTGATTGCAAACTATGCGAAGTTGCCTGTGCTAATTGGTTGATTTTATTTGAAGCAGATGTTGTTAGCTTTCCCACTAATGATCTGGAGAGAAATTTTTTTGAAAGACATGCTATGTTAGGTTCTCTGCAGTATAATAAGCTAATTACAACTTTAAGTACTTGCAGTAATTAGCACAATGTGTATAAAGTGGTCCTGATCTTTTCACCCCGCTGCATTATTGTTAGGGCATCTTAAAAAACAAAAAGAGAGTTAGCTGGATTTAGTTTCCCCAATCTAGCTCCTTGTTTTCCCAGACTTCTGTGTTGAAGAGATAATGAACTAGATTTTTGTGCTTCATTTCTAAGCACACCAAACCTTTCTCCTTCTGTCAGTATCTTCTTTCTGTAAATCAAATCTATTTATTCTTATCTTGTCCATTTAGATAAAATGTTCTCATATCTTAAAAATCACAATAGTAAGTTCTTGTGGACAGGGATGGAATATTCTCTTTTGATTCATTTTATCACTTGCCCACATATTACCAAGATCAAAGGTATATCTGACTCACAGAAAGGAAACAAACAAACCCACCCTGAAAGCTCCCTTCTTTCTAGAGTAATTGTGCTCACTGTAGTTTGTACTCATAGTGAGAAACTACAGTGTCTGTGGTGATTGTGAACTAATGGCATTTTGCATAATAAACATGGGAAAAACCATTAAGTTAACTTGTGAAAGAAGGGAAAAGTGGTGGATGCAAAAGGTGGATCAGAAATTATTCTCCCAATACATTTTGAAAATGTTTAGGTCATGGGTATGCTACAGAAATGAGTATTCTGAGAAGTAAATACTTCAGCTGATCGAGCCTCTCCTCTGGCATGTTTTGGTGAAACAAATCACCCTTCAGCAACCTTCAGCTGGTATTTACATTAAAGGTGCCTCTCACTTCTTCATGGCAGTCACTAGAAGCCAGACCTAACTATATGCACAGATACAAAATCTCTCAGCAGCCTTACTTTGTGGGCTGATGTGACAAACCCTCAGGGATGAGCTTTGCCATTTCAAGAATGCCACCAGGATCCTCATTCATACAGGGCACATGTGGGCTGGTTAGCAGATGCTGGTGACAAACAGCACCATGGCTACTACCAAAGAGAATGGTCAAGGGAGTGCTCCTCTGAGTTTGTCTTCTAGGATAGTATTTACTGCCTGGGACTGCAAGGACAGGTGTTTCCAGGAAGAAGATGCTTTGGATAGGCATCTGGTGGTGCCTAAATTCTATTCACTATGATACAGGTTGAGCTGCGTTGTTTAGAATCAGTGAACTGTCCTCAGAGCTTGGCAGGTGGCACTGCAAGGAAGAGGGTGGATATGTTCATGTCCCACATGCTCTTTAGGGCAGGTAGAGGGTTGTGGAGGAGCATCTACTTGTGGAGATAGAGCAGGTGAAGGCCCAGCAGCCGTAGATTTGACTAGACCACTCCTGGTGAAGTGCAGTTAGGGTATGGGCTGGGTGCCCTTTTATACCCCTCTGTGAAGTGCATGCGTAGATGGTGACCAAAACCAAATTTTGGGTTTAGTATAGTGCAATTTTGCTAGAATAAGAAAGGTATTTTCCTGGGTTAGCAAAGCAACATGGGATTTAAATTGTAATTATTTTTATTTTTGTTAAACATTCTCTTTTAAAATTAGCTATCAAAACTATGTCTTGAAAATGTGGATAGGGGAAAGAAATATTTGTCATTACGATATTGGAGACCTTGAAAGGGAACTCTTGAATTATCACCAAGTCATGACTCAAACCACAGTTTGATTTCTGTAACTTCTTAAAAGCAGATTAATTACTTTTGTTGTCTTGGGTAAAATCTTTTATTTGCAAGTTTAAGCTAAAGTAAACATGCTCATTCCTTCCAGTCTGAAGAATTGGTAAGTAGAGATTCTTTGTTATTTTAATCTCACGATTCAATCTCCTGCTGCATTAATTTGGTGATTTGACTAATTGGTGGTTTAACCTATTATTAATGTTCCTCCATTAATTTCCTGATGCAATTTTAACGACATCTTGATGTCACTATTCAATTAAAGTTTGTTTAGTATTTATTTATTTATTTATATTTTTAAAAGAGCAGTACTTTTAAATGTGGCTATCCATTTTCTGAATGTTAATGCCTTCATATATTCTAATAAAACTCATGGAAGTACGGAGCTGTATCTTTTTAATTAAGCAGACTGGGTTTTAATCTTGAGTCAAGCAACTGATTTACCCAATAATTCTATTTTATTTTTTTCCCCTAAAATAAATCAATGTTCCTTACATCAGCCTTCTCAGCCCTTTAATCCTTCTGGAGTTTCCACTGCAAAGACTACACGCAATGCATACAAAGGCTGAGGTGTGAAAAATCATCAGGAGATGGTGTCTATCAGTGTTTCCTCTGGGCTATGGCAAAGTAACAAAGCAGAAACCCAGCTCTTGGCTTTACAGCAGCTTATCCTAAGTCTCTATGCCGCCTACTCTTTGGTCAAGAAAATGCGGATGTTGCTTCATTTCTTTCACCTCTTATGTATTTTGTCTGATACCTGTGCACCAGAGCAGAGAGCGTTTCCCACCTGCTTCTCACTCGTCAGTGTCAGCAGGAATCCTGAAGATTTGTGTGGTAACGATTGGTAACATTAACTGCAAATTCAAAAAAGGTACAATGTCATTTATAGTGGGATCAGAATAACTCCCAAACTGGAAAACCAGAATGGAGTGATCGTGCTGCTCATGAAGCCCTGCAGCAGCCCCACAGCGTAATATCAGCATCACGCAGGCTCTCACAGCAGGGAGCAAGATGTGCCAAGCAAAGCAGTGAGAAGGGCCATAGTGAGGACTCATTTCCTAGCACACTAATCTAGCAGGGTGGTGCAGCTTACATGGGGCTGGCTGTGCAGCATGCCCAGCAGCAGGTGTGGTAGCAGTGCGTGCTCACATGCGAAGCATCGCCACATCATGTCCCTCCTTGGCTAAACATGCACTAAGGTCAAGACACTGTTACCTAGCAACTAATGAGAGCTGATTAATCCATTTGTGGGCGTCATATGCTGCAGTGATGTATGTGAGCCTATGCCCGCTTCTACTATTTGTGTAGCAGCAGGAAAAGCAAGTAACAATTACTGGTGAATGGCATCAGTAATGCTGACAACAGCATCATTAAATGTATAAATAATCACTGTGAAAATTGACTTTTCGTTTTCAGTGTTAGCATCAGGATTTTGAATTTCTAAACTCTGCATTCTTGCTTCTTTGAGCACTTGGTATAGATGGGTTTTAAATGGGGAGGAATAGATTCTGACCTATCCAGGGCAATCCAGTTTTTCCAGAAAAACAAACTCTTGCTCTCACTTGTGGATTAAAGATGCCGGAGCACCTCTCCTATGAAGAAAGGTTGAGGTAATTAGGCTCGTTTAGCTTGGAGAAGTGAAGATTCCGGGGAGACCTCACTGCAGCTTTCCAGTAATTGAGGGAATGTACAGGCTGGAGGAGGACTGACTTTTTACATGATCTAATAACTATAGGACAAAGGGGAATGTCTTTAAGCTAAAAGAGGAGGGATATTGGTTAGCTGCTGGGCAGAAATTATTTCCCCAGAGGTTGGTGAGGCTGTGGTGCCCCATCCCTGGAGGTGCTCAAGGCCAGGTTGGATGGGGTCCTGAGCAGCCTGAGCTGGTGGGGGCAGCCCTGTCCACAGCAGGATTTGGGGCTGGCTGGGCTTTGAGGTCTCCTTCAACCTAAACCATTCTATAATTCTATGATTCTCCATATAGACAAAATGTCTGCCATTCTTTAGTGTGTGTACCACAAGTGTGTAATCAAGCTGAAAGAAAGTGAAACTTTTTTGAAAGCCATTCTTTCAAGTTGTGGGGGCCTCTGAAGAGTTAAATAAAAAAGAGAGTGTTTTATAATGCATCTGCTTGCTGCCTGCAGCACACACACCAGAAGGGCAGTACCTCACCCTGTCAATGTCTAATGAACTGTGCAGTTCTATATGATTTATCATTGCTGGTGTTCCACAAGGAATGATCAATAATATATTCTATATCATTTCTTTTTACTTCCAAATGCACCCAGCAGGGCATGGGAACCTTTATTAAATTGTTGGAAAAAACCTTTCCATATTTTAACAGAGAAGACCTTTGCAGACTTAGTTTGTGTTTTAAATGCTTAATGGCAAAAGTAAAAATGACTTTCACATGCAGTTTGTTTATTTTTAAATAGAAGAACTAGTGGAAAAAAAAATTAAGAATTTATATGTGGGAAAGAGACTTCAGACTGAATATTATTAAAGGAGAGATAAAACTTTAAAGAACCCATTTTTTTTTCTTTTCTTTTCTATTTTTTTTTTCTTTTCCAGCTCAATTTAGACAACAGAGCCAGAGAAACAAACTCCCTGAGGCTCAGAAAAAAAGTACCAAACAGAGAAGTTTGGCTGAGACCCAGTGTCAGCACAGTGTTGCCCTGTTTCTACTGCCCCTTATCTTCCTGCTCTCTTGAATGATCTGAGTGAGGCCTTCCATTTTCAGGCATTAATTTTACATTTCTTACCCAGCTCAGGAGGATAGTAAAATGCAAAACTGTCTCCTTTGAAACTACCACATTGTCAGGGGGCAGAAGTGCAGGGAGAGGAACAGTTGCTTCTCTGAACACTGGACCAAACTGAGCTGTAATACATTCTGTGCTTCTCTGTGTCATGACCATTTACCCTTCTCACTCTTGTTTATAGTAACCACAGAGAAAATTTTGCTGGAGAATTTTTCTTCTGATTAGTCATTAGGCACAAAGGGAAATTTGGGTTGTCATCTCTGCTCATTGCTTTTCCCTTGTGCTACGGCAGGACACCATTTACATTTTCTCACCAGATTTCCCTGAGAAGGCTCTTTTTTATATGCTGCATTTGTAATCCCCCCAAAAACATGAATATCAGATATTTACTCTTTGCCCAAGAGTGCTTTGGAGCTATTCTGCTTTTCTCACCCTCTGAACGGGAAAACGGGCTATACCACCTAAGGAGCATCTGGTAATGCTCCTTGCACAGGAGCTCAGCTCAGAGAAAGTTGTTACCAGTTGCTGCTTCAGGTGTTTTTAAATTCAAATTGACCTTTGGGGCACAGGAAAAGCAGCTGGTTTGTCAAGAGTAGGAGGCTGTACAGTAGGTTTTAAAAAGCAAGCTGATATCTGATAATGTGGTTCAAAAGCCCCTATCCTCTTCCCCTACAAGGAAGGGGAAAGGATACATTCATCATGGTGGCCTTCTAGTACTTGAAAAGAGTGTTTAAGCAGGAGGGGAATAACTATTTGCATGGATGGATAGTGATAGGACAAGGGGGAGTGGTTTTAAACTGAGACAGGGGAGTTTCAGGTTAGTTATTAGGAGGAAGCTTTTCACACAGAGGGTGGTGACACACTGGAACAGGTTGCCCAAGGAGGTTGTAGGTGCTCCATCCCTGGAGGCATTCAAGGCCAGGCTGGATGTGGCTCAGGGCAGCCTGGTCTTGTGGCTGGTCACCCTGCTGATGGCAGGAGGGTTGAAACAAGATGATCATTATGGACTTTTTCAACCCAGGCTATACTATGAATTTTATGAACCACCCCACAGCTGCTCAGGCACATGCTGCTTGCAAAGCAAATGGAACAGAAAAGCCTTTATGGCCTTTAGGAGAAGGAGGATGTGCACCCACTGTAGCAATGAGAACTGAGCTGTGAGCATCCAGAGGCTGCTTGTAAAGTCTTTGACTCCTAATAGACAGTGCCCGACCTGTGGCCACTTCAATCTCTTTGAAGGTAGGTTAAACACACTTTGTGGGTAAATACTAAAAATGTGTTCCTCCTTCCGTGCTTACAGGCACTGCAGGGCAGCAAATGGAGAGCAGTGCACAGTGAGCAGGGGTGAGGAGGAGGTGGTGGAGGGCATGGAACAGCATTCCTCCTTAGAAAGCACATCTGGTCCTTCAGAATCAGTCCTTTGCTGTTATATCACAGTGAGCACTTCCCATCTCACAATGGACATTTCATGCACTTTCTTGTGTGGAAGAAGGACTCACTTATTTTCAGGATGGTTCCTATTCTGACCTAGAAGTTTCTTTAAAATTTGAAGTCATTGTGATCTTTCTGGATCACTCCATTTGGTCAGTGCTCACATCTCCCTCCTGAAACACGTGGGATTTCTTTTTGTTTTTGGTAAAAATTGTCCAGCATATGGATGGGGATTTTCTCTCAGTAACATCCTCTCATTTAGCACTGGTAGAATCCCTTCTAATGACTGTTTGATTATTTCAAGCAGTGGTTGCTTCATACAAACCCACTGTTAATAAGACTTCAAACACTATCCTCTTTTCTATGGCCCTGTGCATCGATAGTGATCTCATGAGTGACTGAGGGTCTTCTTTCCTCTCCCCAGATCTCCTGTGGATGTGAGGGGAAGATGCTGTTGGTCTGTAGTCTCAGGAAGGGCTGTGAGCTTTGTGTTGCTCCTTGGTATGCCAATAGGAACTTACTCTGAAGTGGAGAGCCTGGCAGAAACATTGACTTCTCATTGGTCATGGACACTATATTTTGTGTCTCCAGCATCCCTCTAACACTTTCCCCTGCAGGATAGCTGCCAAAACTTGGTCAGGGCTGACACAGCAGAAGTTTTGTCCGGGGTGCTACCATTCACCAGTGATACGTGTGGCCTCTGTTGTGTTACTCTGTTGTGCTACTCTGGAAGGACACCTTTTGCTTTGTGTTTCTGCAGAACGCTTCATGAAGGGGAGCCATGCTTTGTAGGGTTTTACAAAACATAAGGTATGAAAAACAAAATCAATGACACTACTCACTGACCAGACCACAGTTACAAACCTCAGCTGCTATTACAGAATTTCACTGATTTGAGTTCATCTAAGTTTGACTTTCCTATAAACTCTGTAACCAATTAAAACCAAACAATTTTTGACACTCTAGGCCTTCTGGTGTGGTATCAGTTAATCACATGTTCATAAATGTGCTAACATGCAGGTTAGAAAGATGGCATTAACATTTAATGCACTTGGGGAAAATAAATTAGAAAGGTTTGCTGCAGAGGTTCTGCCCTGGTTCTCTTTCTGCTGACTGTCAGGGAATGCATAAACCTGTGACCTCTTTTGTACACAATTACAATGTATCTCCTCTATCTAAAGCCAGATAATTACAAGGTTACACAGTTCCTTGGCAGGCTGGAGAAAAGGTTATCCTCATTTTCCTCTAAAGGCGTTATAATAGTGCTGTGTGCTGGAAAGGTGCATGCTCATTTCATACCATATGAATGGAGAGGAGGGATGGAATCACTTGCCATTGCTGCTTAGTTACTTATGAAATGACAACCCAGAATTTAAACTTTAGCTAGCACTATCATTCTCTTTATGCATGCTCTGTGTGTGTGTGTGCACGCCTCTAGACTGTAGTACAGCAGTGGTGTGCCTGTCAGGAGTACTGATGGCTGCTTGCATGGCCTTCAAACTTCTGCTCTTGGCCAGGGGAAATGATGAAACAGAGTGGATTAGGAGAAACAGATGGGTTTCACACAGTCTGCCTCTGCTCAGCCACTGCTCCACTCCCCTTTAAAACCTGCCTGTCTTCCCAACTGAGCAGCACCCAGCACTCAGATTTGTCCACAGGGCTTGGGTGCAGCCAATACTCAGTGATTCCTATCAACATCTCCCTGGCTTCTTCTTTGGAATTAAAGCTGTGGCATTTTTAATGGAGTGCCCAAGACTGGCAAGGGAGATAGCCTTCTGAATGTAGGCCAGTAATGCACAGTCAAACTAGGTGTCTGTCAGATGGCGGAAACATGGTCTGAGTCAATCCCAAGAAGTCAACTGGATTGATCCTGGGAACATCTATATCCAAGAAGTGTAACTGGTCTCTTGCCTTCAGCATTAAAGCTGATATCAGATGATGTCTGTGTCAGTAATAACCTTATCCAATACAGTCTTAGTCACTTCAAAGAGGGGTCTGCAGAGCTGGGAAGTGGAGAACTGAAACTGAGACTGGTGCCTTGAACACCATCACAACAACCGAACAGTGAGATGGCCATCTTTCACTCAGAGGGATAATCAGTTTCAGAAACAGAAGGGCACTGCAGCCACCCAAGTGCTATTAAGTAGATGGTAATAACATGGGCATAGCAATCATGAAATTTTGTGCATAAAAGAGATAGGAAGTGATGGACGTAGCAGCAGCCACAGACTAGCAGATGTTTTATGTAATAAATAGCCCTGCAGACTACAGAAGAAGAGTTAACATTCAAAGGCCTCCCTGGCCTCCCACCTAGGGAGATTGTTGAGTTGCCATCCCTGAATATGTTTAAAAACCGTTTGGATGTGGTGCTAAGGGACATGGTTTAGCAGAGGGTTGTTAGGGTTAGTTAGGTTGTGTTTGGACTTGATGGTCTCTAAGGTCCTTTCCAAACCTAACAATTCTATGATTCTATGCTTACCCCACAAGCTGAATTTATACCTTTGTTCAAG
Source organism: Coturnix japonica (assembly GCF_054131305.1). Lineage (NCBI taxonomy): Eukaryota > Metazoa > Chordata > Aves > Galliformes > Phasianidae > Coturnix > Coturnix japonica. The sequence continues at coordinate 107,969,181 of NC_140663.1, read as the reverse complement.
CAGTGCCATTCATAAATTATGTTGGACTCCCTGTTACAATACTTGATGATCCAAATCTTTGCCTGCATAGAGATGGCAACTCTCTGTCCCAAATGGGAGGCAAAGTGCTCTCTTTTTCTCACAGTATCGGTACTGGTGAGTTTACTGAAGTAGTCTAGAGAAAGACAAGAAATCAGTCTTTCTCTGACTGAAAGACAGTCAGCCAGTACAAAGTTAGCAGTTATTACTGCCAGTCAGCAGCTATTACTGCCATCTCACAGTGGAACAGAACACAACGGACCACCTATGATAGCCTGAGTGCTTGGTTTTCTTCTGTTCAGTCCTGACTGTCTTAGACTGTGAGCATGTGGTAGAACTACTGGTCTGTAAGTGCTGGCATGCCAGACGGCTTTCTGTGTTGTGATCCCAGGATCTCAAAACAATGTTTGACCCTGAATCCCAGCAGCAAGACTAATAATTAGAAATATATCAAATGAATAATTGGAATTTCAAAATGAAATTAAATGAAACAAACACAACACAGCAAAACAAACAAACAAAAAACCCGAATGTTCCAAACATTTTCTTTGTGTTTTCTGCTGATGACCCCATCCCCGGTCCTCCCACCATGAAGACATGACACTGCACCCTGCAGTAAGGGAGATGCCCGCTGGATGTCGCGATTGCTCCACAGAAGTGCAAACATGATGTAATTTATCTAGCAGTCAAAATGTTTCTCCCGAGAGGATGCAATTTAAGGAAGTGTGTTTTGTGCAGTTATTCTCTCACTGTGTTTCAGTTTCTCATCTCTACACACACATAAATCCACGGATTTCTTGAACTGTGCAAAGTCAGCAAGTCATAGCTAAAATCCTGAGCCGGTTGGGTTAAATGGGAATTATGTGCAAACAAAACAATGACTTAAAGTTGTTCAGATAAATTGCTGAGGAGAGGACTCCTAGCATTGATTTCACAAAAAGTCAGTCCCTTGCGTGCCTATGAAAATCAGGGTCTTACTGCCATGATTAATGAAAGAGGGTGAGTTTGTAATTGCAATCAAATAGATTCAATCACTTAATTCAGTGATTAATGAGATCAACAAATTGTATGTGGGTCATCTCAGTTTTAGACTAATGCCTTGTCTGTGAGTTCTTTACAGAGAGAAAGTAAATAAAAAATGAACCAAAGTATAAAGCTGTTCCCCCTGCCAAAACTTCCTCTCTGACTGTCTGAATTCCTACTGAATGGAAAATAAAATGGCAAATGCCTACAGACTGCATGTCTGTAGCAGCTAGCTCTCATTTTAATTTACTACCAAAATGTATTAGACATAAAAGGAATCTTGTTAAATGTCATAATCATAATGACAATCCAAATGAAATTAGCTGGAAGAGTCAATTAGATGCAGAGGCCAGGCAGGAAGTGAAACGAGTCACCGGGAGAGGAGGAACCCCCAGACACCTCACGGCATGGATTACAGCTTTAAATGTCATGTGGTAATGAATACAGTGCTAATGCTCTCATGTTTGAGGGAAGGTTATTTGCTCAGTCTCCAGAAGGCAAGATGTTATTTTTTTTTATACGGGGGGGTTAGGCAAAACCATGACCTAGGTAAACACTGGAGCCATGCTGCAGTAAGGGATGCCTGAATGCAGAGGGACTGATTTGTAGAAACGAATCAGATGTCGATGTAGAAATTACAAATGTTTTCTGAGCTATTACTTTCAGTATCATAATAGGCAGTATTTCATGCTCAACTAGAAGGGAGAAAGGAAGTGAAAAAGAAGTACATTTGCGAATAGGATAGATAAATTGTTGCCCTTTCACTGAGACAATGTTAGTCCCTTTCCTCCTGCATCTGGCTTTCCTTTTCTGAAATACTGATATAGGCAGTTCCATAATCCTCCTATATACATATGCTTGTCACTCCTACCAACATCTCTACTTATATTAACAGAACTTATAGTCCTCATCAGTGCATATTTTTCCTTATTGGTCTATCTCACATAGTTGTACATCTTTCAGTTTCTATGGACTGTCCAGGTACCCGTTCTTAAGACTAAATCTTCTTCAAGATCAGCTTTCCAGTTTGTTTTCTACTGTTGTATTTTTTTCAGAAAAATAAAATAAAATAACTATATATCTATATCTATATCTATATCTATATCTATATCTATATCTATATCTATATCTATATCTATATCTATATCTATATCTATATCATCTATATCATCTATATCATCTATATCATCTATATCTATATCTATATCATCTATATCTACATATCAATCTACATCTATATATCTTCAGATTGTGATTATGTAGTTACATGTCTTTTACATGTCATCAGCCATTAATATTTTGCAACTATTGGAGTAGGAGTTTAGAGGGAAGATACAAGATTAATATAGTGCTTCTAGATAACATCAGAACTATTTCAAGGGTGGCAGGATGCAATATAAACACTGGGTAAAGCCAGAAAAGACCTTGTGGTTTCTAAAATATGCATCTTATCTACCGCATTCCTATCTTGCACCCCTCTCCTATTAACTTGCAATTCATATAAGGACTTATCTTTCTTTTTCTTCTGTCTCTACAGCGAAAGATTAGGAAGGACAAAAAGAGAATAGCAAGTTCAACAAGTGAAACTGACTCTTGATTACTTAAATTTCCAGTAAATGATTTATCTTTTACATCACTGCTCCTGAGAGCACTAAAAATATGAGCAATGGCTTTGCAGTCTAATGTTTTAAATATTTTGCCCTTGCTTTGAACATAGCAGAGGAGTTTCTTTCTCAGATGAAGCAGCTCAGCTGTGATAATCCAGGCACCAACAAAGACCTGGTTTACATCAAGATGCACCTGATGACCTCCTAGGTCTGTCCCATTTGTGTTGGGAGAGTGGTCAGGCAAGCTGTGGGTGAGCTGTGGTTTTTGTTACATAGCAGTGATGTTCTGTGTTTGTTCTAATTCTCTTCCCCCTGTTTCAAACAGTCTTTACGTCTTTCTGACTGCTGAACACTGAGCTGACATTTCAGAAAATTATCCAGAGTTATTCTGAGACCTCTTTCATGAATTGTTAATGTAGAGCCCATCATTGCATATGTATAGTTACAATTGTTGTTTTGCCATGTGCATTACTTTGCATTTATTGACATTGAATCTCTTCTGCCAATTATTATCCAGTCACTTGGTATCAGGAAAGCTTTCTGCAAGTCTTTGAGGTCAGTTTTAGGTTTTAATTTTTGGAACAATATTCTACTGGCTGAAAATCTGCCATCTCACTAGAAGAGATTCATTGCATTTATAGCAGCAAAGAGACTTCTACGATTCATTCATTCATATATGGTGAGCGGAGTTGGCTCTTGCTCCAGGACTTGCTCCCTGTGATACTACCTCCTTCCACAGTAAAAACTGACCAGTTACAATTTTTGACTGATCAGCATTTAAAGCCACAGTAATTAATGTGTAATTATCTTATTCCATGACAGATTAATATCTTTAAGAACTTTCTGTGCCTAATCATACCAAAAGCTTTTGGGAGGTTCACGCACAAAAGATAATCACATCACACCTCTCCAAATACTCACTGATCTTTTAACAGAGCATCAGTAGAATTTTGAAGCAGCTCTTTCCATTAGAAAGCCATGATGGATCTTACTTTTCTCCAGTATGTCTAGCTAAGTGTTTTTTAATTTCAAAACTAGCAGTACTCAGTTCACCATATAATCTAGGCTCACTGTGTGTTAGCTGTAACTGTCAAAGTAGCTATGGCTACCACATTATCTTTCTCTGCCTTTTTCTTCTTGTCTGTTGACACCAATCTAGTCTAAAGTTTAAAATCTATGGAACTTCTTAGCTTAGCAGAGTTGTGCCTCTGTTCCTTTACCATGGGTAAAAACCATTTGATCTCAGTTTGTCAATGTTTTTTTCTATCTGCTTATTGCACTCTAGCTATTGCACTGAGCTAATCTCCATTAGGAAGTGCTCTGGTGTCAGTGGGTCCCATAGCTCCCACATGAGTGAGAAAGAGTTCATTTAATGTCTCATTCCTTCCTTCCTTCTTGCTTATTTTTTTGATGTTCTTCAGTGATGCAGTTCTTGAGCATATGAGCACCCATGCCATGTATTTCACAGCTGTGTTTCCTACCTATGCACTGCTGTTCTGCCACAATACAGAAATCTAGATGAATTTACCTCTGTACTGACAGCATGCACACAGGGCATTTGCAATTGTTCACAAGTCAGTGTAGGGGTGAAGTACTGAACACTTTTATCATTTAGCAATATCTAGGCCCATCTGTATGGCTTTCACTACTGTAAACTGCCCTGACCCACCTTCTTTGATGGCTTTGATTACCTGTCAAGTGGGACTCTACAGAGTAGCTTTCCACATCTGATGGTTTCCTGTGATATGACAAGGTCTGATTATAAACAGATCCTGATGTTTTTCACTTTCTGATAATTCACTGTAAGGTAGTGCTTCTTTGGCTATGATCTTCTTCAGTTATATTCTGAAATCTCTGCCTTCTAGTCAGAGATTCTTCTAGGACTTCGGTGTGTCTATACTTCCCTGTTTGAGACCTTTGTGATCAGTGCTATCTAAGTACTCTATGTAGCATCAATCACATTATATGTAAAAGCAACACTCTCTTTGAACATCCAGTGTAACACAGGCACTGAAGATGCCAAGAGGAGCTGTGCTTCTATACCAGCAACTTATGAAGCAGCTTGAAGCCACTCATATGTTGCTAGTATCTCTCTCTCTTTCCTAGGTAGCCACTGTTTACAAAATCCTAGATGCAGACCTCGTGTTTCTTCCGATGTTTTCTTCCACAGCTCCCTGGCTGCAGTGTAAAGCACTTTTCTCACAGCTGATCCCGCATAGATGGGCCCAAAGGCTACTGAGTGATCTGTCGCTCCTGTTTGATCTGTTCAAAGTCTTGATGCTGCTTCAGGTTAAATTTGAAATAGTTTTTCTTTGTTATCACTTGACAGAGAGGACTCATGAGCTGACTGTAACTTTGAATTTGCCTTCTCCAGACATGTGCAATGTCCAGAAAAACCTGTATTTCTCTGTAGCTAGTGGGGACATAGCTATTATTTTATTGATCACATTCAACAGTATCAGGTGGCAATATCCACCTTGGTATTCTGTTCCCAGGAGCAAGATTTTTTGTGCAGTTCTTTTAAACTTGCTTTATTTTACCAGTTTTCAGGAGGATATAGATTACTCTTTCCTCTTCTCAAATGCCTCTTCTGCTCATGCTGCTCATGTTCAGTATAAACACCCTATTCTAGTGCAATTCTCATCTGTCGGAATCAAGTGGAAGGTCTGAGTATGCACTCCTGTGGAAGTGTATGGGACATCCCTCCATATGAAAGCAAATTGTACCCATGCTCTGCTGCCTGAAGGATTGAGAAAAATACACCAATAATATCATGTTGTTGTGACATACCACTTGGCTACCTTCAACCAGTTCATAATATAGTTGTAGCATGACTTCATTCGTGCCATGATAATTCTTTATTGACCATATGGGACTATTAAAAGATGCCCAGGTCTTGCTGATGTCTCTGATTCTCCAGTCAATTAATCAGCTTCTGGATGGGAACCAAAGGGTCTAAGTTCATGCTAAATTTATGCTGTGCACCATCACAGTAGCATTAACATGTGCTCTTTGATCTGGTGTGCAACAATCACAATAAGTTGCTTCTGCCACTTGTCCCAGTTTGGAAGGACAAGGTAATAGACAAGGCTGGAATCCTCCTACCAATCCAGAGGGGTTCTCTACTCCCATACCTAATGGCATCAAGGTGCATGAACAACAGTGTCCACAAATATCTGGTCCTATATAATTCTTACACCTTGTACCCATGGTAAAAGGAACTGAAAGACAATCCTGTCAGGAGTGGGGCCAGAAACTTCCTTGCAAGAATACAGAAACCATAATGCAGCACCTTAGACCACTTGGCTACTTTGAAATAGAGTTACAATCCATGCCATAGTACAGGCTGCCATAAAGCCAGTCAACTCCATCCTAGCCAGATGTAGCACAGCTCCATAAGGGAAGATGGAGAATAGACACTACACTGTGGACTAGAAAATCTATTCTGATACACTTTCCAGGATGTAGAACTGTTACTGGGGTGGTGGATTGAGAATAAAGGTGCAAGAACTACTTTTCAGTAGCAGCAGAAATACTTTTTCCTATGTGGCTCCAGATGAAGAAACACATCGGAGATGAACAATAAGGGGAATAGAATCATAGAATAGAATAATAGAATTCATAGAATGGAGTTCAAGAGTGAGGAATCAAGTTGTACCTTTATGCACATCTTTTTCTTGGGGACAACTGAAGGTCCTGAAAGAGGAGAGTACCTGTGGAAGGGACGTAATTGTGCCATCAGCGCAATGACCAAGGAGCTATTTATTCTCAGTAACAGATCCTTGACTGCCAATTGCATGAGGCAGAAAAGAAACAGCTGCTAGAAAACATGTAAGGGGTATAGAATATAGCTGTAGCTGTGTGTTTTAGATGGCTGTACCTGGATCTACAACATCACAGTGCCTGCATGGAGAGAACAGAGAAAGGGACACTTCTGTAAATGCTAGGTCAACTTGCTCAGCCTTGTCTGAAAAAGTATCTGCCAATATATGAAAAAATATTTTGCCATATATGAAGTGCTGGTACCTGGAAAATAACAGATAACATTCCCATGGGAATATTGTGATCTCTTTAAATGTATATTGTTAAAAATATGCAGCATTTTGTCCTTTCCCAGAAACCATTTCTCAAAAGGGAATATATTAATCCAGACTGTGAGACCCAGATGCTGTCTGGAATCAGCAGGCAGCCTTTTAGGAAAAGCAGAACACAGAGGTCATGTCTTTTCTTTTGCTTGTCTTAGTTACAAAAAGCACTTTATTTCTTTTACCCACCAAAACAGTTCTGGGCTGATTTCTACTCAAAAGGTTGGTTAATACATGCTGAAGAGTTACTTTGGCTTTGCAAATAGAAAATTTAGTAACACTTGCAAAAATCCACTGATTTGGACCACCTGAACTGATTTAAAGATATACCTAGTGAGGTAAAAGACAAAGAGGTCAGGCAGATTTACCTTTTGAACCTTATGCTTGGGGTAGTCCAACCTTTGAAGATATTCCATACTTACATTGTTTTTGGGTGGCATGAAGAGGGAGGGGAGAAGGGAGAAAATCCATTAAAAACAGGACAATCTCAGATTCCTTCCCTTAAAGATGAATTTCTTCCAATCTAAGAGCTTATACTCATGTGGTTCAGCTGTTGGTTCAGTAGACCATAGGTTTCACGTTCCAGCACATGAGTATCTGGGGAATTAGAAGTTACCTGATACTGGTATTGGTGAGTGGTGAGTAGGCCGTATCATATAGAAGAGGGCAGCTGAGCTCCGTGCTCATGTGGTGTTGGAAAATTTGCCTATGCTACTGAACTATTCTTGACCAGACATGGGCTCATTCCCTGTCAGGTAAATATCCTCACTGACATACTGTTGGCATCACTTTGGTGTTTGTACTTTCACCTCATGCATGTTATTGAGAAACACTATGCTTGTCTTGGGGCTGAAAACCTAAGCACTGTGAAGCTGAACAGTGTATTTTAAAAAGTACAGCTCTGGTATTTTCTACATTTAACCAAACAAATTGTCCTGACAAATGAGTCTAGAGAGTTGCTAGTGTATATATGTAGCATGGCAAAGCAAAACACAGAGGTACAGATACAGACATTTTATCCAAAGCAAATGGTCCGAAGAACAACACTGCTTATGAGAGTAATAAACTTTAAAGAATCCTTTTCTCAACCTCAGTCCTTGTTCACTTACTGCAATTAGGTCATTTCAAAGCTCTCTATGCCTGCTTTTGTTAATTTTCTTTAAGTACAGCAAAACAGCACTTTATTGCTTGCACGGTGTTCCCTAAACAACTGCATTTTCTTCATCATATTTCCTTGGCAAGTAGAACTGCCTGAGCAGTGATTGCTGGGTAAATTAGTATCATTCACATGCTCATTTTGCACTTCGGAGAGTCAAATGGTGTTTGATGAAGAAAACATCTTCCTTGTTGTTGTTACTGGGTGTGGCTGGATGGGAAATAAGTAAATTTTCATAATAAAAGGCTCACTTTTGAGTGTCATTCTTATGTACGTTGATAAAACCTGCAGACACAAATCTGTTTCTGACTGTGATTTCACTAGTGTGCCACAACTTTCCACAGTGTTTAATGAACAAACACAAGGGGAATAATAGGCCTATTGATTTAAATCTTATCCAACAAAACAAAAAAAATATTGGTGACAGTGTTCAATTCCAAGGGGAATTTGCCAGGGTAAAAAGAAACTATATGCAGAAAGTAGAATATGGTTCTACTGAAGCTGAGTTGCACAATGTTAGGGATTTAATATAGGGGTGACTCAGCTTAACCTGAGGGGCAATCTCTCTCCTGAGGTCTGATGCCCTGTTGTCAAGACTGTGGGACCTGCAGGAGAGTAAAGCAGCTCCCCTGATGTCTGCCTGAGCTTTCTTATAGCAAAACCAGGGTATGTGTGGTGAGGGGGAATTGATTCGTTCTGGGGTCTCCTGCATTTACCTTGTGGCCACAGCTCAGATTACCTTGGTTATGAGCAAAGGCTGGCAGGCACACCTGGGTCCTCCACTGTAGATGTGACCTGGTAGGTCATGTTCAGAGGCTTAAATTGCTTCATACCTTTCAGAAAGAAGAATACACCCCTGTGGATTCAACCATCAAACACAGATCAACTAACTATGACAGAATGTACAACTATTCCCGTATAAGTCTACCAGATTTATCTTCCTTTCTGGGCAATTTTGGGTAGAAATGCTAGTATCAAATGTACTGACATTCTGTTCTATGACATGCAGAGATATTGAACAGCTTCTAGAGAACAAGGTCTAAAATACTGTCCTGGCACATTTCCAGCTGACAAAACATGGTATGTGAGAGTATAGAGATGTGGGAGACAGTCATGAGAGTGTAGACTTACGAGTGTGGAATATAATATTTATGTCACCAGCCTCTTTCCTGACATAGGTTAAATACTTATTTTTAATGTCAGCTAACACAGACAAAAAGCATATCACAGAAACGTGGCTGAATAATAACTGCTTCCATGTAAGATTGGGTCAGCTGCATTCCCCTCCATGCAGCAAGCGATATCACAGTATGGTGGAAGAAGACACAGAGATGTACCTACAAATTAATGATTAGTAAGGGGCAGAATTTTAGATTTTACAACTGGCAAGGATGCCTGACATCCGCTAATTAAGCAGTCTGAGGATCGGATCAAAGGCATTTAAGGTGGAGTTTGCTTAGCAAGATGTAGATAATTAGATGAAGGCTATTAGAGATTTAATTCTGTAAAGTATAACCTGGCACTGCTGTCTAAGAAGCGACACTGCCTGTAAATCCTTTGGTTTGGATTCCTCATCATAACAGGATAACAACTAAATACCAAGCAAAGATCAGGTCAGAAAAAGGTCCTGTATACCACTTCACAAGAGAAAAAGACTGTTAAAGAGTGGAGTGAGGGTCCATATTAAAAAAGAGTGGATCTCCTTTCATGGAACCTCAGTACTCTTCAGTGGGGAAGATGTGCCTCAGTTAGCATGGTGACTGACTGTCATGGCTAGTGTGGGATTTCACTATGACAGAAGGAAACCAAACAGCTGTGACCGTGTCTCTGTCTCCCTTGGCTGCTGCATTCAAAACATACTCCTTTCTTGCTTTTCCTCTTGTACTTCCGTACCCTCCTCTGAGCCTCTGTGCTGAGTTCCCTTTCCTGGATGTCCCAGTCCCAGTCACCACAGACCCATCTGACCTCTCCCCCAGAAGCAGAGGGCAGGTCTTCCTCCAACAGCGAGTATCCACCTTCAGAGATGGATCTGTAGGTTAGTTTACTTTTGCACAGAACAGGAAGATCAACCCACCTGCTTGCATCCCAGGTAAGTGCTCCACTGGTTATGTTACATGGTCAGAGCAGTCTCTGCTGTTTCATAGGGGGCTAGAATGAGTTGTGAGGACATCTTCCAGATGAGATGGAGCTAAAATCTGGTAGACTACCTTACTTGTCACTTGCATGTGCACAGATTGGAGGTAAGCTGAGGTAATTGGCTCTGTCGAAGCATATGTGACAGTCGTCACACCCACTGGCAAATGCTACAAACTAGGAAATGTTATGAGTAGAAATGCAAGCATCTGGACAAATTTAAGTAGAAGCTAATTTAGATAGAAGCTAGCTGGAGGTTTTGGGCTTGCACATCCTGTGAGTCTAACCCCTATTAACCTGCTGGTTTAAACATTGTTTGAGCATTCACTAAGATGTCTCTTAATCATTTGTTAATTCTTTCTTAAGTATTTATAAATGGGACCTAATATGAAGTGTGATTAAGCTTTGTCCATTTTGCTCCAAAAAAATAATAAAAAAAAAAAGCTCCATGCAAAAAAATTCCCATAAATTACCCAAAGCAGCAGCAGTCCTCAGCCTTAATTACAGCATTCATTACACACTTAAGCTATCACATAAGCTCCACAGTTTTAGTAGTAAATCTCAAGAATGTTTTTTTTTGCAATTTTAACATTCGTCCTCAGGGAAGCTTCTACAGAGAGACAGCAGGCTCTGAAATTAGATGTGGCTGTTGCTGTACATTAAAAAAGCACTAACCGCTGCCTCCCCCCCCCGCTTCATATCTTGCTCATTGACTGCCCTCACCTCAGAAAACTTAGCAGCCCTAAGGGGCCACTGCTGACATCACTGCACTTCTACAGCCTTTAAAGCCATTTTTTCAAGCCAGTGTCAAACTTCCTTTGTTGCGATCCAGAAACTTGGGGATTATTTCCTAGACTGCTCTGGGAGTTTGGCATGCCCCATGGATATGGCTCTGATGAGGGTGAGAAAGGAAAGAGGTTTCCCACTGAGCATGACCACTTCATCAACGATCATTAGTGTCCATACATTTATGGTATCTGCACACCACATGCTCATCACGTGGGTCTGGCCTCTGGTCTAAGAGCTGCAGCCTTATGGCTTTATCTGTCTGTCCAGATGCAACAAGCACTTTTAAATCCTTGCTGCCTTCCTAGTTATGTGCTGGGGATGGACCCAGGTACCCATTGCCACTATCTCTGCCACATTAGGGAAAAAGGATGTGTAAGGCCGAAGTGGAAAATGATAGGAGGGAGAGACCCTGGTGTTGGTAGTGGTGCCATCGCCAATGTTTGCAGCCATATGGTACAATCTGACTGTGCAGCTACAGTGTAAACTGCAAGTAAAATGACTGATTAAAATGGATAAAAAATCAAAGTAAGACATGCAAACTGGATTTATCAAAAACTAAATATTTGAAGGGAGAGAGATAGAAAAGGCAGCCTAAGGAGTTGTCAAGACAGAAATTGACTAGAACATAAGTTCCAGAGATCACAAAACTGAAATAAATTTAATGTTTTAGAAATGGAATTTGAGTAATAGAACTGCTGAAGACTCAATTATATCAGAGCAAGCAAATAATTTCTGTTTTGGAGGGATCCAATTAGTTGATCTTCCATTCTGAAATGGAGCAAACATCCTAAATTTTAAAAGCTTCTGTGGAATACTGTCTTCTGTGCTAATTTCCTTGTGACGGATGTGCTTCACATGAGTGTTTAAAATTTTAATTGTTACAGTGCCACAAGATGTAACAAAACATTCATACAGTGCTACAAATAAAGTGAAGTGAAAAACTAATTTTAAAGCAAAAACAAAAATGTTTAAAAATGTTCTATTATCCCAAACCAAACAAACTCTCACAGTAATTACTTTGTTTTTACAAAACATTAACAGCAGTGGAAATTTAATTCATCAGGAGCTGACCAGGCTTGTTATTGATTTAGTCAAGGAATAAGTACAGAGGAAAATCTCGGGGACTTTCTTCTGTTGTGCAGTCATTTGCATTAAGGTACAGAAATTGTAAAATACATATACATACCTAAAACCTACCATATACTGTTCAGAATGATGGCAGCAGATACAATTAGTAAAGGTGTAAACAGCTCATAAGGAGAAAGGCATTAGGGAAGCAGGTACAATATTTGTGTTATCCATGGAAATGTAGAATTCATATAATTTGGGTTTAATTGTCCATGTACTGTACCTGGTATTCATCTGAGTGTTCACCTATTTTTGCCTTAATTGCTGAAGAGACATTTTGTCTCAGCAAGGATAAAGACCATTTTCTTTATATGTTGCTATTAAGAAATGAATTGTAAAAAAAAAAAAAAAAAAAAAAAAGAAAAAGAAGAAAGATAAAGAAACAAAAAGGTGTTCCCCCACCCCCTGGAATAAAACCCCTCGGCAGTTGTAAACTTCTCTGTGGTTGGGGCTGATTGTTATGTCAAAAGGATAGAGAATTTCCTCTAACATCAGAGAATGAACAAGCTCTGCCTTTGAATGCTCACGCATTTGAGCAAATACATCACACACGGTTCTCTGGCTAAAAACAAAGGAAGCAATTAATTGCAAATTACATGGTGATGACAATTCCTGTTGAGAACTCAGCTAAATGTTCTCACTTCTAGTAGCTCCCCATCCCACAGTGCCCTCTTCTGAGAAATGAGGAAGTCTGAAAATGTGAAGAGATGCAAGTTCCAGCTCCTTTATACCCACGAGTGCAAACATTGTTGCACCAAACTGTTTCAAAGACTGCAAGAAACTCTTTTAGAGACTTCCCTATGGAGCCTACATTTGATTTTCCTTCCATTTGTTACCCTTTCCTGTTATTTATCTCATATCAGTGTCACTCATACTTCCCATTTTTAAGATTTTTTTTTTTTTTAATTTCTCACCCATTTCACTCTTTACTGCTAGGTCAGCCGTCTACACATTATCTAAAATTTGCCTCTACTGGTTCTTCTGAGCTTGAGCTCTTCCAGTCTACATTCACTTTGGGTTTCTGAACTGATTGAACTATTATACATCAGGTCCAAAAATATCTATACCTCCTTGATCCTGGACATGGTAAACTGACTTAAGTAGGAATACAGATCTATTAGGAGAAAACAACTGTTAATTTGCTCATAATGATGGTCATGCAAATCATAAGCACAGTGTTAATATCGATGCTGTTCTTGGCCCAGTCAGTCTTCAAGAATAGAAAAAGTGTGACATCAGTTTGAGGCAATGGAGAACTTGTATGCAAGACAATGGAAGCTGGAATGCAGATAATATGGATGTTTTTTCTTTCGCTGTCTTCTCAGACACGCATCCACATCTCAGAATTCCCTCTTGCTCGTGTATGAATTTGGTGAGAATATGGTGGCTTTCTCTCCAGATCTGCCTTTGTCCTCTTACTCATGCATTCTGTCTATTGTTGATCTAATTGTTGTCCCTCCTGGTTCTGTAGCTTGTATCACTGTTTTATTAATTCTTCCTCTTTCATACCTGCTTAACCTTTCCCTTATCAAATTCTTATTGCTGCCCACTAATATTCCTACTAATTACACTACCTTTTTCAGTCTCATCTTTCTTAACTCCCACCTTGATGTTACTGGCTCCCAGCAAACAAGCTGCCACTGCTGTCTGTCCTTTCCCATAGTTGGATAAGCCCAAATGCATGATAAAAGTGTATTTTAGTATTGATAGGAGATCCTCATCTCTCTCTCTCTCTCTCTTTTTCTTTTTTTTTAAACATTAAATTCTCCCCCACTTGTGACAAGGACAACAATGTGAGCTAGTTGGCATTAAGGACTGCTGGTTCAGAGGGAGAGCTACTTCATGGCTGGCATGAGAACCGCAAGAGGAGCTGATGGGATTCACAGGTTACATGGTAAGCCTTGCAGACCCACAGGATGTGCAAATTGTGGTAGTTATGGACATTCAGATGCATATATTGGCATGTCTATTGAATCTGGATGTAAAACAGGAGGTACTTCTGATGTGTGACTTGTGATGGCGCTCACAGTTTAATTGTCAGATGACTAAAGAAAGCTGGATTTGTAGGTATTTTTAAACTTCATGTTCAGAAAAACACATTTAATCTTCTAATGCTTTTCACAGCAATTTTCATTAAATATAAGAAAGTTTATTTTCTAATAAATGTAATAAATACACTAGTGTTATGTTGCTGATAGAGTTTAGCCTTTATTTTAGCATCATTACTTGTTTTCCCACATCTCATGAATATATTCTGGATAGTTTACAAGTTTGCACCAAGTTGCTTTTTTAAGGAGAAAAAATGTCAAAATAGCTTCAAGTATCTTCCATTATGTTCTTTGTTGCTCTGCTGCGTTTCCATCTCTATCTATATTTTATTATTAAGAAGGTCTGCATTTACTTTTATGATGTGAAGTCTGTCAAAACAATGCATTAAATAATTCTGAATCATTATTATCCAATACTACATTTGTTGCTTTCTTTTTTTTCCCTTTTCTCTTTCTCTTTTTTTTTCCCCTCAGATGGTCCAGGATTGTTGAACACTGTACAGTTGTGGCCAGAGCATTCTTTTATCCTCCTACTCAGCAGCCCTCTAACAGCTGCATTCATCAGAGACTTTGAAGGGTGTTACCTGTGACTCTTCCTGCGGTCTGAATAATACAGGAATGAGTCTTATACCAATCTGGTTCTTTCTGTCAGTAGTGAGAATATGATTTGCATTGACACTTGTGAGCTATGGCCAGAAGTGGAGAAGGAAAGAATTATGGAATTATTTTAGAAAGTGTGCAGACCTAAGTGATACTTAGATTGCACAAAGATTGTTTTGGGGGAGTTACATAAAATTAGATGTAGCCTACACCCATTTTTCTCCTGAAACAATTGTTAAGAGGTTGATTTAAGAGGATAGTATAAAACTTGTCCTGAAGGCTGTGGGATTTCTCTATGGGATAATCAAGCACCAAAGACTGGAAAGTACAAAAACAAAAACAAAAACAAACAAAAAAAACTTCTGTGGAATCCTAATGTATTGAATGCAGTCCCTAGAAACCATAGAGAATCACGAAGAAATGCCTCATCAAGAATGCCACTGCAATCCACACCATGCTACAAATCTTTCCCCAAATTCTTTGCAAGCTTATGAACTGGACCAAAAGACTGAAGCCACAACAAGAGGATAATATCAAGGGCAATGTCAGGAACCACTCTGATGAAATAATAAGTAATTCTGACAAATGGAATTTCCCTACATTGTAGCTGAAGGCAAACTTTTCTTTTGTACTCTTGTCAATATCAGATAAAAAAAATTCCCCAGCTCTGTTTGAATCAATTGTGAACACATAAATAGGCTGCACACAGGTAAAGCATTCACAGTGCCATCCTGGCACTTTTCTAAGTGGGTGGATACAAAACCAAACCTTTGCAAACTGAGGAAAGACCTAAGAAACAAGAAGTGGTCTTCCAGCTGGAGTTAAGCAAAAATATGCTGGGTAGATGTGGGTGACCCATCTGCCTCTGTCCTGCAGTGCTGCTCCACAGATTGCCTCTACTTGGAGGAGGGCTGGACTCCAGCAAGTATCCAGTACTTCTCCCCAATTCTCTGAGCAGGAGAAGCTATAGCACTAGTATCAACTCATGGTATTTCTAATCCATTTAAATGGGAAAAAAATTATACAAGTTTTTAAGGTTTTACTGGTTGTTCCACAATGCCACTGATTATTGCCCACTATATAAGAAATTTACCTACCAAAATGACAAAACTTTATAATCCTTTGAAAATAAATGGGAAAGGAAAAAAATATTGGGAGGGGCAACACGCACTTTTCTTCAAAAGAAAGCTGCATTTTGTGAAAGCTATTTGATAATTCTATTATAGCCAGAGAAAAGAGTTTCCACCTTGAAAAAAGAAAGGCATAAATATATATTCAAGTATTAATCTTTCATCCAGTTTCTGAAACTTTTGATATTTTTTTAATGAAAAAACATGAAAGAATTCACATTAATTGAAACTACTTTGACCTGTGGAGCACTGAAGCAAAGTAGTATAAAAGGTGCTTATTCATGAGAGAAAGATATATCTACAAAAAATTTCTGTTGCCAATAAACTGTGCATTTGCAAATGGCACCAGTTTTTTCATCCTTTGGACTTCCACTGATCCCAGAAAGCAAAAACGTTTTTAAGGGGTGGTTATCTCTATTTCCACTAATATTGCTATAGCGATACCTGTTCTTATTGGAAGGTATCATGTGTAGGCTGAGGAATTTGACCTCAGCTCACACAAAATTGTCTTCTGAAATGCAGTAGTTGGGAAAAGAACCTATCATGAAACTTGTGCCTATTAATATTCCTGGATGCAATTCAGAAAGATTAAAGAGAGAGGGTTTTTTTTTAAAAGCAACTCCAATGTTATGAATAACTATCCCTTTGAACTTAAAGGAGACTGAAAATTCACTGCTAGGCTGCCTGAGATGCTTCTTAGTAGTCACCACTGTATAGCTTTAGAAATTTGGCTGGTGCCCAGGTAAGGAATGGAAATTTCATTCTGGCTACTGAATATAGTCTGTAATTGACTCTTTCTGAAAGTCCTTACACTTGGAAACTACTGGCAAAAATCATATTTTACCTTCTGATTTTCTGAACTCTTCATTAAACACATAATTTATTAATTCATTAAACAGAAGCATTAGAAGTTAAGTTTTCAAAATATTCAAATATAACGCTACCTTGAAAGTCCTGCAATCCTAAACAAACTCACCTTCATGGTAAAAGACAGGTTGATGGCCTTCAGTATTCAACAAATGCTGATATTTTTTTTAGAATACATGGCCTTATATATGTAAATAATATCACTGGCTCTATGATGTTTCTTGAGAAGTAGTAATGAAGCTCTTTTCTTATCTGCTGAAAATGGATACCAATGTAATTACGTTTCCTGTCGATGGATCTCTCTGGAATGAGAATATAATGCCTGAACATTCTGAATTAAAAGGTGGAGCTGGGGCATGTCCCGGATACAGACAAAATGAAGAGAGTGATTCTGTTTTGCTCAACAGCTTAATATTTGCAGTTGTTAAACATAACATTTTATGGATACAGTCCATATCATCCCAGAAGAGATTTATACTTTTCTGCAATCTGGAAAGCAATAGAAATTGTGTTAACAAGGTACTCCAGGCCAAAAGGCTATTGAGATCCCTATGAATTAAACATGCTGTGCACATTATTGTTGAGGTCACAACTCAGCAATGCACCTTGCTACTTCCTTGTTTGTTCCTATATCGTGAGCTAATTAAACTGCAATTTTGGGAATGTTTTCTGCTAATACTGTGAGGTTCCACATGATAATGTAACCATGTATCAGAGGTGAGTAAGCACGGCTAAGCATTTTTGCATGAGATTGACACTTATTGCCTGCATCCTTCAGTTTGTTGGTGTCGGATACATATTTGAGAATAAAGCAACACCTTGCCACAGAGCAAAACTGACACACCGGAATAAAAGTGGCCAGCCTCTATAGAAACCACGCAGATATGTACTTTTACAAATTTCTTTACTTGGAAGATTTAGTTGCCTTAAGAAGGACAACTGGCCTTTCAGATATGGAGAAATGATGTGTGATTGGAAAGCTGCTGCTCTTGACCTTTCCAGTGGTGTGTGTCACAAACAGAGTACTATCCTTTTGCAATAGCAGCATCTGCAGTAGCTGCAGAGGGAAAAGTGTGCCAAAAAACAGATCTTGACCTTTCTGTTTGTGAAAAATGGGTTGAATTGTGCTTACTACAAGTTCTGCCAATAACCATTAACCCAGCAAGAGCAAAGTGGGCCTAGAGACTGCTGTATTTTAGAAGGAAAGTAAAATGTAATTAATTTACTTAAAGGCAAGTATATATACACATACATGTGGGCAGTCTCTCTTTGCTCAGGAGAAGACAGGCTTTCTGGCCATACTGTAAATACAAAAGCATCATGTGGGCCCAGTATATTGAAATCATGTAGGTTTTAGGCATTGCATCTTAAAAGGAAAGAAGAATTTTGCACCATGGGTTTAAGAAAAAAGCTGTTCTGGCTCAGCTATTCTCCTGAGATAACTGCTAGTAAATGTTGGTGACCTTTCAGTGAAAGGATAATCTTTGGTAAATAAAGGAAAGATGAAAAATAATGCTGTAACATGTTGGCCACATTTCTAAGGCAGAGAGGGAGAAAGGTGAAGAAGTATAACAGAGTATTGACCTGGAATTAAATGAAAGTATATCCCAGAAAATGGAGGCACATCTCTCTTTTTCCCTTCCTTTATAAAATTTGTTTTATTTCCAAGCGGTATACAGAGCTTAGCTGAGAATGTAACCTGAAATAGCTGAAAACAAATCTCTCCCTGTGAAGAAATCATTTCCTTTGCTGGAGCAGATGTGTCGAGAATCCATTTGGATGCTCATACATCAGCAACTGTGAGGGGACTCAGCAAAAGTGTTTCCAGCACTGCAAGGAGACAGTTTAAGAAAATAAGCTTTGTACAGGTGTCTCAGAGGGAACGTAATAGAGGAAAGAATGGGAGGAATGGACCTTTTCCAAAACCTGCAAGTCACTGGCAAATATTAGTCTTGCTTGTTAGATGATAATATATTTCCTGTTATCTTGAATATACGGGCATGTTTAAAAGATAGTTAAAGACAACTTATTAACAGGCTTTGTGCATGCGAGTTTGTAAGCTGCAGTCAGGAATACCATAGGAGGTCCGGAGCATTTCATGCTTGTATACTAAAGAGAGCTTTTGTCCTGTGGTGTATATGTGGGAGAATGAGCCCTAGAGAGAGAAAAATGGCTTGAGAGTGGATGCATCACTCTCACTCAAAGATAGCATTCTGAGGTTTCACGAGTGATGGTACAAATATTCCAGAAGAAAGCAATTAAAAAAAAAAAAAGAAAGAAAGAAGAGTTGTAGATGAATTCATGTGAGTTCCCTGACTTCACTAAAATGATCTCAGATACATGACTTCATGATTTTATCCCCTTTTCCATATAGTCTTCTTAATGGAAGTGGATCTTAGGAAAAATACACTTTTAGAATTTTAAAAGGAAAAATAATAATTCTAATTTGGAAAGAAAATGAAAAGCAGCAAACCATTTTCAAAGATAAAAAGTGTAGAATCTGACGTGAAGTCTTCAGCTTGAGGGGAACAGTAATGGCTGAAGACTCCTCTAGGACTTTCTCATATCATACGCAACATGGTGGGAAAGAACAGCCTTCATAGGGACAAATTCTATTGCATGTTGACAATCAAACAAAATCCCCAGGACTTGCAGCAAATTGCAATGGAATTCTGAAGTATTAGAATGCTAAAATGGAGCAAAAAGGAAAAGCAGAATGTATGGATCTTACCTGTCATGTAGGGAAACCTCTATCTCTTTTGCACAGACTGGTAGCCTTTCTAACTACCCCCATGTTACTGAAGCTTGAAGCATCAAACTGCCTCCTGAGGACGTAAGTGCTTGCTCAGGCCTTATACTTGATGCTACCCTCTGATGTGTGGGGTGATTGATGGCTGGTCAAGATCTTTTTGTAAATTGGCCTTGTATCCTGGATGGTAGAAGGCATAAGTTTGACAGTTACAGTGATTTTTTTAAACAGCATTCCTTGTCAGCAGTCAGACCTCTGCAGATTGCTTTCTGATCTTACTGAACAGCATGTCAAATATATTGTTATTTTATGAGCACCTTGCCTTCTCTTCCACCTGCCCATTTCCAAAAGTTTCTGGGAGTGTGAGGCTCATGAGCAGAGTGCTAATATAGCCCATAAATTTTACTGATGGCAGTACAGTGCTAGAGCATGCCCTGAGGAGAAGGTTTTACAGCCCCTACCTAAATTCTTTGCTTGAAATCTGCCATAATGGCCATAGCTTGATTCTAACTTGCAATTTACTGTTAGCTGCCATACATTTTCATTTAATTTGTATCAGGGTTCAGAGGCTAACAGTTAGAAGAAAAGCCTGAATCTCGTTAGACCAATACTTACCATATTCTTGCAGTCTGGGCAGGCTTCTGCAGGCTGCACCACTGAGGCAGGCTACATCTGTACCTCAAGTACTCTAATAACAGGCTGCCCTGAATATTGGCTTCATCCTTCTTTTTTTCCTGCACATGTAAAAATTTTTATCTGAATGAAGACTACCTGGGATGAAAGGGTTAAACCCATTAGTACTGTGCAACACAACAACAGGCTTTTACGTGCTTGGCTCTGGGAAACCATCCAAAATGCTCTGAATGTTGAGTAGGAGCATGATGGAAGTAACACCCCATGTATGTGTGTTCTCATTAAGCACAGAACTCCAGTAAACCTTAGAGAATGGGTCTGACAGGTCATTGAGCAGACCTGATATACCTGTCCAAATGTAATATATGCAACTAAAATTTGTGCTAAAGCTTTCACTGTCTGCCAAGGGAGAGTTAAGCACCTGAGAATGAGATCCAAAAGAGGCAATGAGCATTGTTGTGCTCGGTTGTTGCAAGGGATGAATGCAAATTAGTCCTATTAGAAGGGACCAAAACACAGAGCTAAGCAACAACTGAGTGCAAAGGGTCAAACTCAGTTCTCTTTATTCATTTACCAGCATTTTCTTCAACTAGAAAGAAAAGATATAAACGGTATGTAATTGAATATTGCTCTGATAATCAAAAGAAACTTTTCATGCGATCTCTTAAATATAACATTCGAATAACAGAAACTTCCTTAGCTCAAACAGATAATATCCTGAGACACTCAAAGACTGAAATAATGGGAACCCTGAAAAAAAAATTCCTTCAACAGAGACGGTTTGGTCCTCCTGTGCAGGGAATCACATAAAGATGTAGGAAATGACATTTTGTCCCACATCCTCCCCTAGTAGCTGTTAAGTGCAAGCCCAGTAGCCTGTTTGCATACTATGTGATTGGTATCAATGTTTGTATTAGTATTCAAAAAACAACAAAGGGTGTGTTAAAAATAGCAGAGATGACAGAAAGAGGGCAATTACTTGGTTGTGTGAATAGGAAGGATAATATTAAGTTACTGTGTAATTAAGGTTAGACCAAGGTGAAGTAAAGATAGCAAACAAGAAAAGTAAGGAAAGGTTACTCATTCTGGACTCAAACCTATCCCTGCAGAATTTAATGATAGGTTTATGCTGACCTCTGTGAAAGCTAGTAGGAGTGCATTTAAGGTTAATTTAGAGGCATATTTATAAGGCAGTCTAGTGAAACTTGATAATGTATAATAGAAAAGGAAACTGCAGACAAATAAATACAAACTTACTGAACTGAACTCATCTTGGAGGCAGTTTGATTTGATCTGTTCTCTCGCATCATGGTTTTGTTCCACATTAGATTATTTATGGACTTTAGTCAGAGCAAATCATTTTCAAAAGGCCCAGGCCTGGTCATTTTCTGCCACCGGTCAATCTCAAGCTGCTGAGCCGCTTACCAGCGGGGTACCAGCACTGTTTTCATGCTTGACTGGGATACATTTGTGGCTTAAATCCCATCTAGTTTGCAGCTATCAGAAAAAGCTGCATTCTTTTACTGAACAGTCGTGGAAGTTATTGATTTCTCCTGTGTGCTCAAAGGAATATTTGTTGGTGGGGTTGCTGGGATGGCCTAAAATGGTTCAAGAAAATCACTTGTGAGACGCAGAAGGAAATGAAATCTTCAGAGAGGAAGGGACTTAAGTGATGAAAGGTGATGGTAAATTACTTAGCTAACAAACAGGTGCCTTGGAAATTGAAGTACAAATTAGGTTATCTAATTTTTCACTGCAAACCTAAGCAGTTCTATTAATATGATTCTCATCTTGTGATAATTTTTCATGGCTCATCAGGAACTTGCTGAGACATATTAGTGACAGCTGGAAACAATGGTACTACAAAGCCTTTGTTTCCAGGTTAGGTAATGAGAATTTTTCTAAGAAAAGGAAATAAAAAAGGACAACAATTCCATGTGCCACTACATTCATACTACCAATTAAAGTAGCACTGTGTGCACACAAATGAATTTGATGATAACTTAGACAAACAAGTCCGATCCTTTTACCTTCACACACGTTGCCCACATTGCCGCATGGGGCTGCACCGAGAATTAAGGATAATGACAATGTACATTGGCCATATGTCAGGTAGGCTTTTCCCGGGACAGGGACCAGTGATTTTGTCTCTGGGCTGGTTCTCTGCCACACATATTACTCTGTAGTACTAATATTAGCCTTTTCCTCTTCATTTAAAACATTATCTTAATTTTAGGAATGTCTGGGAGACTTCTATTTCTCTTAGTTCCCAGAGCACCTTAGTACAACTCATTTGGTGGTTAGCACAACATACATAGTAGCAGAAACAGATGAATAAATTGAATGTGTTTCTAACTTAAAAACAGCAGTTTTCCAGCAATAGCTATGCAGAATGCACAGCTGATAAGGGAGGAGGGAAACACTCATTTTCCTTCTGGAGGGAGAATTCAGTCTCCAAATGATTTCACCATGGTTTCAGATTTGGTCTCCATTCCCCTGCCTGATTTTTCACAAACTGATTAATACTTATTAATCATCCAGCAACAGCAGTTGCTACTTTACATATCAGGCTACGGTAGTGTTTAGCTAGGGCAATGACAGCACAGCTGAGCAGCACCAAAGAGAGCAGGCTGTAAGGTCTGTGTGGAAGATAAGAGTTACCTGCAGGAAACTGGATTCAGGACAGGTGTAGTTGTGATTCTTGACAATTGCACACATTTGTTTTCTTCCAGTGGTTGTTAGCTTGACAGACGGCATTTTGAAAACTCATAAACAGTGGACTAGTTTAAGAGTCTGAAGACAAATAATTTAGGAATACTGCAGAAGTAGCTCTCCTCTGCTTTCTCATCAACCCACCAGTGTTCTCTACCGTAGCATTCATTTGGGCTGCATGCTGAGAAGGCTTGTCAGGGGAGCTGCAAAAGGAGACTGACTCCTTACAAATGATATTCCTTCAAACTTTGCAAACAAAGCTTTTCACCTTTTGACTCTAACTCTGTACAGGCTACTGTTGTACATTAAACTGACACACAACGTATAGTCATTGTCCTCTATAATACGCCCCTGCACAGTAAAATTGCCCTACTGTATTGCTAAAATGATTTTTCCTGACCCACTGCACTTTACTAGTGAAATAAACTCTCCCTTCATTAATAACCTAATAGGTTTTCTGTGTCCTGTTAGTTGCAATCCTTATTTAACATTATCAAAGAGTAATACTGTTTCAGCATCAATGACATAGATATTTCACTCCTATTTTTTTGCCAGTGTGATAGTTCTTACTTCAAAAAACTTGCACTATTCCATCAGTAGGTTTAAATGAAGATTTGGAGTTTCCACAGCATCATTTTGGAATGGGACAAATGTTCTTCTGGGGGCATGAAAGACTGTGCTTCTTCTCTACTTGAACATTGGCATAAATAATTCTCTATGTGCTCTGTGCAAGAGATCCAGATTTAGGGTGGAAAATCAGAACAGAAAGGAGGGAATAATAAAATATAGAAGTTGAACACTTTGCAAATCTTAATAGATGAATTCTAGCAAAGCTGTAGTTAGTGTATCTGTCAAAGCCAGCTGTTTCCTTGGCATTCTGTTTCTAGGGAAAATTAAAACCTATGATTATCTGCATTCAATCTGTACCATAAGAACGATGATGAGTGTAATGATCAGAGCCATGTTTCTGTCTCAAGGGTCCCTCTTCTGTTTATATGCTTTCCTCCTACTTAAGAATCACAGTGATGGATGTAGCTGTCTCACACAGAAAATATCCAATTGCTTGAAATATGATTCCCTGACTAGTCCACGCATGCAATACTCCATTTCCTATGTCTAGTGTGATGTAGGCATCTATTTCTTACTTGTTAAAAAACTTGTTAAGAAAACCTTCACCTTGCCTTCTACTTAAAAATTCACTTGCTATTATGCCTTGTAGCTATCAATCCTGATTTATTTTGCTGTACAGAAAAAATTAACCTTCTAGGAGGGTACTTTTAAAAAAGTACACCATAATTCCTCTGTACCATTGACATTTGTTGAACCTTCACTGTTATATTGGGTTGGAAATTTTGATAACGTCTGTACTTCATCTTCATATCAATGAGAGCCTGATGATCAATTTATTTTCTTGTCAGATATGTTCCTTAATGGGCTGCATTTTGTGTAGCTGACTATTCTGGTAAAATCAATTTAATTAACCACCAAAATCTGACAGTACGCATTCAGGAAGTGTCATTCATTTCAAAAGAATAATAATTTCAATCAAAGACAAGTTGCCAACCATTCTAATGAGGTATCTCAACATTAGTGAGATTTCATGCTAATGATCAAAATCAGACATTTTAGGATTTATGACAAATTATGATTATAAACCAGATAGATAGTGCATTAATACTAGTGTGTACTGTCAGTATTTATTCACCAAACCACCAGTGTTTGAAGCAAATTCTTACGAGATCCTGCATTCATGAGTTGGTAGGACAAAGATGGAAATAAATTGCCCTCTACTCAGCTTGTCATTCAGGAGCTTGGAGTTTTACCATCGCTTACCACAGGGAGCCATGCAATACCCTTACCACAAGTCTCGTACTTGGTGGGGAGTAGATTCCCCGTGACAAGATAAGCAGTGGTGTGTGCAGCTTACTGGAGTTTACATTGCTGTACTGTGCTATCCCTCCATATTATTATAGTGGGAGGCTGAATATTAGCAGGATCACTTACAATACTGGATGATTAAAGTACTTCTTGACTTTCCACATGATTTTAAATTTGGGATGAAGGAGGAGGGGAACACAGTGCATGAGAGCAACACAGAAAGAAAAGAAGAGGATTATGCCTCAGCTGTCTTTGTGATAAAAGAGTAGTAATTAGTTTCAGTAAAATCCCATAACAGTTTTTTTGTACTTTGCAGGAAACCAAGTGGCAGACAGATAAAACAAATTACTTTACTCAGGGCAATTAGAAAGCTATTACAAGGTTCTGCCTATGTTTCCCCATGACTGCAAAGATCATGCCCTATTTTTCCAAGAACGTTATGTTCCTGAAAATCTCATCCATTTTAAACCTATCATTGTGCGTATAACACAGCCACTGCGTATCCCTGAACACAGCCCGCATTGTAGTAGAGGGCCCAAGAGATAATGAGTTCTGTGATCATGCTGAGGAGAGAGGGAAGTTTTAACATTTGCTGCTTACTCATCTGAAATAAACCTCCAGTGTTACTATGGTGCGCATGACCCTCTGACACTTAATACAAAGAAAATATCTGAGTTTTATAGTCCTGCATATAGGTTATGCACCAGCATTGAAACTCTGCACTGCAGATTTAAGAGTTCATACATTCATGGCTGATTCTTGATAGTGACCCCATTGGAAAGAAAAGAGGATTGCTTGGCAAAAGAATAAAAAGATTTCAAACTAATCAGAAATGACTATGAAAAAATGACTTCCAACATGATTTTTCCTTTGAAATTTTTATTTCAAAAAGGCACCTGTCTTTCTTGAGCAGTTATAGTTCAACTTCTATAAATCAGCCACCAAGCAAAACAACAGAAAAATACCCGATCATGTGTGATACAGAAAAATTACACATTTGAAATAGCTCCTTTGAAGAAAGCCTCTTTATATACAGTCAGTGTTGTTTATCAACTAAGGTTTTGAAAATTATGCAAAATATGAAAATAATCAAATTTACAAATGGGAAGTTTATTTCAGTGGTCTGTCTATCTATCTGTCTGTCTATCTATCCATCTATCTATCTATCTATCTATCTATCTATCTATCTATCTATCTATCTATCCATCCATCTATTGATTCACACCCAGTCCTGAAAGATACTGAACTCCTTTTCTAAGCTACTGACCACTAAGTACTAACTTAGTGGTTAGTGAATAGCATTTTTCATTATAACTAGGTTCGGTAACAACATATCTCTTTACTGGAAAATGATATTTAAAATCAAAGATTATTTTTGATTGCAGAGGTTTGTTACAGGTTATAATTTCTAGCCAGTTTTAGCCTCCTCTCTGCTGTCACTTCAGTACCTCCAATTTCAGCACCCCATCAGGTCCCATGGATTTATGGACCTTAATGTTTCCTAGGCACTCACGGACCACCTCTTCCCTGACTAAAGGGAAATCTCCCATTCCCCAGACTCTCTCATTAACCTCCAGGGTCTGGGATTCCTGAGGGAGAGCCCTTTCACTAAAGACAGAAGCAAAGAAGGCGCTCATTATTTCCGCCTTCTCAGCATTTATTATTCCATGCTTAGTCTTCTGGAAATACTATTGCCAAAAACTGGCATTGCTGTTTTATCTATTCTGTAAATGATAAAGCCTGAATTCATTTGTGGTCTTTGAGAATGATGGTGCCACCATGTGTCTAACAAAACTCTGATGCTCATCTTCTGGTGATAAATTTCCCTTCACCCATACTGCTGTCTCAGAACAGCAGTATTTGTGCCCTAGGACTTGGTGCTACAGACTGGGGAAATCATAAAGAGAAGAGAGGAACAGAGAAAAAGAGTGGCAGCAGAATATCTTGTGCCAAGCCCGAGGTATTTGGCACACAAAGAATCCATGTCCTGTTTTTCTTAGTGAAATAAAATACTCTTTCCTTGACTTCAGTGTAAAACACAAATGCTTTTATAAACCACCTAGGCAGGGTTCTTTTACAACCTATGTAAACTGCATTTAGGATTGCAATTAGGATTTGCAAGCAGGTGATTGAATAAGTATGCTATAGATGCTGGCAGCATCTGCAAATCCTTTCTTTATGTGGTCAGGAAATCCTATATAGTTGCTTTTGTTTGTTTCTTCGCTCAGGAACATGATGGTCAGAGCTGAGGGCACATGTTGATGGGTCTGAGCATAGAGTTACCATCCTCATTAATGACAATTACTGTTTACCGGTAAAGGACAACAGCTAGGGCTTTTACATGGCTCTGAATGCCTTTTGGGGAGGAAAAAAATGTGAAATGAACATAACAGGACATATGACCATTCTTCAATCAAATTTGAATCCTTTCTCTACACCTTTGAACATGACAAAGTTTTTCAATTGGAAATTGAATTCACCTAGAAAGAAGCTAGGTTCCTGAACAGCATAGCAGAAATTAAAGAAAAACAAACAGAAATGATTTGTTTTTGATGCAGAAAAGTACTTGGCTTTTAAAGCAATCAGATGACAACGCAGACCTGGTAGATGCTTGAGAGGCTGGGGTAATCTGACCAAAATTATTCTGATGAGGTATATGTAAAGGTGCTATGATCCAAACGATGTTTTCAATGTGAAAATAATGTGAATATAAATCTGAGTAAAGCAAAAAGTTATAATACCAGCAGCACTGAGGTTCTATATGGGGTAGCTGAACACATCCAGTTTTAAATGAATATGTGAATTTGATTGTGTGAATGACAAAGAGGCTTGTTAGAAAAAAAGTTAATTAGATTTTTCTCAGCGATGACCTTTATTGCTTATTGATCAACTTGTCCTGCCAGATAGAAGAGGGGAGTATAAATACTCTGACACACTGTAAGCTTGTGTTTATTTAAAATGCAGTAACAAAGAGTGTTAATTTTGCCCTTTTATTCCTGACTGAGTAAACATCTAATTTTCTGCATTAATTTTGACATAAGTGTTCAGATATGAACATTAGATCTTCCATTAGTAGCAATAATGCTCAGTGCCTGTGAGCCATTTACACTTTAAAGTTCAACTTATAAGATGACTCTGCAAAAAATGGTCTCTTGGGGACTCGGCAGTAATTCTCAGTAATGAGAAATCCTGTCCGATAAATTTCTAGATAAAACAATTTCTTTTCTATTAGCCATCCCTGCGCAGTTAACTTGAGAAGATGAAAGTCAAGATGTGTTCTTTCATAGTCACAGTTTACTAACAATAAAGCATTTATCTTGGCCTTAGCAGTTCTGTTGGTGCTGTGTAAGATAGATTCAGATCTCTGTAATGTAATGTACTCTGCAGTGGTAACAAGAGTAGTAAGGGTAATAAAAATGTATTTTGGTCTGTAAAGCAAACAGATAGTTGAATGCTCCTATTGTGTTCAGTAATACTATAATACTACGTATAATTTGTAGACAGTCAGTGCAATTCCTCACAAAACTTTGGTCCTGATTTCCTACCATATCCAAATGCATTGAGTCACACTAGTAGGCATGTCCATGGATTCTCAAACTGAAAATGCTGAAATATTTTCCTTTGAAGTGTTGTTTTGTAAAGGAAAAGAAAATATTAAATAAAAGGACACATAATAGTGTCTGCATAGCCTAGAAATGTGTTGTTGTTTAAAAAAAAAAGTTAAAAAAAAGTCCCAAAGCTGAAATCTTTTAGATGAAAAAGAAGTAGTTCTGCTGGATGCACCACCCTAGGGCCTTGGGGGATTTAATTTTGCTTCACCGTGTACTCTTTTTTCCACTATGTGTTTACACTCCCAGTTAAACTATATCTCTCAGGCTGACCAGGATCTCTCCTGGGAGACACTGTATGACACAAAAGAGATGGTTTGGCTAGAAAACGAGGCATGAAGGGAAGAACAGAAACAGGACATGTTTGAATTGAAGTTGCAGTAAGGCATTGCAGCTGCACTTCTGAATCGCATTATTTCAGCCTTGACCAGAGTTTTTTCTAAGACGGGTAGGTTACACATTTGCAGGCTTAGTTTTATGAGGAAAGAAAGTCTATAAATGAGTGAAAATGAAAAATCCTTTCCATTATTTCCATTGCTGCCATTATATGAAGGCAGCTCTTCAAGGTGTTGTGAAGAAGCAGAAAAGTTACACATAAAGGAGTTTTCAACTTTTAAATATCTTTTTTTCTGGTTGTAAAACAGCACAATGTTTGTATCTGTTAAATCTTTTCAATTATTAAACAGTCCTGAAGGCATCTGGAAATTAAAGAATAATTGGAAGAAATAATAACGTGATGAGGAAATTGGGGATGCAGGGTGTTAAACTGTCCTTCAAAGTGTCAGTGATTAAAATTAATTAAGATTCATGACTAGCACTGTGAGACTCTGTGGGAGAAGGGTAAGACTATAGGGAAATATGAAGGGTTATTTGAGTTATTTTCCTCGATGGCTGTTTGAGTGTTACCAGAGAAACTTGGAAAAGTTTTTGATGAATTGTTTTGCTTTTGAGTCAGAGATGTTTTCTGGGGATATATGTAATTTTTTAATATAACTTTAATTGCTCTGTAAATGGTAGGAAGGCTTTTTAAATTTTAATACAAGGAGAAAGGAATAGCACACATTACTTTCTAATGCTTTTAATACCCAAAAGATTCCTCCCCTGTATGTTTGCATTGTATGAAAGAACAGCAGGTAGTTCTTGGTATCATTCAGTTCTGAAAATATCCATGTTTACTTGCTTTTCGTAGACAAATGTTTCCTCAGCAATACATAGTCAGTTTAGCAGGGACTTGTGAAAACTGGATCAATGACAATCAATCCACTGTTGACACAGCCAGAGAGCACCTACTTTTCATACACTTAATTAACCATTCATTTGGAAGGACTCTCTCCCTCCTCCTCATCTCAGTAGGGCCTTATTTCCCAGATCAACCTGTTACCTAAGTTCATGCAGGAACTTTCTCTCGCTCCTCTGACTAGAGGGAGAGAAACTAGACAGAAAGGGGGAACAAGCTAGTCTGAGCCCTGTTGACTTTTGCTTGGGGTAGCACTTAGAATGTATACAGCAACCACTGGGTAACATATACAAGCAGATCCCAGCAAAGACTGGCTAGCCTGGTGGCTTAAGTCCTTGTGAGGGCCCCACTGCTGTGCAGGGGAGTGTTGCTCCTTCTTGCTGTTCCTCTTCTGCTGCAAATGTGAAAGCAGCTGCCCTGGAGCACAGACCCGAGTGTCTCGAGGCTCCCTGCTATGAAACCATGAACCTAGTCTGGGGGAGGTATAAGGGCTTTTATCAGATCAATAGATCCTGCTGCTCAAAGAGCCACAGTCCCAGCATTTTTAATCTGTTAATCTTTGGGCAAAGCCATCCAGACTAGTTCTGTTTGTCAGTGTGTCTCTAGTACTGTGTGTTTACCCAAGCCCAGGTGTCCTACCTATCCATGCTGCCTGCTTGCAGTTTCTGCCCCAGCCTCCAGGCTGGGACCCATGTGCAGGGAGAATTTCATGTGTGGAGCATCCTAAGGGACTGTGCCAGCTAAAGGAGCTACAAGGATGGTGTGGGTCTGGCTCCAAAATGAGCTGCCAGAAAGCATTAAATCCTTAACTTTGAAGCAATCAAGCAAGAGTTGGGGCTTGCTCACTCGATAACATCTGCTTTAAACT
Source organism: Coturnix japonica (assembly GCF_054131305.1). NCBI lineage: Eukaryota > Metazoa > Chordata > Aves > Galliformes > Phasianidae > Coturnix > Coturnix japonica. The sequence continues at coordinate 107,938,912 of NC_140663.1, read as the reverse complement.
TAGGAGGTTTGGAATTTGAAACAGCTGAAGTTCAACAAACCACTGTTTTTTTGATACAACCTTGGTGGAAAAAAAAAATCACACTAGCTCTGATCATACTTCTAGAGAAGGCTTTAACTGTCACAGGTAATGTAATAGGCAGAGAATTCACTGCACATCACTCAGGTATGCTGTCTAGTAAACAAAATATATAGATGTCCAAGTGCAAGGTTAATCTCTTTACAGGTTTGTTCTCCTTGGTTTCTTCTAGCTCCTATGATCACAGGTAAAACATTCAGCTTTGACTGCAAAATGTATCAAGCATCCCAAATCTATATTTTTATAATGTTTATTTGTAGTTAGGGAAGTATCTTCTTGGGATCTAAAATGTGTCTGTTAAGTATAACATAGAATAAATCCATTTAAAAGAGGGTGCGTGTAGAAACTAGTGGAAGGGAGAATCAAAGAAGTGCAATACCAGAGAACCTGTAGCACTGTAAACAGTCAGCAGCGCTGGAGTACAAAAACAAGACTGTTTCTCCTTCAGCAAGAAGACAACATACAGAAATCTTCTTTCCCTCTGAAAAGTGTTCTGAATAACCTTATCTAAATCCACAGTGATATTACTGAAAACATAAATCAGCAGAAGACGTCTAAGAAAGCTAAATGCATGCATGTGTTCACATCTTTTTGGGCCCACTGTGACCTTTTGGAGAGAACCTAGCTTATCAGTTACACATAAGAACATCACCTTAAGCCAATTGCGTTTATTTATTGCGGGTTGGTGAGCAGAAGAATGAAGACTACCCTATGCAGTGCTATAGGCTTGGGGCAGAGTGGCTGGAAGACCGTGTAGAAGAAATGGACCTGCAGAGGGCGTCCTTGTCCGCAGAGCCAGCCCGCGGTCTGCCCATTCGTGCGAGAGGTGGCTGCTTGGCTGCTCCCGTTAGGTGGCTGAGCTCGCCTGCCAGACGGCATTCAGAATACCGAAAGAGAAAGGTCTTGCAGCCGGCTGCGTCCCCTGACTGTGAATTGTTATTCTGAGCACATGGCTGTTGTAAAATTACACTATCTGCTTATGTAGGAAGAGAGAAACACAGTTGTTATTTATGTGGTTCGATGATCCCGTTTACGTGATAGATTATTGCACATCATAAAACTGTTCACCGTCCTTAACTCTGTCAATTTGCATGCATACAGCTTAACTGTATATTAGATTAATTAATTCTGAAATATATGTAAGTAAGAGTAAGTAAGCTTTCTGTTTTCAGTTTCTTTTATTCATACTGAGTGTCCACTGCTCCCTGGCTCTGCCTGCATTGTGCTTATAGGAGGCTAAAAGAACTCAAGAAGCCTGGAGAAGAGAAGGCTCTGAGGTGTCCTGATAGCGGCCTTTCAGTATCTGAGTGGGAGCTGCAGGAAAGAAGAGGACATACTCGTGAGCAGGGTCTGTAGTGATAGAACAAGTGGAAATGGCTTCAAGCTTCAAGGGGGTAGGTTTTGGTTGGATATAAGGAAAAATATCTCTTACAGTGGGGGTGGTGAGACACTGACAGAGGTTGCCCAGAGATGTGGTTGATGCCCCATCCCTGGAGGCTTTAAAGGCAAGGCTGGATCAGGTCCCTGATCTATCTGTGCGTGTTCCTGTTCATTGCAGGGGAGTCGGACTATATGACCTTTAAAGGTCTTTTCCAACTCTAAGAATTCTATGATTCTATCATTTTGTGATACAGGAGCATCACTTTGTTGGTCAGGGATTTGAAAATGATAGGTCTGTTTTTGTCCTGCAGGATGTGGCAGGCTCTGAGTTACTGAGACATGGCTTCCTATGCACAGCAGGTGCATAAGGTCACTTTTTGTTTAATGCATGGACTTAATTTACACTGTAAGAAACACTCTGACTGAGACTGCTGTTTTGCCTTTTGTGCAAACTCAACCTATCTGAAGTGCTTTCTCAACTTGCACTCACAAAGATGGTGCAGGCACAGCTTGGCCTGGCCTCTTGGAGGTACCATCCTATTGTCTCCACACAGAATGAATTTCACAGGCACCTTCGACACTATGTGTTTTTGGTAAACAAATTGATAAAGGGAGATTCAAGCCATCATAGAGTAGTACATACATACATAGAGTATGTACTATATATGCTGTCACCTTGCCCTCTACCTATTTTCCTACCTACACATTAACAAACTAACTTACATTCATTTCTTCTCTAGATTTGAGAAAACTGTGGATGAGATCACATGCTATAGTGAACAGAATGTGGTTTGATGTGGGATTTTGCACCCTGTAGATGAATAGTGGTGCTGGTACCACAATGCAGTGTGTTCATGGGCCCAGGTAGGGGGCTGGGGATGGGGTGATAGCATGGGGATGATGATTGCTAGTAGAAAGATAAATGTTTGTATTTTGTTAGTCTGTTATGCCCATGTTGAATAAAGGTCTGGATAAATCCTCCTGGCTGTCTAATGAAGAAAACAGTGCTTCACCAATATTTGTCAAGCCCACCTGGGAGTTATCAGTATGCAGCTGTGTCCTCCAGCCTTTCCCTTCAAGCTGGGATTTAACTATTGCTTTTTCTCCTTTCGACAAGTGTTGATTTTCACTTGTGTGTGGGATGAATATTAACTGGCAGCTGGAAAGCTGCTCCTTGTTCACCTAATCCACTGCCCTGACTCCCACTTTACTCAACTGATGTGTTATAGATTTTAATAAACGCAAACAGAAAAGAAGGAGGCAACGTGTTCCAAGAGAACAGCGGTTATCTTGGAAATGCTGGGATGAATCACAGAACCACAGAATCACAGAATTGTAGGGGTTGGAAGGGACGACCAGAGATCACCACGTTCAACCCCCCTGCCAAAGTAGGTTCCCTACACCACATTGCACAGGTAGGTGTCCAGGTGGGTCTTGAATATCTCCAGAGGAGACTCCACAACCCCCCTGGGCAGCCTGTTCCAGTGCTCTGTCACCCTCACCGTAAAGAAATTCTTCCTTACATTCGTGCGGAACTTCCTATGCTCCAGTTTCTGGACGTTTCCCCTTGTCCTGTCTCTACACACTGCTGAAAAGAGTCTGACCTCGTCACTTTGCCCCCCACACCTCAGATATTTATAGACCTGGATCAGGTCCCCTCTCAGTCTTCTTTTCTCAAGGCTAAACAGACCCACTTCACTTAGCCTTTCTTCATAGGGGAAAATACCTCTGCTTGCAGGGCATTGACTTGAGCAAAATATTAAGCTGTGTTCTCTGCATGTTAGAATATGCCAGCATACATTTTGTAAATATAGGTCACCGTTGTTATTTGATATTTAGTTGGTGATGCAATGGATTTCCTTACGTGCAAGGCAGTGACATCAGAAGACATTTTGAGCCTAGAGGGCAATATGTCTGGAATAAATAATATTTCTTATTCCAGGAATTGTTTATTCTGAGTAACAGGAATACTTCTGAATTATTATCTTGACATGATGCTCTTTGTCACCCAGTCCCTTTTCTGTCATATCTCCCTCATTAAACCTCTTGAGCTGTCTAGCAATGATGAGCTTTTTCCAGTAATAAGAAATATGAATTTATATTGCCATTGTATGTGCCCACACTCCATAGAGATCCTCTGTAGTTCATGGCCTCAATTGAGCAGCACCGTGTTGCCTACTAAATGTAACATTTTGTCAGTTTTTCACACATTGAATTTTACTTTTCTACTGTAAGAAGGATCAAATGAAAACAATGGATTTGTTTTCAGATATACATGTCCCTGTTTAAATCAGTTACTCAGGAGAGTAGTGACTTCAGGTACATTTGTGCCTCAAAAAATCTTTTATGACAAGGTCTGGGTCCCCTCAATTTCTTAGATTTAAAAAAAAAGGAAAGAAAAAACATTCAAAAATTTTGTTTTAAACTAATTTTCACCTCTGCATTTTAAGGACAACATACAATTACAGCCAGCTAAGAAATAAAGAGAGAGGTGGATCTTGGATGTAATGATGCATGGAGGAGGTACTTCTGGGACATCTGAACTGCAAGCAAGCTTCAGTATTGATCTGTGACTTTCAACAGCTCATCTGAATGATGCTTCAAGTGCGCCTACATTTAGTTACTTATGGAAGGTGTTTGAGTCCATGAGTCCACACATATGCTGGTCTACACATGGAACATCCTAGTATATTTTGAACTCTCTGATAATTAGAAGAGATAACTTGTGGGAAAAAGCTTGATTACTGGATTGGTTTAAAAGTGGAATAAATTAACTCTTCTGAAGAATTAAATTGAGTATTTTACTTTTTAGAAATCAGCTCAGATCAAACCGAGGAGAGCTGAAAACTTCACAGAATCACAGGGGTTGGAAGGGACCTCAGAAGATCTTCTGACCCCTACACAAAGCAGTAGGTATAGTGTTATCACCTTATTGATTCTGCTATACTTTATGCACATTCTGGCATCAGTTCAAAGGATGCTGGAATCTGAGACTATTTAAAAGCTAAGCAAATTGGAGTGTCAGTGGAATAATAACTAAATGCATATGCAGGCACTTCAATACAAGTGACCTGCTTTCATGCACCTGCAGCTCCCCTGAATTCAGTATGAGAAATTTTAAGAAGTTAGGTTACAAATTCCTAGGTATAACAAAACCCTGCTCCTCTAAAACATAGGCTTCTAAAACATAGCCCAAGTCTAACAACATCTTGTGGAGTTGGAAGCTTTGGATACAAAACACGAGGTTGTGTCCTCATTGCTACACAACCATCCTTGTTAGCTATTCAACACTGCCCTGAGATGCTGTTTCTCAAAAGCATATTAGGTTTTCTTGTCTGTTATTCCTCTCCATTTTTTTTTTCTCCTTGGTTTTTATCTATTTTACTTGTTTATGTAGTAGAGTTTTTGCTTTAATCCCCATACTTTGGTTAGAGCTTTTTTTATCATTTCCCCAGTTATGTACAGCTTCCTTAGTACTTTTCCTTCAGTGTTGATTTTCCTGCATGTTGAGAGCACTATTTGTAACATTCATTCTTTTCCAGTGATGAGAGGTACTGGAGCATTCTTCCTTAACGTCTCTAGGTTGAATTACTAGGAAAGTGCATTTAACACTGCTCATCCATAAGAACTGGTTAAGTGATTTACTTGGGTGCCTGCTTTAGGCCGCTGCATTTCATTTATTAGAAATGCAGTTCAATTGAATGCAAAGAGAGCCCTTCTTTATCTTTTCTCTGCAAATGTAGTACTTGCAGAAAGAATATGATGACTTTTTTTAAAGTGATATGTTGTTGCTGTCACTGTTTAGGAAACTAATGTCACACTGGGGTTAAACAAAGAGCCCAGGGTTGGGCTGCTTTCAAATTCTGCTTGCAATTGACAAACACAGCCAAATATTGCACATTCACAAAATGGCAAAAAGGAAGTAATAAATACAGCCAGTGGAAATGATTAATGTTCTTCATTGAGAGAGTTAACTGTGATTCCTCCTTAGTATAAGAGCTGGAAAGAAACACTTCATAACATGAGACTGTGTTTGGAGTGCCTGGAGGGGGGAAGAAAGAATGTGGAGTGCAGAATGGCACTAAGATTTGGAGCTCTTTTCACCAGAGCTTCCAGTTCTACAGCACTTGGAGCCTGAGCTGTTCAGAGAAATGCAGTTTCTATTAGCATCAGCATTTTCCACTGTTGAAAGGTCGAAGTTTCACAACTACACTTGTGATTCCAGGTGGCTGAGTCACTGTCGCTGAACTGGTGTTTAAGAAGTGTTTTGATGTTGTACTAAGTGTCATGGTTTAGAAAGGAAATACTGCTGGTAGATGCATGGTTGGACTGGATGGTCTTGAAAGTCTAAAGTCTTTTCTATCCCTGGTGATTCTGTGAAACTTAAACGAAAAGGTTGTTTGGCTCTCAGACATTTTAGGCTGTCACTCTGTTTAGCTATGACATACCCATACTGACAAAAAAAGGCACAGAAGTTATGCATGGTGAAGCATGACCAGCAGTGCCTGGCTGTATTATTACAAGCAGAGCTGCATAGAATTTCAGAAAGCCATTGGGTTTTAAGTGCCGTTGAATATTATGGTGACCCTTGCAAAACAGACATGAAGTTTACCTTGATCAAGGGTGGCATTTTAGGAACAAAGAGCTCTTTTAGCCTGGAAGTAAGAACCAAAGATGCACATGAAGATCACTCTGCTGTTTCAGGCCTCAGTGAACAATTTGGTCTCAAACACACAGCAGTACGTTACACTCCCTTCCTATCTCAAATCCTCTCCATCATTTCACTTGCCTTTCTCCCATCCAATAACCTGATGCAGGCATTACTGTTGCTGGAGTAAAACACTACACAGCAGTGTTTACGTGATCTGGAGCTGTAAGAGAGAAGACACTTTAAAGTTCCCTATGAGGACAGACAAATGTAACCCTACATCTGATCTGCACTCAAGGCCATGACAGATTTCAGGGACTATTAAGAGAACAGATGAAGAGCTAGTTCCCAAAGAACTGTTTCACTTTTTACTGTTGAATACATTGCAGAAGGCATAACCTCAGTGATTTGCTTTTACAGCCCCCTGCCAGTGCCCTCTGTGCAGGAGAGTAGCATCGCACCAGCATAGCAGTTCCCTCCCAAAGGTCTTATAGGACTCAGCTTTCTGATCCATAAAATCAAAGAAGACACAAGGAAAGACTCTGTCCACACTGAATTTCAGCTGACTAGAAACTGCATAGTGACTGTTTTAGTTTCAGCTAAGGCTGGGATGGAATTAGGACAGCTGATTTATAACTGGCCAAAGGAATATTCCATACCATACAGCACCATGTGGAAAGAGCTTTGAAGGGTATGAGAGGTCATCTTGTTCTCTTCTGCTTCCTGGAGGGCTTGCTGGATTGGCGGGTGGTGAGCAATTTCTTGTGCATCACTGGTTATATACATTTATATATATGATATACAGTCATAACTATTTTCCTTTTCCTTTTCTCTGTCTTAGTAAATAGTTTTATTTCTCTTCAGTGGGATGGGGGAGAGGAGTGGGTGAATGACTGGTGCTGAGTCACCCACTGGGTTAAATCACAATGGTTGATTTGATACTCAATGTGGTGCTTATCACGGGCATTGGAGTGATCACAGGACTGGTTGTGAGAGCTGTAGCACCTATAGGACTCATCAGAAGTGTTAGAGTAACTTCAGGGTCTGTCAGAAAAGTCAGATCAACTGCAGGACCTGTCACAGGGGTTAGTGCAGCTTCAGGGTCCATCACAGGAGTTGGAGCAACAACAGGGCTTGTCACAATGCCTGGAGTAGATACAGGACTTGTAGCAGGAGCTGGAGGAACCGCGGGACTTGTCAGAGTTTGGAGCAGTCACAGCGCTTGTTGCAGGGGCTGGAGGGTCCATAACATTGTCATCAGATCCAGAAGTATTCTCTTCCTGTTGAGAATGCTGAATAGTGTTGAACAGAGCTTGACAGGCATAGGCCAGACCCCAGCACACTTCAGTGATTTGTGCCTCTTTAAGATTGCCAGAGTGGCAGCAGACCTTTTGCAAATATTCTACTAGTTTTTCAGGATTCTGCAGTTATTCCAAGGTGAAGTTCCAAACCACTGGGGGTGCCCACTACTCTAGGCATCTGCCCATACTATCCTATACTCCCTGCCACTCAGAACAATCCCACCTTAGGACAGATCTCTGGGTGATATTCTTAACTAACTGTTAAGCAAAGGGTGTAAGTACTAATAATATCAACAATATGGCTTCCAAAACCCAAAGATGACTGCAATGCCAGATGCACACAAAACATTAGTTTCACAGCTGTCAATTTTCTCATAATATAAACCAATGCCACACAGCATAGCAAAATAAAAACCTTAATCCAATCCCCAGAGTTGACAAACAAACAGCAAGCTAGGTGCTACAAACTATAGTTAAGACTCTCAAAGAGCTTCATAAATATGGCAAAAATCAACGTCAACACTGTGACCAGCAATTATCAAACTATCACAACACTCTCTGTTAATGCAGTCCGCTCATGTCTGCTGTTGCCTCAGCCCACTGAGCCCCACTTTCAACATCAAACTAACTGTTGTGGTTTAACCTGGCAGGTGATTCAGCACTGCTCAGTTTGCTCACTCCACTCACACAGACTGTGTGGTGCTGAGCCACCTTCTAGTTTAAACCACAGAACTGACTTGATTCATCCTCTTGGCCTTACACAGTCATAGTAATAAAGAATCTGTTAAATAAGGCTGCAGAGGAATTGTAATGTCACTGGACTGACTTATTCCTAAAATGAATAAATATTTAAATCTGAGTAATCATATGGCAACCACACACATTAGATGTTTATTGCTCAGTGCTGGCCTGTGGTCACACCATTTTTCTTCTATTTTCCTTTGTAGATTATTTGATGATGTTATTTTCAGTTCACTTCATATGGCTCTTTTTTTACTCCTCACAAATTGCTGGAGACTAATGAGACAATTCTTCAGCAATTACACTGAAATGATCACAAAAATGCCCTGGTTCTATTTCATATTTCAATACATGGGTACACTGCAAGCCATCTTGTCCCTTGAATTTCCTGTATATTAAACGTTAAGATATTTATCAGCAATGAATAAGACTACTGACACTGATTAATTCCTTTTTTAATTTTGCAGTGTATAGTCCAGACAGGGTATCAGTGCATCAACCAGGCAAACTGAATGAGATCTAAATCACAGAGGGTCTAGAATGCTGGCAACCAGTCTACGTACACTGTTCCTACTGTTTCCTAACTCCTCAGCTTGTGTGGTAGAGAAGCAGAACTCGGCACTTGCACTCCTCACTAGGTACTCCAAATGCAGGTCCCACAGGGGTCTTTCTGCATCAGTGGTTTACAGAAACGTGCACAGTTCACAGTACCCATCACTGTTTGTCAGAGGTGACAAGAGCAATTTTTGCAGTTATACTTCATTTAGAGCCCAGCTATATATATACATTTAATTCTTGTATGTGGAGAACAAAGCCTTCTAGGCTTAAATATTTCAGTACTTGTAAGATCCTAGGCAAATAGTATCTGGTAACAGATGAGTACAAGAAAATATTTCTTATAGGTATCTAAGTGAACTCAAGTGCAATCATCCCTCAGAGATCCAGCTTTCCTTTATAGTTCTGTAATCTTTGGAAAACATTCTTTTTTTTTTTTTTTTTCTGTACAGAAAACCTGTTTTATCACTGTATATCTTATGGAAACAACTACCTAAATAAATCAGAATCTTTTATTAAGAAACAAACTCTTGAAAGTGTTTGTAATGGAGCGGCTCATATTGCTTTTTCTTAATGTATTTGGTTCCATTCTTTGCCTTCAGCAATTGCCTATCACAAAGTTTGATGTGGAGACAGAAATCAAACCATCAGAGGAAATAACTGAATAAGAATGAAGTTGTTTGCGGATCTCCTTCCATTGTGTGAAATACACTGATGTATATTTTTTGAGATGAGAATAGTATCTCCCCTTCTGCAGTCTTTCTTGTAAAATGTTGAATTAACTGGAGACACCAATAAATAAATGGTGCAATTACCTAACGCAACCACATTGACGAGAGTATTCCTGTTTGTAGACAGTTAATTACATTGGTGTTTCCAGCTAATTTACTGGGAATTCTGGACTAAGGCATTATCTGCTCACATAGATAAAGTCACCAAGCCAGTGCTTACTCTCATCACTTGGTTTCACTGTTCTTGCTATTGGATGTGTTGGGAAGTTACAACTTGAGTATGTATAGACATTGGTACTAGATTCAAAGGTAATTGTAGCCTAAGTAGCTTGTACATTTAGATACAGAATTTATGTTATCTTAGCCTGGACAATTGTACTTTGCTATCTTAGCTACTTAGACTGTTAAAGAATATTATAGGGTATTTCTTTCATTTTTTAAATCTCTTTCATTCTTCTGCAACAGTTTTGGATCTTTTTTTTTTTTTTTTTTTAACAAACAAACAAACAAACAAACAACATTTCCATGTTTAATTATTTTTCGTGAGCTTTTTTGGGCATTTCTGTGTCATGGTGAAATGTCCTGAACATTGTGTAAATACCATATGTTTAGGTGTTTAAATATCAAATACCATACTTAAGAACCAGTAGTTGCTTAGGCATATTAACTCTTCACTTTGAAAACTCTTAGGTTGACAGATCATTAAAAATCTTGTTTAAATGTGGAGCTTTGGTTTTTCAATGTGCCATTTATTATGACATTTTATTTAATTATTATTAGTGCATACAAGCATGTAGTTGTCATAGTGTGAGAGAACTAATGGTTCATCTGCTGGGTAGGGCAATAAAGCTGGGCCATGAAAACTGTTCTGTAGGTTTCGCAGTGTCTCAGTCTTCCTGTTTTTGAGGATACTGATATGTGGTAAATTCATGCATTTCTTTTAAGCTGAGTGAGTCTTCCAGATTGCATATTCCTAACAATGTGGTTTGTAGTTTATCATATAAGGTAGTGGAAGAAAACAAGGTTCTCAACTCAGAGGAGCTATTTTGATCTAGTATAGAAACACAACACCAAAATGCTTTTATGAAATGCGTGTTACTGGTGTAAATATGTGACATTCCTTAAGATTTTCTTCCTTTTTGCACTAGGTTATTTTCCAGTTATTCAACCTTGAAAAAATAAATCAGGTTTAAATTTTTAAAGTAATAATTTTTGTCAGTGAATTGTACGTGCTTCTTCCTGTCATTGACCACAGCTTCTCTCCTGCAGCCAAATCTTCAGTGTTCTTTCACTGCCACTGACTCACAATAACTTCAGATGTATAATATCAGAATATGTAATATGCAATAATAAGGCCTTCAATGTAGAAGAATACAAGTGCTTAATTACTGTTCTGTACGTAACTGGATTTTTTTTCTTTTTAAGGAAATGATCTAAGTCATGTTTTGGATTTACTTTGCAGGGCAAACTTTTAATCATCCTAGATATTTTTTAACTTAATGAAGGAGGAAACATCTCTACATCTGGGACAGATTTGCAATGATTAGGTTTGTCATGATATTTTCAGTCTGAATTTGACTGGGCAGGAGTTACACTAAGAATAGGGAAAAATCTCAGATGTGAATTCATACACTATTCCCTTGACTACAGCTGTTAAACAATCCCCATGGATACTGTGAGCCTTGCTACTAGCACAGTAGTTGTATTACCCTTCTTTCTGTGCTTAGTGAGAGCAAGTCAATACATACAATATGTCTAAGGCTGCCTGAAATTTAAAAAGGTCCCTGGGTTATTTCATGCTATGAAGTATTCATTTTCTGAATCAGATTTGTCAGTACCAGTGGCACAGATGATCAGTATATTCAGCAGTATCACTGCAGAGCCATATTTCCTTTAGACAACATTACTTTTTGAAAAGGTCCCTCCCTGACACTTAGCAGGGTGGCAGCATTCTCCCTCTGATGGTGGAAACAGCAGGGAACTTAAGGTAATAAGCTGATACTGAATGCCCTGGAAAAGAGCTCCATCATGAATTTCATCTTAGCAAGCCAGTGTCCATGGAGACCATGGATAGAACAACAATACATGGACATTGAAGACATCAGCATTTCTGCTAGCAAATGCAGCTACTGACAATTCCAACAGAGCTATTGACTTTGAGGTACATTTGGTATTTGCTTCCAGAAAGACCAGGATGTGGACAGTTAGACCTTCACCAAACACCACAAAAGAAAGAAAAAATGGTATGATAAGTTGCAGGCACCAAAGTGTCTGTATGTTTCAGGCTGACAGATTTGGTGCTTAGTCAGTTTGCTGCCTGATTACAGTACATAAACATTATATGAGGCATTAAATTGAGACATTATGAAGGTGAGCTGATTCAGAAGCAAGCCAGGTGTCTCCAAATATAGAATTTGAAGGTTCAGCTTCTTACCTCTCCTTCTCTTCCTCCAAAAAGTGCTAGCTCTCATAAAGCAGAAATTATGGATGGTATAATTCAATGAATGCCCTAGCAGTTCATCTAGGACATCTGGACATTAATGTAATAGTGATTAAACTAAGAGTAATTTCTGCCTCTTCCCTCTCCTACAGCTCCACCATATATTTCACCTGTCAGCATCTTTCTTTAGCCTAAGGCCTGCATCTTTTGTCAGAGTCCAAGATTAGTAACTTTTTCAGTGATGAACCCCAATTCCAGGTTGATTCAGCTTCCATTTACTGTACCATAAATCAGGAATAAATCAATGCAAGATAGCAGGCCCAATCACACTGGATTCAAGCTGGTGAAGCATGAAGAGTCAAGCTCTGTGTGTCCCATTTTGCCTGTGCACTCACCTTGCCATTTCTAGACAATTACTCAGCTTTGACAATATCTCAGGCTTATGAATGTGATGGTCCAACTTTACTGGCATTTAGAATTGTCTCTACTAGATTAGAAAATGAACAGTGCTCTGTAGTTTCTGGACTATCTTTTTCTCTTTATTTCTGCTATTGTTATTGAGTAGCTTTCACAAATTGAGCTCTGTTGAAAATAAAGGAATTGGACTGTCAGCTAGTCTTTGCTTCAATGGCTTGAGTTTTTTCCTCGTATACATAGCTTTTCTCTTTAGGAAATTATCTTTCTGAAGTGTTCTCTGATTTTTATGGAAGCAGTTTGCAGCAAAGACATCTGGACTTTTTCACATAATAGCTTGTTTGCAGAAAAAGGAAAAAGAAGAAAAGGAGAAAGAAAAAAAAAGGAAAAGAAAGAAAAAGTAAAAGAGAAGGAAAAAGGAAAAGAAAAAGGAGAAAGAAAAAGAAAAAGAAGGAAAGGAAAAAGAAAAAAGAAACTATACACTATCTGGATAAAGAAGATGTAGTAACTGTGAAATATATGCTACAGAATGAATGACCTAATGTTCTCTCATGGAAATGCCAGCTAAGATATGAAGGAGTGATCTGGACAGAAGGCACTTGTGAATGCGTAGTTTTGTCAACATGATAATCCACACCAGGATATTTGGGAGTCTTTCTATTATCTTTACTAAATGTGGTAAGGTCTGCAAAGGGCTAGCAATCAAACACATGTAAAACAGCTTCATGTTCCTATTAGTTCCTATATTAATAGAAATGAATATAGAAGCTGAAGCATTTGAAGCTGTCAACTTACCATAACTTGAAACTTTAGCTTAACTTCTAAACTGTGGCCTAACCCAAGCTTATACATAACAATGATTTTGTTATTCTAATGGCCACATTTTTAATCTCTTTTATGAGCTATGTGGTACCATGATGACAAACTACAAACTTCTATATGTTGTTTTAATAGATGCCTTTTGTTGACAATAATCATAACACTCAGACTAGACACACAGACAAAATCTGATACTTTGTGATAGACCTGCCATCATAAAAATGAGGGACAACCAACTTTCTTGGCCCTCCCAGTTATATCTACCTAAGCTGTGAAGTTTTTATAGGAAATTCAGGTACCCTTAAATTACTTAAGTTTAAGAGGAAGAAAGGAAAAAGAAAGAGAAAGAGAAAAAAAAAAGGAGGCACACAGATCTCCAGTCCTGGATCCAGTGCCAAGCCTGTCAATGTGCTTCATATGGCACAGAAGGGAAGCAGCAACAGCAGTGAAAAGAGAGCAGGATGGACCATCCTGGCCACTGTCTATAGTATCAAAGCAAAAAGGGAAGAGATGGTGGTGCCTGACTGTCTTCTTTGACTACAGTTTAAGGACAAAGCGACACTAGATCCACTCCCATGACTGATGATTTCTTAGACATTCTGGACTCTTCCAGGAGTGGCTGAAACATCAGCTCTCAAGGTGTTGTCTGGGCTTACAGTTAGTTAACAGACTTTCTTTTATCTTAGAAATGCAATGTAGGCAAAATATTCCTATTTATTTATTAATACAATGCAAAAGAAATGTAAAATAGGCAGCTTTCCAGCTACTCCTCCCCAACCCTGAAGGGTGGCCTGGGGTTGCTGTGACTATAATGCAGGACCTAGTGCTTGAAACTCATACTGTTTACCTACTGAAACTCATACAGTTTACCTTGCTCATCAATCCAGCCTATCCAGGTCCCTCTGTAGTGCCTTTCTACTATCTGGCAGATGAACTTTGGAGCATCTTAAGTATCCTTCCAGAAGTGGTAGTGACAGTCCCCTATATCCAAAGGTAGGATACTGAGTCAGAGCAGGAGATGCTTGCATCTGGTTGTTCTCTTTACTATAAGGCATTTCGAGACTATAGCTACGCCTTCAGAATTGAAGTCTGTGTGGATTGCTTACAAATGCTTCCACTCTCTCTTGCTTTTTGAAGTAAGTCATTCTTTGGTTTCACCTGTACATTCTGGCAGCTGAAATGCACAGGCACAAAATGTCTTACATTTTTGATGATCTACATGTTTAAAAATACACTTTTTTTTTCTTTTTTTTTTTCTGTTGATGAACTGATATTTGATGTAAAATTCTTTCTTTTTTCTTTCTTTTTTTTTTTTTTTCTTTCCTCAGTGTAAATCTGTCTCGCTCCAATTTAGGAGTGAGGCAAAGGTTCTTTAAATAATGTTATGCCCGGCGTGAGATTAAGAAGAAGAGCATTCAAATGTTGATCCGACCAGTTTATTGGAAATAATAGACAATTGAGGGGATGGGGAAGGGAGAGTGACGAATGCCAAAATTAGGGTGATGGGGAAGGGAAAGTAGGCGATAGAAAAAGGTAGAAAAGAGCAAGAATTACGTTAAAGCGGGGAATAGTCACCTCCTGGATGCAGCAGCGTCCCGTAGCACGTTGTTAACGTTGGTCCGGGGCAGGGGAGAGCAGCAACGGAGTAGCAGGCTGCAAGCAGCAGATCGGTGAATCGCAGAAAAGACGGTCAGAGTACCGTGGTCTCTAGAAGCAGAGTCTCGGGCAGCGAGGTCCCTCGGAGCAGAGTCTCGAGCAGCAATCCCAGAAGAGAGAATAGGCAGCAGTAGGACAACGGTGGAGGGATCTGAGGTAAGATACCTAGATGCCCACAAAGGTTCTTCAGCATGCAGCCATCTTCTTCAGCATGCAGGCGCTCGCGTAGAGAGGCATCTGGTGTCAAAAAAACCTCTCCCAAAATTTGGGGTTTGTCCGTGCCCTTTTTATCCTTCTTTCCAGCCTTCGAGACATTTCGGGACGGCTCGGGTCAGAGTCTTGTGACTTCCTCAGAGCTGTCAATCTTCCTTGAGATGGGCCAACAGGAAAGACCACTTAAGGGCCGTTAGTCCTCAGGGATGGCCATCTTCCTTGAGATAGGCCAACACAAAAAGACCACTCAAGGGCCATTGATATCTCCCTTTCGTAGCTCCCGGACTTGTTCCATTTCAGCAAACTTTGGGACAGTAATGTAAAAAGCATGGCTTCTTACACCACCCCGTGACTCAAAGTTTGCTTAAAAAATTGACCACTGCTGATCCAGGATGGTGAGAAAAAGATAGCAAGCATGAGGGTAAAGGAAGGTGAGGGTGGGGAATTAAAATGTTTAATACAATCATTACGAAAGATTTCTTGATGTGCTCCACTTCTCCATCACTTGAGGAGGTTACAAAATACATGGACAATACAACACATTGGATAAGTTCAATGAAACATGGTATCATACACAAAACAAACATGAAAGTTGCGACAACACACAATAGATAAAATAAGATGCATTTTACCCACAGTACACCTGGAAGACAGAGAAAAAGGTCAAGGTCTGGACTTTTCCAAGTTTGGACAGGAACACGTATACCATCAGCAATTAGTTTAACTTTACCATTATAAATCTTTAGACAACAGGTGGAATCATTTAATTTGACACAGGCATCTCCCAGTGATTCTTCAGGAGGGGTTGACACAAATATTACATAATGAATAAAAGATAGAAATTGAGAAAAAACAACCATACATTGAAAACAACCATACATTTAACAATGACCAATAGTAAAAATAAATAAATAAATAAATAAACAAGTAAAACAATAGGGATATTTGTGTCAGGAGAACTTTCCACTTGAGCATTTCCAAAACAGTTCAATTGCTGAGAGATATATACTAGTCTGGCAAGTCTAAGAACTGTTATAGTCACAACATAGTGTAGGATACCCCAGAATTTAAATCGTAGGGAGTAATCCCAGAAACATACACATTTCTTATCAAAAACGAAGACACTTTCCAACAACAGTGTTTTGAATGGAACTCCTGTACTGATGAGACACTGGAAAGCATCAGTGCAAAGGGTTTTATGATAAATTTCACTTTAGTGACCACATCTAACAGATATTAGATAGGCCCCATTGCTCATTTCCCAATTCATTAGGAATTTGGAAACACCATGGAGTTACATGCAAATCACCATCAAGTTTGACCAAAAGAGGTGAAATATGGGGTTAAAAGGAATGATTATCACTGTGCAAAGAGTACAAGAAAGCCAGGATGACCTGGAAAAAAAAACAAAAAAAAAAAACACCTCTGAACCCAATTGTGAAGTTTAAACAGATCCAAAGACTAATACCAATCACAACTCACAAGTACAGCAAACAAAAACATAATACTATTGCAACCAAAATATGTAATAAAGAGGTATATCAGTATTCTAGCGTGATCACATCTTCAATTTTTCTGTCACAAAACACAAATGGTTAAAATCAGCTACAAGCCATTCTGTTCCGTGAAGGTCCTGCGGGGATCTTCTGTAAAAGAAAACAAGACAACTCGCCCTTTGGGGGCTTTGTTAATACAATTATCTTCTCCTTTTAGTCGTGAGCCTCCTAACAAACATACATCCTTCACCCCCCCCCCCCACCTCCCTCTCATCTGGGGGAGGGGGCGAAAGTATCAACTTTCCTTGGGCTTTTGTTCTGGCCACAAGTTAACTAATTTCTCTAGCCTGACTGTGGGTAATCCATTCATCAAATCTCGTGGAACGCCCTTTTGCCAGCCCAGTGTCCAGAGACGATTACGTTTATGATCAATATTTCTCCTACCTGTTCTTACTGGCAATGAGACCCTTCCAGTTCCACAGAGTTTTGGGCTAGGTGGCCTAGGAGCAAGGGTGGTTGCTGCGAGCCTTACTTCCCTTGGCTCAGATTTACTGGAAGAAGCCACAGGCCCATATTTCCTTTCATAATTAATCAACTCTTGGGCAACCTCCCCCCATGTCCATACCTTATACCCTGATTGCAAATGGCCTGAGGTGCCAGTTCTTTCTAATTCTGTGGCAGAAAAGGGAATTTCTTTAACATTCATTTGAGGATCCAGGTCCTCTCCATTATCAAAGGTATATTCTGTTTTTATTAGAGGGCGCAGAGGGGCTATTGGTGTTTCAAACTTATCAAAATTTTCTTTCGTTTCTTTCAGTTCTTCCTGAGGATACAGTTTTTCTTGTGGTGCACCATGAATATCAGTGTCACCCGTATCTTTATATGTTAAAATTTCCTTAAAAGCCATCTGTAACAAGGCCGAATTATGTCTCTCTCTTTCCAATTGTACTTCTAGATTTCCAATTTGGTTTTGCAAAGCTTTCACGAGTTCCTGGGTTGCTTTAACTGTTTCTTGTAACGACTGTATAGTCTGGTTTTCCGCCTCAAACTGCTGGTCTCGGAACTCCACGGCTGCTTTTAAAGCAGCACCGAGTACTGCACAAATAAATGATTTGCCTTTCCCGGCTCGGGTACGAGCCCCATGTTGTAAAACGCAAATGCGGTCAGAAACAGCCTGCAAATTATACCAATTTTCACGTGCCCAGTCCATCCCTGATGAGGATGGCCGAGACGCGTGCTTTTCAAGGATATCAAACAACATATTTTCGCCTTCCATATCGGATGTAATTTTACTCACAACCAAAAAATCTACAGGCAACGAAATCTACGCTGAGGGAGGAGGCGATTCCTTATCTCCTCAGAGAGGCAAACACTTAACAAAACGAACAACTGCTCAAAACACTCCTTTACACAAAAGACCAAACGACTCAATCAACACTTCCAAAGAAAGTGTAAACACCTCAATCGGTCCTGGCTATTCTGGCAAGCCACAACGAAAAACTTCAACCTCCAAGCAAAAAAAAAAAAAAAAAAAAAAAAAAAAAAAGTTAGAAATAACTTCTAAGTTTCTCAAAAGTAATAAACTTCTTGGAGAAGCACACACCACTTCCACAAGAGGCGCGCACACAAAACTTTAAAACCAAAGGTACGTCACAAGATACTTAAAACCACCACAATGCAAAATAGTCTTCCCAGGGAGGCACACACGTGTAAAACAAAAGCAAACAGTCAAAATTAATTCACTCGTCCCCGAGAGGTATACACGTAAGAAAGAAAGTTTCAGAATGTGGAGCGGTCTTCCTGGAGAGGTGCACACGTCAAATTAAGTTATCAAAACAATCGCTCCTTGCAACTCCAGGAGAAACAGACAGAAAAGTTTTAGAGAAACTGGAAGGATAACACTCTCACGACGGGTATCCTGCCGACTACGCCAATAAAAAAATGTCTCGCTCCAATTTAGGAGTGAGGCAAAGGTTCTTTAAATAATGTTATGCCCGGCGTGAGATTAAGAAGAAGAGCATTCAAATGTTGATCCGACCAGTTTATTGGAAATAATAGACAATTGAGGGGATGGGGAAGGGAGAGTGACGAATGCCAAAATTAGGGTGATGGGGAAGGGAAAGTAGGCGATAGAAAAAGGTAGAAAAGAGCAAGAATTACGTTAAAGCGGGGAATAGTCACCTCCTGGATGCAGCAGCATCCCGTAGCACGTTGTTAACGTTGGTCCGGGGCAGGGGAGAGCAGCAACGGAGTAGCAGGCTGCAAGCAGCAGATCGGTGAATCGCAGAAAAGATGGTCAGAGTACCGTGGTCTCTAGAAGCAGAGTCTCGGGCAGCGAGGTCCCTCGGAGCAGAGTCTCGAGCAGCAATCCCAGAAGAGAGAATAGGCAGCAGTAGGACAACGGTGGAGGGATCTGAGGTAAGATACCTAGATGCCCACAAAGGTTCTTCAGCATGCAGCCATCTTCTTCAGCATGCAGGCGCTCGCGTAGAGAGGCATCTGGTGTCAAAAAAACCTCTCCCAAAATTTGGGGTTTGTCCGTGCCCTTTTTATCCTTCTTTCCAGCCTTCGAGACATTTCGGGACGGCTCGGGTCAGAGTCTTGTGACTTCCTCAGAGCTGTCAATCTTCCTTGAGATGGGCCAACAGGAAAGACCACTTAAGGGCCGTTAGTCCTCAGGGATGGCCATCTTCCTTGAGATAGGCCAACACAAAAAGACCACTCAAGGGCCATTGATATCTCCCTTTCGTAGCTCCCGGACTTGTTCCATTTCAGCAAACTTTGGGACAGTAATGTAAAAAGCATGGCTTCTTACAAAATCTTTGTTCTTTTATGTTGTATTCCCAAGAGATTATTCTTGCAGCATCAAGAAGAAAACATAAAACTCCTGTTCCCTGGTGCACCTCTACCTAGTTTTTTTTCAACAAAAAATGTCAATTATTTGTCCTTTCATGAAAATTATGGAAAAAATGATAATTTTCTGTTTCAGTAGGGGAAATACTTTGCAACTTTTAGGAGAGCAGTTCATCAGATTTTCTAAATGAACATCTTGGCCATTAATAATGCAATCTTCTATTTAATTGAATCCCTCAGCTTATCTTGTGCTCACTCTGGTGATAGTGCACTCAGTGCCAAGGTGTAGTATTAAATAAGTGTGATAAATTCTCCTTCAAGCAGACCTATTGTAGAACACATATCATGAAGGACAATTGGCTATGGAAAAGTTTTTATGATGAGCACTCTGCAGCAGCTTAGCTTATTTTCTCCTTCATCTTTTCCTGCTTTTATTTTAATTACTTCACTTCTCCCAAACTGAAGCTGGTACACTTCTGCAGCATAGATAATCTCACTTAAAGCATGCCTTGCAACTAGTCCATATCAAATCTCCACTAAAGTGGCTCCCAAGAGTTTCAAAAATTATTGAGTGAGTACTGCTGCATCTGTGTTGCATTGTAAGGGACACAGTGTGAAGAGATACTATTTCTCATACATCCTCCAATACTGAAACCTGTAAAATTGTCTTTATTGAAAAACTGAGCTCATTTGAGAATTAGATTATAGTTTGTTTACTTAAGCTTCTTACCTTGCCTGACTGTAGTCTTATCTTTGTTCTTAGTTACATCAGAATTTGTTTGATGATAAAATTATTGCATAAATTGTGGTATTTCCTTGAATTTGGACTTTAAATTAGCATCAAGTTTGTTTTCTTCAGCTTATGAGGCACAGAAGATAGTAAAAATGACCTTTAATTTACAGTTAATTTACAACCCTAGTACTGATATGTACTCACTAAGTTTCTTATCAATTTCTTCTTTTAAAAATACTGATCTCAACAGCAGCATGATATTAATGATCATACATATTCCCACGAAAACATGGAGTTTAGTTAATATATTGCAGCCCAGCAGTCCTAATGTCTTGACTGGAGCCATAGTGGATGACCAAATCTGACATAGTGACATACTATAAGCATCAATCCAATGCATGTTAATAGTATTAGCCACACTACTGTTGTCCTAAATGGGAAGGGAATTTCATAGCTGCTGTAGTTGTACTGGTGACAGAAAAATGAAGAGATAGAATTACAGTTGACATTTTGACCAGTAAAGGCCAAAAATCTGTATTCCTATGAGGTCTTCAGAGTCCTGAACTGGAAATCATCTTTGTCTTCTGAAAATGGAAAAGTAAAGCTGAACTGCAAAAGACTGAACATGTATAACAACTATAGTCTCTGAAGCTGAAAATAGCTGCTAAGACTGACGTTTCTGCATCTGTAATAAGTCAACTATAGGACTAAAACATGAGGGTAAAGGAGGAGTATTAAACACAAACCTGAACAAGACATCTGATTTTCAAGAATAGCAGTAGGAGATCTAAGACATAAAAAGCTTTTCTAAAAAATAAATTTTCTAATTTAGGAAAATAAATATTCTTTTAGGAGCCGAAACGTAGACACCTATTTCTGAAAAATGTATCCCATGGTCCAAGTAGCATAACTATTTGTCTGTATAACTATGGCCTTCAACATGCACTTACGGAGAGTGTTGTTCTCTGGTACAGTCAGAAGTTCACTTGCGGTAACGCTCAGACATTTCCCTCTGTGATGTTTCCTTAAGCAATTCATAATTTACAAGCACTTGAGTCTGAACTGCCTGAGTTGGACATACATCCTTGTGGATAATGCTAATTTGTGTATTCTTAGAGCTGAGAGGGGAAAAATGGACAGATGATTCAAAGTTAAAAGGCCTGGAGACTTCTCATTGCTGCTCAGAGATACAATGCATTTTTTGAAAGAAAGTAGAGCCTGACTTGGGCTGAACACCCAGCTTTGATATAAAGCATAACTGCAGCATCCAACACCAAATACCTGCAGAGATTAAAAAGTCTTGGTATGTTATATGCTTCCCACTGTTTCATGTTCTGTATTTCTCAAGCTGACAAAGAGAAACAGAATTTTTTGGAGGGTCATACTTCTGACTGCATCGCTTCTTTGGATTCTTCTCCCATTACTTGCAAAAGCAAAGAGCTTTAATTCCTGACTGAATAGCAAATCTAAATATCTTGCAATGCTTGTTTGATATTTACTGCAGGTAATGTCAGTACCTTCATTTTAAATGCAGAAAGAATGAATCATAAAATCTGACGTGTTTAACAAATTAATGTAGGAAGAGCTCCATGTAAGTATGAAAATACAACACAGATAGATTTGGAGTACTGTAGGCATCTTCGAAATCATTCATAAAAACTTTCATGGTGCCTTTGGAACCACTCAGAGGTATTCTGACAGAGTGCACATGAGCTTAATGAACCTGGGGATCACTGACAAATCTGTGTTAGATATTAACATGCTCCAACTGGGAGAACTGATAATAAAAAGACTAATGGCTATGCTGAAATCAGTGGATTTTGTTCCAGCAATCATTCTAATGTAATCTGAAAGAGACAAGTCAGCCTTTTAAAAAAAAGGAGAACAAGAAGTTTTCAACATTTTGTGCAGATTAATGTAATGTTGAGTGTGACCCTTAACTCTTGCTTAGTATTAAAACAGCAACACAGTGGGGAACAGGGATAGTCTGTATATTTTCTTAGTGATATTGCAATCATTTCATTTTTGTAAGGATACCAATAGCAATTAATCCACATACAAATTACAGACTAGTAAAAATAAAAAATCACCTCTATATCCTTTCAAAGCAAATCTATTTATCTGTGGTTCCTTTCCTCATAAAACATGGACTGAATATGCTTGTAGGATAATGCTCTGTTTTGCAAAAGTACACCTATATCCTTCGTCTTCTTTGTGTCCTTGAGGAAACTGCAACCCTCCAGCACTACCAGGTCTGTTAATCAGTTTAAATCAGTAACAATATTTTGTGTCTGGAAGAAGAGGAAAGGCCTTAGGTCTAACCCTCCCCTTTCTGTCTGTAACAGAAATCTTACTAATAACTAATAAACTCAGGAACTGCCTAGCAGTTTTTGATCCAGGAAGCAGTCTGGAAAATACCTGGGGGTCCTTTTGGACAAAGGTAGCTGTCAAGAAAAGAGTGGAGCATTTGCCTTGTGGGAAAACAGTTTGGAAAGGTCATATAAGAACTACACTCTCACCCAGTCTTATATTTGAGACATATTTAAACCTGCTGTGCACAAGCCCTCAAATCTATAAGCAAGAATGCTCTTAGACTGTACATTTACTTTTCCTGACAGTAAGCTTTGGGACTTAGGTGTGTTGAACTGAGAGAGAGATTTATTCAGAATAGCTCAGTGTGAGCTTCAGTTCTCTAAATAATGATTTGATTTCACCAAGAGGCATGGAAGATCTTTTTAAATGTATGCCCAGACCCACAGGTAGCAATAGGCCATGGTACACTCAAGGCAGTTTCTAAACAACAACCCCATGCTCTAAATGAAGCCATTATGTTGTGAACTACAGGCACCATTGTGATTCCTTGTCTTATGGTAAGGAGCCTTCACACCTGCTCCCCAGTGACAAAATTAGCTTCAGAAAAACCTGAGAATGCTGGAGGGACATCAGAGCAGGAGCACTGGGTAGAGGTAGTGTCAAGGAGAAAGAAGAGTGAGCAGTGTACTTTGATTAAACTTTTCTTCCCCTGCAGCATGGAGGGCATCTTGTAAAAGAATGGCTCTGCAGGTGGGACTTTTTGTCCCCTGAGTCGCACAGTCTGTGTTTAAAAATATCATCTTTCACTTTAGGCAAAAGGAGAAACATTTCTCTTATTAAAAAAAAAAAAAAAAAAAAAAAAAAAAAAAAAGGAGTAGTAATTGTTGGTAGCAGAACAGATAAGAACTGCATCACAGCAATGCAGCATCTGGTTAAGTATAATAGTCGATCTGCTGGCTGTGTCAGTGGAGCTGCTTTCTTTAGAGGCATGCTAGAGCACTTGCTTTAAGTCTCAGAGGTCCCAGGGTGGATTGAGCAGCAGCATCTTCTATAATTAATTGCATGTGTAATGCAGTACATTTGGGAGGCCTGTGATTACTTGCCTGTATGTTACCCAAAGACATTACAATATCAATAGCACTACTAATTTTAATTTAAACTTTGAAATGTCTGCCTGTTGAAATATTCATTATTATCACTTGATTATGTTGTTTTGTAATCTGCACTCTCTCTTCATTACTGATTATCAAGTCCATACAAAAGTGTGACACTTCAAAGCACCAGTCTTCAGAGATGTTTTAATTTTGTTTTTGTTAAGAGACAAAATAATCTCCCCCTTCCCAAAGTACTAAGAGTCTCTATAACAGACAGAACAAACTTATCGCTAGTCACACCCCCAATCCTACAAGGTAACTGAGCTCCAAAATGCTGCCTGGAATAGAGAGCTCATGCAGTGGTTTGTTATTTATCTCTAGATATTTTCATGCAGATCCTCCTAATAGAAATAAGACTGAAATATTTTTCATATCACAGGTGAAGTCAGCACTTGTCAAAAACTTCATTTCATTTTGCACTGTGAGACCAAGAAAGGTTGAGAGTGTGAGCACAAAGGAATTACAGCTTAGGAAATACTGTGCACATGGGCTTCATTATGCACTGCTTCTGTGAATCACATCTTAAGTTAAAATAGCCAACTATCTATGTTGTTAATATTGTTGATCAAAGGCAGAACAACAAGAAATGGTTTAATAAAGGATGCCTGATGTCATAAAATTCCTTCACAGAAATATAAAGTGGGAATGTACTCAGAATGTACTAGGCACATGTGGGAATCAGCTACTCTACCCTGTTTCTGCTAGTGAATAACAAAAAAGTCTCCAACTTTGTCTATAAAAGGGTCAAAAGTCTCTTCTGTGGACAGTTCAGTGCTCCACCAGTTCAATGACTGCAAGTGCATTGGCTTTTCAAGAACCAGAGTGATTCACCTAGGCTGCAGTGACAGAGTAAGAGATATTTCATTGTCATGTAGTTTTCATTTTAAAATGCTCTAATCTAGCATGGCCCATAAGAAGCAAACTGCCAGGTAGTCACTGTCTATAAAAATGGATTTTTATAACCTGAAACTCTACCTTCTGAATCTCAAACAATCTGGGTTTGACTTCAACTTGGTACTTGTGTATTATTATTTTTTTTTCTGTCAGCGGCCCAAAGTCTCATTTTCAAAAACTGCCCAACTCTCCACTCATGTTTCTTTTTTGCCTCAAGAAATTCTTCTCTCAGGATTCATCTACTGGAATGGATGGAGGAGTTTTATTGAGTTCAGCCCACTCATCACAAACTATTCCCACCACCCATTGAATGAGAATTGTGAAATTTTTTTAAAGCTACTTGTAGCCTGACACTATAGTGCTGGAATATAGTGCTCTATGGGCACTGTATAACAAGGACCTGTTGATCCCAGGCATCTAGAAAGCTATATGAAAATAAAACTTCAACATTAACGGAGTGAGAAAAACCTTGTGAGTAACTGCTGCCAATAAACAGTAACTCCTTTGGAAGGAAAGATGACCTCAGGAATAGAAATAAAATGTGCTGATGCTCACAGACCACAGAAGGTAAGAATCAGTTTGCCAGCACTGCAGAAAATTCTGTAGCAGCTGATATTTTTATATATGGCATAAAAATAAGCACCACCATTTCTTGTCCCGTCACTAATTTTATTGCGTTAATTGTAATCAGCTTGATAGCAGGTATCTCCTTAGTGACCTATGCAACAAAATATTAGGAAGGCTGTTCTGCAGATTGTTAAGGAGTGAATATAAAAGTAATTCTACTCTGTAATAGCTATGATATATAATATCCACAGGCACAGAGCCTGTAAGGCCTGAAGAGATCATCTGGAATCACCTGCTTTGTCCTTGCATGTGGCCTTGACCAAGAACTTGTGTGGGTGGAGGTTCCTCCTTCACACCTAGGGCAGATGTGCTCAGCCTGGAGACATCCTCTGCTTGTGGCCCCCATTTTTGTGCAACTAAGAATGGGCAGATGCAGGGAAGCAAGTTATCCAGGAAGCCAGCAACTTTCCTGACTTGCCCCAGTGGCTGGATAGAGGCTGCTACATATATCACATATGTAGCAGCTATCTGGAAGTCCAGAGCATTTGAGGCAGTGCTGCCACAGAGCAGCTCCTCATTCTGCCATGCACGTGTTCATGTTAGGGCCATCTTGGAAAGGGGACAGAAGTGGGACTACACACCTGAAGCCAGTATCATGCATGAATACATTCCACCCAGATTTTAAACTGTCTAGTGTCAACACGTTTGCTGCAGCAACAGCAGGCTGTAAACCCTGGTTACCTTCATATTTCTGAGTGCAGCTCAGAAACTCTGCCATGCCATATTCACGGTCTAAATTCCATCCCTTGCATCTTGTTTTATCACTGCCAGCTAGAGAGAAGAACTAGCTATTGTCAGATTTTTCTGAGGCACTTGTATCTTTCAAATTATCATGTAATTTGCTGTTCGTTAAGCTCAAGAGATGAATTATAGGATGAGTGATTTAGGTGCTTAAACAGACGTACCATTTTAGATGCTCTAATATATCTTGCCTGGCCTTCGGCTTCTTGTTTAGAAAGCCACAGGTCACTTACAATAATTTCTCAGTTTTGAACACCAGCAGAGAACTGAAGAGGCATTACAATTTACGTAATGATGGTTATGGAAAAAGCCTGTTAAAGGAGATTAAAACTTACAGACAAAATGATAAAATACTTGAAGGTGGTATTGTGACTGCTAAAAGACAGTGTCAGAGATACCAGCCATAACCTATTAAAAATGCTTTGAAAAGGCCAAACAAAAGCAAAAAAGTTTAAATAGCAGAGTAATGGTGGTGAGATGAGCAGGAATTAGGCCATATGGGAAGCGAAGCTAGAATAAGGGATATTTTTAATAAGATGCCATATGTATTTTTTTCCCCCTCAAATTGATCAGAATGACGGAACTCACCAGAGAGCTTGTAGGGCAGCAGACTTTTAGGGTACATGGGGAATTCTCAGGGGCAGTCAGTCTACAGCAGAAAAGATAGATGAATTATTTGCCCTAGCATTTGCTTGAGGAAGACTTGGGAAATCTTGAGAAAAAAAGAAAAAAAAGAAAAAAGAACTTGAGGAACCACCTCAAGCTGCAGTGGCAAGTTATATTTCTCCAACTGAAAAAGTTTTAGATGGTAATAAATAAAATAAAATAAATAAATAAATTTCAAGCATTTTAACATAGACTAAAAATGAAGCTGTGAATCAGTCACAATGGCAGCCATCAATAGTGCATATAACTAAATTGTTCCCAGCATGAGGGAACTATAAAATGCTGATGAATACATACTACTTTGACTTTTTTTTTTCTACTAGGAGTATAAAAATATAATAAGCAACAGACTTGCGTAAATAGAAGTCAAGAATACAGCCTCTCTTTTGTATATACAAGAGTCTGACACATGGCTAAGAATTAGCTGGGCTTTCATGTTGGGAAGTCATGCATAAGAAATAACCTAGAGTTCTTTGCAGGAGTCAGAAATATATGATAATAATTACCAAGTTGATCTACTTGGATTTCCAAACAGCTTTTGACATGATCCCTAGTAAAAAAGATTTTAGCAAGCTAAGCTGTCTAAAGATAAAAGATAAATTCCTCTTGTGGCTTAGCAAAAGCAAATATGGTAGGAAATGCAAAGATGGAAAAATATGATTATGTGATTACATGAAAGGAAATAAAGGGAACAGATAAGGAAAGACATTACAATGGATGATGCTGTTCAGGAAGCCTAGCTATTCTATATATTCATGGTGACCTAGAAAAGATAGCAGAGCTACAAAATTTGCTGCTGCTGAGATATTATTCAAGATACTAAACTCTCAGAGTGACTGCAAAGAGTTACAGGAAGATCTTGTGATGCTGAATAACTGGACAGTAAAATGGCAGATGAAATTCAAGGTCAATATATGCAAAGAGATGCATACGGAGAAACATGATGTTAATTGTATATATGGAATGATGGCTCCTAAATTAGTTATTGCCTCTCAGGAGAGAGACCTTGAATTTATTGTAGCTGGTGCTCTTAAAACAGCAGTTGTTCAGCAGTGGCCAGAGGAGAAAAAAAATGATGAGTGGTTACATAAAAAAGAGAATTAGAATGGCTTATTTCCAGGAAAAACTTAAATGGGTTGGAAAAGAGATAACTCAGGACGATATGATATTAAAAATATATAAAAACAAATAAATATTAAAAAACATTTAAACATTACATACACACATATATGTAAATAGTATGTCATATAAGGAGCAAGAAGTAAAAATAACAGCTAGAGACAGAAAGTAACCAAGAAGGAGTACATTTTTACCCTGCTAAATTGTAGTACTCCTTACAGGAGGATGTTGTGATTGGATGTGGAACCGTGCTCGAAAACTGCTGAGAGGTCTGGTGTGAGCTATTAAACACCATGAAGCATCTCATGAACTTCATCAACTACACACTGTTAGGGTGAGACAAATGTTGAGATACAGTACTTTCCTGGCCTTTAAATCTTTCATTAACTACCTGCCAGTGGAAACTGTCCTTGAGGGGATATTGAGCAAGTTGGACCTTCCTTCCCATTTCCTACAGCTACGCTTTGTTCCCTAGCTCTTTTTATTTATCTTCTGATAGAACCAAAAGAATCCCTTCTCACTGGCACTCTGCATGCACAGGGTATGTGTGTTTCCTTGCCATGAAATGCTTACTTCATGATCTTGTTAAGACAAAGGTTTACTGTATTTCAGATAAAGGAGTTTGCTTCAGCAAGATTGTATGCCTTGTCCAAGGTCGCACAGAGAGCCTGTTGCACTGTGTTGATGGTAAGATCACCCTTCAGCTCTAAATGGGGTTAGGAAATATGCTACAAATTTTAGTTATGAGCATTTTTAATTATCTGGGCCTCACTTCTGTTCATTATTCTGAGTCATTTAGGACTATGGTCCCGTTAATTATACAGCAACCTTCTGTATCCAGTGATTTAATTATAGAATATTACTTCATTGAAGGCAACAAAACTGATCAAAATAAAGGATTATTTAATACACTTAATTGAATCTTCAGCTTTTAATAAAATTAAAGATTGATTATTAATTAATTGAAATGGAAAGTGCTGCCAGCTTAACAGAGGAAAAAACAGAGAGGAATGAATGAAAGCTTTATAGACTGTCATAGAAGAATGGAAAGCTCACAGGTGTCCATCAGTAGGAACAGAGTCCTGGTGCTGCTGGGACAGGATCATTCACGTGCCCAAAATGGACATGGCAGGTATGGCATTTCTCTCCAGGTTCTGCTCTGCATAACTTAGTCCCAGACAGAAAAGCACGATTAGCTGCTTTCCAGGAATTTCATCTCTGTAATGTGTTTGATGATACTTAACTACTGGAGAAATGTTTTAGATCATTCAGTAGACAAGAAGTGTTGTTAAAATGCATTTTCACTTCTCTTTACAATCTTGCTTATGATCCTATTTCTTTCTGTTCAAGTTAGCACAAGCCTTTGTAGCCCTATAGTATCCCCCAGTTTCCCTGACAAACAAACAAACAGTTGTTTGAATGTTTGCTTTCATTTTTTAGTTCCTACTGTTCCTATTATTTTTTTCTGGAATAACATTATATTCTTGCAACTTCTTGAAGATAATTAATTTAACAGCAATAAATCTTTTTACCTTCATTTTTGTCCTTTCTAGACTGTTTCCTGGAATATGCCACTGTCACAACCAGTCCAACTTACTTTTTTTCTTTATTTCTTACTGCTGTTTTCTGTGGTTCACCCACTGAGAGGCTCTCTCTCATCCCAGCTGTCTCTTATCAATTTTACCTTTGTTCTGGTGCTATGGGAGCAGAATGTCCATATGCTCTGCTGCGGGAATCTTTTTATCTCTTCTCACATCCTTATATCCTTTGAGCAATGCAGGGACAGATGAACGGTACCTTTATCCCATGGACCCTAGAGACCCTAAAACAGGTCAGGAGGATTTGGCTGAAGGGAGCAGAGAGCAATGTATACTACTTTGTGAAATAATCAGTGTCTAAGATATGACCGTATCAACAGTTCCTGTGCAAATAATGCAGATCAATGGTGTGCTGAAAAACTCCTGAGGCAAATACTGAAGTTAGACAGTTCCTTCCTCAAAAAATTATGAGAGTATGGCTGCCCAATAAATGCAATTATAGTCATTCTGATCCCAAATCATATTTTTCCTCCTTTAGTTACTGAAAAACTCTCTTAAAATCTAAGACAATGTCAGCAGCAAAAATACGAGACGTATATAGTGCAAATACATCTCAAAAAGGAAAATGTAAGGTGTGAGTTGTTATTTTGCGTGGGGTGCATGATGTTACATGCAAGATACAGCAAATTAAACAGGTAAATGAAGGCCTACACAGACTCTAAATAAAATGAAGGAATATTTTGTGCTAAAGCACGCTAACCTCCACAACAGTTTTGAGATGTAGCTCAATTTGAACTGCTCTTCAAACTGAGACTTTCAGTCATTGAACAACTGGAAGGTATCCCTGCCAATGACTTGGAAATAGATGATGTTTAAAGACCCTTCCAACCCAAACCATTCTGTGATTCTTTGATTCTGTAAAGCACTTTTACTGAAAGAAGATTGATGTCTATAACTTAAAACTCACTTCTCTCTCAATATAAATCTAATCAAATCTGGCTCCAAGACTGTCAAAGTTCAAGAAGCATTTGGACAGTGCTCTTAGAAATATAGTCTGATTTTTTAGGTGATGCTGTATGTGGCCAGGAGTTGGACTCTATCCTTGTGGGTGCCTTCCAACTCAGGAGATTCTATGATTCTATGAAATGCATGATTCTATGAGTCTGTGAAATTATATTTCACTGATTAAACCTCATAAAGAATGGACTCAAGCCTTGGTTCTGGTTCAAAAAGCCAGATTATTCTTATGTTTGGAAAAAGTGCTAATGTATTTATTCAATCAGCTACAAATTATGATCAGGTTTCTGCATTACAAAATCAAGCTGAAAAGTCAGCAGCCAACTACTAGTAGGATGATTCAGTTGTAAAATAACCTGACCTACTATATTTATTGGAGGATGGCATTTCACCCATGCAGGTCTGGTTGTGGAAAGCTGATTGAAATGCTTTCAGCTAAGAAATGTAGGAGAGCAGCCAAACAATGAATCAGAAGTCAGAGGGTTTTGCTGAGCTCCAAAGAAAACCTCTTTGCTGGGTCTTGGTTGATGAGGTGGCAGGTTTGAGGGACAAAAGGCAAAGAAAGTTTTGGGAACCAGACTGTAATTAATCTCATCTGTGATTTTGAGACTAATGCCTGCAACCTGCCTAATAACTTTACGCATGTCTGTTGAAGTGTTATGTGGTCACACTTTTGTCTTAGAAAAACGAGATTGCAGAAAGGAGATAGACAGAGATTTTTCCACTGGAAGACAATAAAACTACAAAAAGAGATACTCTGCTTTCACCAATATCAATTCAGCAAAACAGCTTATTTAAGAACGTACTGAGTAGCTCATCTGTAAAGAAAAGGGGCATATTCCCACAAAGCAGTCTTATTGAGTTGGTGCCTTGTGCAGCTGAATAGTGGTTTGGGATTATGAAACTGAACAGATATGATTGCTGAAAGGCTGCTACAATTCTAGGTAATGACAGTTTTTCCATTGCCTCCAGTTCAGCCATGATTTATTTTAAGCACTAAACTTCAAGCATTAAACTTTAAACACATAAAACTCTTTTCACTTGGAACCATTGTTCTTAATAATTAAAACAACATCCAATCAACATTTGATATGAGAGTTCTGAATTGTATAAATATGAAATATGCATTTAATTGAAATATTTAATGTTACCTTGGTCGCTTTAATATAATATTTCTAATTATATTTCTAAACTAAAGTTTGATTTTAAACTTTATTTTTAATATACATAAATGCATATATATATAAACACAATGTCATTTTAATGGCATATTGCATTCAATTTGTTCCATTCTTTACTCTATTTTTATGGTTTCTTAAAATATTATGTTATCATCTGTCTAAAAAGTCCAAATTAGAGACAAATTAAGCCCTCTTTTTCTCACCAGTTCCTGCTACATTTTATTTATCACTTAAGAAAATATAAGCAATTCTACAGAAAAAGGAGACACTCTCCGTACCTTTGAGCAACTTTGTATAAATGTGATGGATGCACAACACAGAAGTGAACTTTCTGCTCTGCAGAGAGGTGAGTGAAATGATAAACCTTAGAAGGCCCCGGTAGAAAAGCAATTAGGGGACAAAGAACATGCACATTGTTTCCTCAGTTAATTTTAAATGTGTTGTGGTAAATTACTTTCTCGTTATAAATACTGGACGTGTCATAGTGATAGCACTGCTGGAGCTGCATTTGACTAAAAGCATCTAGGAGCGGTTCTTGATCATTTAGTCAGAGGACAAATGGAAGGACAGCAGAGAATTTTCCAGAGTAATACAATTACGGCCCCAGGTATAAAAAAAAAGATCATGGGAAGACGAAATGTAAACCTCTTCCAATACTCTTTGTCGTGTCTTATTCGGTAAAATAATGACTTGTTTTTAGTGGCTGGTGATAACAAAGGGAAGGTAAGCATGCCATCCTTGAAGGTAGCTCCTGTGAGTGAGATCTACATTTCAGAATGTTAGTGTCTCTTTTGGAAAAGTGTCTCTTCTAGCTTCAAAAGGTTAAATAATTAAGCATTTCTGAAAATCATCTTCACTATCCCTTTCTTAATTCCACCAGATTACATTATTTGTTATGAATAAATCACAGAATCGTAGGGGTTGGAACAGACCATGGAATCTATCCCCCTGCTGAAAGCAGGTTTCCTACACTAGGTTGAGCAGGAAAATGTCCTGGTGGGTCTTGAGTCTCCTCAGAGAAGGAGATTCCGCAGCCACTCTGGGCAGCCTGTTCCATTGCTCTGGAACAGGCTCCGCTGCCCTCGCAGTGAAGTTTTTTGCATGCTTGTGCAGAACTTCCTATTTCCAATTTTTGCTCATGGTTCCTTGTCCAATTGCTGCATGCCAATGGAATTAATGTCTGAGTTGAAATTGTTAGTGGCTTAATCTTCATTTATGTGAATGCAAGCCATATATATACTAGAACTCAAAAAATAACTTTAATGCTGTGAGTAATTTGCATGCAGTTTCCTTCGTATGATTCTGAATATGATGGTGGTGTTTATAATTCTTCGTGTACAAAAAACAAATAGGTGATGGCACAATTCCCTCATCCCCAAAGCACACATAAATATACTTGTATGCATGTCAGAGTAAGTTTTTGTATACTCTGAGTCCACTACACAAATTAGATAGAAAAAAAACCCAGGGAATTAATAATTGTTATGCACAAAGCTGAACAAAGTATTTAATGTGTGAAAAAATTAGATAAAAACAGTGTGATGATACTCCACCAGCTGTAGCACTGGAATGTAAATGGAGTTGCAATTTCTTTACTGCATTTAGACTTTTGTGGAGTTTGTGTAATGTCACTATTATAGTGGCTATTTTGAAAATTGCATTTAGGCTACCTGTACTTAATATTGAAATGAAACAAGACAGTCTCAGCCTTCTACATTTTATGAGCTGAAATACAGAACAGCAGTCCTGAGAATTATGTGAGACTGGTATTATATTTTACTCAAAGCCAGATGCAAAAATTGCAAAGGAAATAATGAATCAAAATTCAAAATTCTCATAACTCAGCATTTTCTCTCCTGCAGTTCCCAGGTTGTGCAAAACTGTTTTAAATATATGCTTATATTGCTGAGTGAAAAACTGAGAATTTGACCAAATGACCATTAGGGTTAAGTTTTCAAAGCCAGTCACCTGAAAGAAAAGATACATAGAACCCTGGATGCTGAAAAGCACAATCATCTGTTATGCTCTGACACTAGGATCCATTTTGAGGCACACATGGCAGTTCAGACAGGGTAATTAGCCTAAAGTATCTTGTAGGAAATGCAAAAGTACTTTTTTTATTTGGTAGTTCAGTGCCTGCTGGAATGCTGCCTTAACTCAAAAACTAGCACTGTACTGGGGAAACAATTATTTCTGACTGGGAATGGGCAGAAACTTTTAGACAAAGCTATGATTGTCAGAAATTGCTACCCAGAGTTGATGTGGAAACTTCTCTCTACAATATAGGCTCTGACATAGCTTTTATGTGTTAGTATTCCAGATATTTCCAGTACTTTTTTACTTTACTTTACTTCACTTTATTTTTTTTTAATTTAATTTAATTTAATTTAATTTAATTTTATTTTATTTTATTTTATTTTATTTTATTTTATTTACTTCTTGCACTTGCCAAGCCAAAAATTCTGTGGCTCTGGCTCTAAAGAACATGAAGAACAATTAACTAATTTTAGGAAAAGTTTAAAAGCTGGAAAACAAAAAAATGTATTAAAAAAATATATAATAAATCCTTCTTTTCTGCCCACTATCTCACCTCAGGAAGAAGGAGGGGCTAGGCATGCACCATGAGAGCAAGGTGCCAGTAAGGGAAGACTGGCAGAGGCAAGTTGGACTGAAATCAAGTGTGGAGAAGGGGGAGGAAAGATTTTTACCTAAGTGTTTGTTTCTTCTCCTGTATTTTCTTAATGCTCAAATCAGTGATAAAAAGTTAATTTTAAATGAAAATAAATTAAATTAATTGCAATTCATAAGCTAAACATGGTTTGCCCATGGCAGCTTTTTATCCTGAAATGTTTTCTTTTAATGGTATGACTGAGGAGGACTACCTGTGGTGAAGGAGGCAGGGTCTGAAATAACCGTGAAAGTCTCACTGGCCTCAAGTTATGGATGGACGAGTTCTTCCTTCTCCACTCTTTCTCCATTCACTCACCCCAGTTTTCTTTCTCATCCCATTAGGGAAGTTGGCCCCCAAAAGAAAACAACATTGGTGACAGGATACAAAGCAGATATGCGAGAATGAGAAAACTTCAGAAATGATATGGTAGAAATTCTCAAGGTGTTGCAGGATTATGTCCTTGAAACCACTATAGTACATGAGGTTACCTTTGAGGATGACTGCACACTGCTAGAATTTTATGAAGATATTTACACCTTTATTTAAACTACATTATTAAAATGAATGTAAAGAAATCTACTATAATGCCTTATACATTTGACAGGGGAGAAAAGGATGCACTTATTATTTGTCTGATGAATAAATGCAAAAATAGATCCTTGCTATGAAACCTGCGTATTTAGGTCTGTTTCAGATATTAAACCATTATATCTTGCCTCCAAACTACATTATTCCCAAATGCAAACAGAAATTTTTCACACAGTGGCATTTCATACTGCTCATTTGAATTTATATAAAATAAGGCATATAGTGTTCGGAATATATCAGTAAAAGTCTTTGAATTATATCTCTTAGAACTAGGTCACATAAAGCATTCAGTTTGGGGTGAGGATATGTATGTAACTGCACATACTGGCATCTTCAGCTGTGAATGAGAATATATAACCGTGTTTAAGAGATACCTGTCAGGCAAAATAATGGCATATTGTTTTTCTCTGAGTTAAAGATGATAATTACTCATAGTTTACATGAAGCTGTCACTATTACACAGCTTCTCTGATATTTCCATTCATATTGTGGGTGTCTGTGTAAGCTTACCTCCAATGTCACTTACTATCTTGGTGGGTTTTGATCATACTACAAAAAAGAGAGCTGTCGTGGGAACTGGCTTTCTGTGTCACAGAGTTCAGGACTCTGCTTCTGCAGATGGCTTTATTACATAGCATCCTCTTTTTTCTTTCTTTCTTTCTTTCTTTCTTTCTTTCTTTCTTTCTTTCTTTCTTTCTTTCTTTCTTTCTTTCTTTCTTTCTTTCTTTCTTTCTTTCTTTCTTTCTTTCTTTCTTTCTTTCTTTCTTTCTTTCTTTCTTTCTTTCTTTCTTTCTTTCTTTCGTTATTTTTTTTTCTTTTTTTCTTTTTTCTTTTTCCCATCTCACCATTCCCTATAGTAGAACTGTTTGCTGGAAGATGTTTTTCTATGAGAAATTATTCCAGAGTTTCACTCTGCTGGAGAACAGAGCTTTAATCTCTTTGAGGAGCTGCTGGAAAAATGATAATTTTCAGTTTATGCTCATTAATTCATGCACCTGCAGTGACCTTTAACTTAAAAAGCTCTTCTTTTTCCTGTAGTTTGCCACAAATCCTACTGTACTTATAAAGCAATAACCACATCTACTCCCAAACTTTATTTCACTTCAAAGCATTGCAGATGAAACCAAACAATGCCTTGTAAAGAGACCTAATTCTTCCCTGTTACTGAAATATTTCACCTAAACCTCTTCAAAGGACCACATTTGCATTTTTTCTTGCTTGTATTACAGATGTAGGCATTTTAGGACTGATTAGTCAGAAAATGCAAATGCTAGTAAAATAGCAACTTTGAGGGAATCAGATTTTTAAGTAGATAATTTTAACATAGGGTTAACTTGGCCCTTATGATTTTTTATAGAGTCATCGAATACACCTAGTTGGAAGGGACCCACAAGGATCATCAAGTACAACCCCTGCCTCCACACATCACTGCCCAAAAATCAAACCCAGCATTTGTGAATATTTCCAAATTCTGCTTGACTTCCACCAAGCCAAGAGCAGACAAGGAGAAGGCTGAGGTATTTAACCACATTTCTGGCTTGGTCTTCTCTGATAACTGCTCATCACACAGCCCTGAAATGTTTGGTTTGGAAGGAGAAGATTGGGAAGCAATATCCCTCCCTCTGTAAGCGAAGATTCAGGTTTGTGACCACCTGAGGAACTTGAACATCCACAAGCCTATAGGTAGTGATGAGATGCATCCCAGAGTCCTGAGGGAATTGACTGATGTCGTTGCCAAGCTGTGCACAATTATATTTGAAAAGTTGTGGCAATCAGGTGCCTGGTGACTGGAAGAAAGGCACCATCTCACTCATTTTTAAGAAGAGTAAAAAGTATGACCCCGGGAACTACTGACCTGCCAGCCTTACCCCTGTGCTGGGAAAGATCATGGAGCAGATCCTCCTGGAAGCTATGCTAAGGCACACGGAAGACAGAGAGATGATACAGAAGAACCAGCATGGTTTCACCAAAGGCAAGTCTTGTTTAGTGGCCTTTTATGATGTTATAACTGCAACAATGGACAAGAGAAGAGCAACTAATGTTATCTATCTGGACTTCAGTAAAGTCTTTGACACAGTTTGTGACAACATCCTTCTCTCCCAATTGGAAAGATAATGTATTTGATGGGTGGACTGTTCAGTGGATAAAGAACTAGCTGAAGGATCGAGTCCAGAGAGTGGTGGTCGGTGGCTCTATGACTGAATGGAGAACAGGGATGAGAGGTGTTCCCCAAGGTTCAGTGCTGGGATCAATACTCTTTACTTTTGAATCCCCCCTGTGGCGCAAGTGGTAGAAGTGCTGCTCTGCTACACAGAGGCTTGAATCCCGGGGGTTGGACTCGATGATCTCTAAGGTCCCTTCCAACCCGCACAAGACTGTGATACTGTGATACTATCTTCACTGACAGTGACACTGACAATGGTGTTGAGTGTATCCTCAGCAAGTTTGGGGGGATATCAAACTATGGGGTGCAGTTGACATGCTAGAGAGATGGGTTGCCATCCAGAGGGACCTAGACGGGCTTGAGCAGTGGGTCCAGAAGAACCTCATTAGGTTCAACAAATCCAAGTGTGAGGTCTTGCACGTGGCTTGAGGTAATCTCCACTATCAATACAAGCTGAGGGATGAAAGAATTGAGCGCAGCCTTGCCAAGAAGGACCTGGGGGCATTAGTGGATGGGAAGCTAGAAATGAGCCAGCAACATGCAGTGTGGCAGTAGGTTGAGAGAGCTGATCCTACCCCTCTACTCTGTGCTGGTGAGACCTCACCTGGAGTACTGCATCCAGATGTGGAGTCCTCACACACAACTCTCCTGTACGGAGAGGCATGGATCTGGAGCGCATTCAGAGGAGGGCCACAAAAATGATTCAAGGGCTGGAAAACCACACCTACAAAGACAGACTGAGAGAGCTGGGACTGTTCAGCCTGGAGAAGAGAAAGTTACGAAGTGACTTAATAGTAGCCTTTCAGAATCTAGAAGGGAACTACAGGAAGAAAGGAGACAAACTCTGTAGTACAGTCATTGGTAACAGAACCAGGGGAAATAGCTTCAAGCTTAAAGAGTATAGATTTAGATTAGATATAAGGAAAGGTTCTTTTACAGTAAGGGTGATGAGGCACTGGAAAAGGTTGCCCAGAGATGTGGTGGATGCACCATCCCTGGAGACTTTCAAGGCCACACTGGATTAAGCTCTGGGCAACATGATCTAGATATGCATGTTTCTGTTCACTGTAGAGGAGTTGGAGGTCCCTTCAAACTCTAGGGATTCTGTGATCCTATGATTCTAGGGTAACCTTGTCATAGATAGAGATTAAGCTTGCTAAATATGACTTTCTCTTCATGAACCCACATTGACAGCGACCAAATGTCTGTATTGTCTTTCAAATGTATTTTCTTTTTTTCATTTTTATTTTATTTTATTTTATTTTATTTTATTTTATTTTATTTTATTTTATTTTATTTTATTTTATTTTATTTTTGGTCAGTGCTAGGTACAGACAATATTTCAGTGTTTGGCAGCAAAGCTTACATTGATGGGCTGATCTCAGTGAGAAGTACAAAGTCTAGAACTTTCCCCTGTGGGCTGATTGGATATTTCTTTGTTACAAAGCACAGGAGGAAATAAGAAGAGAGAGTTCACAGTTTTATGTGCAATGCATATGAAAGAGATACTTTCTTTAAGAAATGCAAACTCAACCACTTTCATCTGTGATCATCAATTGATCATTCACACTTGAAACAGTTTATTTCCAGTTTGTTACTAGTTGTGTTTTAGCTTCCACTCTTTCACTGAGAAATGCAGCTGGGTCTGTTCCTGAACACCCGTAGATTTTGCTGAGCCATATGGTTTTGGTCACTGCATATGGGAATATGGCAATGAGATGCATTAGGTATGACCAGACAATGCAGTGAGGCAGGACTTCCTGTAAATTGGGACTGAACTGAATAAATCAGAGACCGAATAAAACAGAGAATGCTGTTAAATTTGTAGCTTGTGACCTATTTTTCTATTTTATTTCACTAAGTAAGGAAGTAGTCAGTCTCCTCCAAGCTTTAATGAGCCCATTCCTTTTCTTAGTTGAGCTCTGAGAATAAGGAAGAATCCCAGAGAATAAATGCCAGGGAGTCAGGTTCAACTAGACTATGTGAATGAGAAAGTCTTTTCTAGCATGATTAGTTTTATAGGGCTGAAAATTCACTTACAGTGACACAGAGAAGTCCAAGTGACCTGATTTAATCCCAGAAAAGGCTACAGTACCTTATAGGCATTAACCCATCTCTATAAACGTTTGAGGTCTGCTCTCTACATGGGGCTATGTAGCTGCAGATAGCCTGGAGGATAGTCTGGAATGTATCTGTAAAGCAGAGGTGGAACAGGGTGTCCCGTTGTCAATGGTAGCAAAAACTTTTATTTCAAATTTCAAGACACTTGGGATAGACTTCCTGCCATCATTTGTCTCACAGTCCAGACTGCTGCAGATACAGTAGACAATGAGCACTATGTATATATGTGTAAATATATATATATATATTTGTGGCACTTACCACTATTTGGAGATATGACTGTTGGAGAGGTTGTTAGTGTAGTATGGTTAGGTTGTGATTGGACTCGATCTTTAAGGTCTTTTCCATCCTGAGGAATTCTATGATTCTATGTGTTGTTGTAGATTATACATCAGAGACTGGAACTAAGATTCCAGAACAAAAGAGGCTTTTCCATGTTTCTGTCTTGCTTCTGTCCTTCCAGGTTTTCTTACCATATTAGAGAAGGGCAAAAGTGAGACTGCAGACACCTGATGGTGAGCAACAGAATCCAGAAAGGAACCCAAAGTTCTTTGCTAGTGCTCTGCTCTTCATATCTGACATTGGTTTCTTGGTTGGTCTCAGATGTAAAACCACAGAAGAATGCAGAGCAGACCAGACTTTCAGCACTGGTGTGGTGACAGCTGACTGAAAATGGCTGCCTTCAACCTCTCAAATTTTCTATGCATATCTTCGCTACTTTACTTTTTGTGATATGAGACCCTGTTGATGTCACAGGAGCCCAGGAGCCAAAGGTTTTGACAGTGTCTCCCACATTTGAGTTCAAAAAAATTGGATTTGAGTTCAAAATGATGATTCTTCTCAGAAATTGGTGCTGTCCTGGACTGAGATGTCAGTTACAGCCAGTCCTATGGTAATATCATAGACTTGCTTTCACATTCCAGTGTTACAAAATATGACTCAGACAGGTTCTAGAGGCCCATCAGAAAAATAATTATTACTAAACTACACTAAAGCAATGCATCAGCCAGGTGATCAATCCAAATGGCACTGTGCAAATGGTTGTTTCCTTGCTTCTTCCTGTGATGTCCACACTTTTACCTTTAGTACAGGAAATGAAAATATTTCTTTCTTCTTTCCTTTTGAAAAAGCAACCCCTTGTTTCTCAAGCATAGACAGTGAAAATCTGAATTGGTCCTCTGAATACATTTAGAAGTTGCACACGAGAAAAAAAAACACACCTACTTTGGAAAGGCTTTTGACATGAATCAAAAGCTTTTGAGAGGTGGAATAGGTCAGAGCAATTACAGATGAAATTCAAAGCACTGTAGAAGACTTTTGAAAGAAGTCAAGAGTTGTAACACAGAAATAATCTACCCATTCTTTTTCTGTCACATTGATTGCACACCTTGAATCACATGCCCAGCACTGTATACCCTCACATTGTTGTCTTCTTCACTGGAATTTCAAAGCTTGTATTTCTCTCTCCACCTAGTGCCCATCCTCTCTCCTCTGTTACTTTTACTGTAATTGTTATGGTGTCAGTTGTGCTGATCACTTCAGAGTGCTGAGGTCTGAATAACCTACAGATATACAGATACAAGTTCAATATTTATATAGCTTTTTTATATGGCTTTTTTTTATATAGGTTATAATTGTTATTTTTTTTTCTTCTTTCACTTGCTGTATCACTGTAGAAATTAAAGGGAGGTTACTGCAATAGCCTTAGCTTGGAATTTTTCAAATGACAAAGTTATCTTTTCAAGTGTACCCGTGATAAAAAATGAACTCCAGATCTGTGTCGCTTGAATTATTTAGCTTGACTCTTAACAAACAGAGCAGCTTAAGTTCTCTGTGGAAGGAGTTTAGTTAAGAAGGAGGAAGCAAATCAGGTCATTTGCATATTTAAAGTACGAGTGTGCTAGTGTGTGAACCCTACCATCATGTCAACTTTTGATAGCCGTTAAAGGAAGATGATATATTTCGTTTCAGCCTTGGCTATTTGGAAGGTAGCGTTGAAGGTTTCCCTTTCCCCGCAAGCTCACATTATGCAGTCTCTTGTTGTTGTTATTGTTTTTTGTTTTTGTTTTTTTTTTGTTTTTTTTTTTAAATCCAATCTGTCTGTGTCAGGAGCCCAGCAGTAAGTCTGCTTCTCTGTATGAGGGAAATTGTTTTCCACTAACTGATGACCTCAGCGTAGCAGTTTCTTTTCCAGCACATCAAAGCTCACAGTCAGACTTGCTGCAGCAAGTGCACTTTTGAGTGGCTTTATGACATATAAAGACCCTCTCTGGCATTCATACTGTGCTTCTCTATTGTTTACAAGCTAGCAGTGAATTATTTATGGAAGTTGCTAGAGATATAACTCTCTTTTTACCCAAAAGCTGTATTTTATCTTGTGGTGAGTTTTTATGTGAAAGCTATTTTGGGGGTTTATGTCCTTTTTACGTTTATTTGACAGGTTTTATGAAACCAATCCCTTGTCTCCATTTTTATTACTGTTAAAACCCATCACTGAAAATTATTACTAAATGTAGCATGGCTTTAAATGAACTGAGGATATTTTATTTTACGTTTTTCTTTTTGAATGATTTCAGATAAAATCATACATACTGAACAAACAAATAGTAATATTCTTAGCAAAGGAACAGCCATTTTGTTTCTTCACGTATAGCTTCTAAAGGTCCCTTGTTCATATGAGCAAAGTACATATCTTGACCAGGGACAAATTATGTTTTGCTGACAGTATTTTTAAGTTATGATATCAGCTAATAATTGCATTGGCATAAAGAGAAGCTGTTAATAGTGACCAATGTTAAAACCTACTGATTGATTTTAGAAGCCATTCTATAATTTCAGCTCTGTGGGGTTGTACTATAATTTGGTGTTTTCTTTCCACATTGCCCTATTACTCTTAAGATGTTATTTAGACTTCATTCGATAAACACCAGACTCAGAGTCAGTTCATTTCAGAGAGCAGAATGACTCCAGACACTGGTAGTTAAAACTGTCTGAGTAGGTCTTTTCTTCAGCAGGTTTTTCACCCCATATGTATTTATTCTGTGGATGGCTATCAAAATGTCTTAATTAGGTCCTCTGCTGGAGACAGAGTTAAGGACTTCTCTGGCTCTGGAATTCATTTTCAGACATACATGTACCATTTGCCATCTCCCAGGAAGTGTTAGCCATGTGTGTCAGTCTGTTTGATCTGAGGGTCTGAAATGCTTACATATGTGCATTTGCAGCCTGTAAGACTAAGAAAGTAGATGATAACCAGAATTGTTGCTAAGGTCAGTGGCTATGCTGCTGCTTTTTAGCATGGCTTTTTAATTCCCTCCTCCCGCACCACCTTCCCTCCCCCCAAGAACTGACTGCACATGGAAGTATATGCTTCATGGACTAAAAGTTAGGTTTCTTTGGAAAACAGAAATGCCCTGATGTTGATATTTCTGCATTTGCTTTTACAACACAAAGCTTTTTGATTGGTTTGGCAGTGGTGTAATTTGCACATCAAATGCTACATTCATTTCACCTAACTTCATGTGTCTACACAATAGATGTGTAGAGCTGACATAATCATCTTGACCCCCACTACATTTGTTAGTCAAAAATAAGTATCACTGGTCATTGAAATGACTCCTGACTCCAAGACATCAGCTATTCTGAACAGTACTTGAGCTTTTGTAATGTAAATGTGATACAATCATCACATGACTCATGTTAATGACTGACTGGGTCAAACTTATTTGAGGTTGATATGACTTGTCAGCTTACAGATGTAACCATGGGAATTGTTTTGAATATATAACATGGAATTTGCACAAGAGTGCAGGATCATTAAAAAATTGTTTCATTTCATAGTAAGAGAGTTGGGTTAGAACTAATATCTTTTGTGTATCAGCTGTTCCTCTTGGGGTGAACTATTTATGTTGGCAGCATCTTGTTTCTCTTCTTGAAGGAGTATATGATCTTCTGAATGTCAGCGGTTTATGGGCTGGTGTGGCCTGGTTCTGTGACGAGTGGGGCAGAGGGATTTAGCAAAATTCTCACCTCCAGAAAATGGAAAAAGTGGACCCCAAAATAATTAAAAACAGTGGCAATGATCTGAGAAGAAACAATCTGATTTACTAAATATGGTATCGGAATGCAAGATAACATAGTATAATGCAATATAATTAGAACTGAAGCTAATAAATCAAATATAATGAGAGGGTATCTGGAAGCCGTAGGCCTTACAGTAACAGTGAAGTGATGCATGCAGTTGGAATGGGCAGCAGCGAGGAGATGTGAAGGAGAAGAGCGACGAAGAGAAAAGCCCAATCAGGTGACCTTGCCAGGAGTTCTGTCTCCTCTCTGACCACAGAGCCCCCTGGGGAATGTAGTTCTTCTCATCTGGACAGGTACCTGGAACTGGAGCATTAACAGTTTAACTCCCAGTGCACTACATGATGTTATTATATGGAATACCAGTAACCAAAAATCATGAAACCATGACACTGAAACATTTCATGGATGCCAAATTTTAATCCAAAGGGCTCAGTTGAATTGCCTAAACACAGACATTTACTTTCATTTTAAGTGCCCCAGGGCATTCCTAACATCTGAATGGAACTGGCAGATAGTGCACAAGAAAGAAGGGAGATAATATACAGTGCTGGAGCAACAGATGAAGGCCAGGCAGTGTACCTGGAACAGAAGATGTCTATGTTTCTATGTCTCAGTGTGAATCATGCCCTGTTTTCCTTCTTTGATTTTCTTCAACTCTACAGCTACAGGACTAGGACAAAAAGGATTGCTGTAAAAGTCCCAGTGGAGACAAGACACGTTACACTTCTTAGTTTTAACTTCCTGTTTGGCTTAAAGATGTCTTATCTTGTATTTGTATGTTACTAAATATCTCCATATGCAGGAACCTAGTTTTACAGATACTAAGATTATTAAGGGGCCGGAGCACATCCCCAGTGAAGACAGGCTGAGGGAGCTGGGCTTGTTCAGCCTGGAGAAAAGAAGGCTGCGGGGTGACCTCATTGCAGCCTGTCAGTACCTAAAGGGAGCCTATAAACAGGAGGGGAGTCAACTCTTTACTAGGGCAGATAATGGCAGGACAAGGGGTAATGTTTTTAAGTTGAAGGAGGGAAGGATTTAGGTTGGATATCATGGGGAAGTTCTTTAGTATGAGAATGGTGAGGTGCTGGCACAGGTTGCTCAGAGATGTTGTGGATACCCCATCCCTGGATGTGT
The DNA here is from genome assembly GCF_054131305.1 of Coturnix japonica. Lineage (NCBI taxonomy): Eukaryota > Metazoa > Chordata > Aves > Galliformes > Phasianidae > Coturnix > Coturnix japonica. The sequence goes on along the minus strand of NC_140663.1, from coordinate 107,894,840 downwards.
TCAAGGCCAGGCTGGATGGGGCTCTGGGCAGACTGTTCTAGTATTAAATTTGGAGGTTGGTGGCCCTGCTTGTGGTGGTGTTGGTGGTGGTGGTGGGAGATGTTGGAGCTTCGTGGTCCCTTCCAACTTGGGCCAACCGGTGATACTGTGAAACAGATGTTTGGAGTAGATCTTGGCAAAACTACAGATATTACGATGAAAGAAAAGCAGTTCAACTGTACAGGACTCTGAAGTGGAGACTTCCCTCCTGCCTGTTTATTGCTTTTCTACTCACACAACATGGAAAACAGAAATTAGTTTTGATCTCTGTAGCTGGAGCATGGATTTCATAAGACCCCATGCCTATTTGGCTGAAGTTTTTATATTTCTTTCTAAATCAGGGCTTCCCCATTTAGTCAGTCTACACAGAGTGAAATTTCAGAAATATAGCATGAAATTACAAAATGGTTTGTGTTGGAAGGAATCTTAAAGATCATCTATTTCCACTCCTCTGCTAGGGAGAACCTTCCATTAGACCAAGTTTCCCAATGTCCCACCCAGTCTGGCCTTGAACACTTCTAGGGGTGGGATATCTACAACTTCTCTGGCCAACCTGTTCCAGTGTCTCACCCTCATAGTAAAATTTTTCTTAATACCTCACCTAAATCTACAGAATTTCTTTCTAATAAAGCATATCACCTCTGCTGCTTGTTACAAACATTTCTCCTTCTCCAAGATAATTGAAGTATTGTCTGTGAGATAGTCTTATATGTAAAGTAGGACCCTATCTCTCAGTATCTGATAGACTTTGCAGCCTGCAAATTAAAGAAGACTGTGTTCAGTTAGTGAATTCAAGACCTACTTTCTGTCTGAGTTGGGACTCTGTTTGGAGCTAAAACCAACAAGGAATTAGGTTTATTCAAGATAAGTGTTCATGCCTGCTCATACTATGGTTCTTCATAGTGAGCTTCCATCAAATTCAGCCGGTCCTTTACGTGAGAAGCATATATTGAACAGAAACTGATCCAGCCAGCTGTTTCAAGCAAAACTAACAAATGTCTGACTAGTGAAATACTGAATGGGAACAGAAAAACAGGTGACTCATTGTTTCAAAGAAATTCAGAACACTTCTGTTATTATTTTATAACTGTGTGGTTTAACTCACTTGATTTTGAGTGTATATATATTATTTACTAAAACACAGAAGAGTACAGTGCTGTAGCCAGTTGTACCAGAAAATTTCCATAAAAATAGCAGTAAAAATTAGCCCTGTGTCTTTCACTAGGAAGCTGATTTTTTATTTCTTTTTTTTTTTTTTTTTTTTTGTACTGAACACTGTCTTTGCTCTTCCAGACTTTCCACCAAAGAGCAGTGAAGGTTTATGTTTGGTTCTTTAAATTCAGCAGACAAGCATCCCACATCTGGTCAATTACCTGTGTCCTACTTGCCCTTTCTATCTAATCCCTCTCATATACAAGTCCTTTATGATGTGACAGTTGAGCATTAAAAACAATGTGAGGTTAGATTATAAGCAAGCTGAAGGTAACCCCTGTCTGAATGACAGATGCTTGTGTTTTACTTACATTTTCTTCTCCAGCCCAAATGCCTACGACACTAATTTTTCATATATGATTTTACAGAAATTGAAGTTAGGAGAAAATTTGTTATGAGACATTTTCAAAATTAAAAACATCGACAAAATGAGTTTAGCATAAAAGGTCTATTTATTTACAGTGGTGCTTAAAGGTACAAGATCCTGTAGAATTCCTATTAAAAGTGACTGAACTAATCCTGGATTTGATGCTTGGGCAATGGAGTAAAAATAAAGCACTTTAAATGCCTTGTGCTGTTGTGCTGATGGATTACACCTTCATGTTCAGTTTATGAGCAACTGTAGTGCTATAATTTTGGGATGCTTCAACATATAATTTAAACCCATTTGGAGTCAAGAAGTTCATTTCTATTTTGCTGTGAGATCTTGATTTCTCTTCTATCTTGTCCTTTCAAACAGTATTCTAACATTTTACTCATGACCAGTATGTACTTGGACGGGGTGTAATGTAAATAATGTCAAAGAAAAAGCATCCACGGAATAGATATTCCCAAGTCACTGTCAGTTCTTTGGGGGCTATAGAACAGCCCAAGACAGAGGCCTTTAGCCCTTGCACTGGTAAAAAAAGGAACATTTTTAGAAGTAGTTTTGCCCCATATTTGTATGTATTTAAACTGATACTCAGATGCTGTCCTGCTGTGCCTAACTCACAGGGTTCCAAACATTTGTTTATCTCTTCACTTTGTTATTTAGTTAATCATAACTAGCTTCAGAAAGACCTGTTTCCAAAGTGTAGTCAGATTGGTGACTACCAGACTACAAAGCAATGGAAATTAATTCCTTGGGTTATTATACTGTAGTTTCCATAGCATCCAGAATTTCAAGTATAAGGGGCGCATGACTGCAAAAACTAAAGAAGGCAAAAAAATGGTGCGTCTGGGGAGTGATGTATTCAGGCATTAATGGAGATAATCTGAATGAAGAGCTCAGGCAGTGACTCTTAGTCCCGTCTAATTTTCATTCTGGATGTTACAGTTTGCTTGGCTTAATCTTCAGCTTTTCAGAAATGGCACTTTTTCAAAGATGCATAATACTCAAGATTAATCTCCTATTCTTCATAGAAATAATGGAAAACATTAAAAATATATTTTAATTTTTATGCCAATATTAACAATTAACTCTATGACAAACGATGAACTCTTTATTTCTATGTTTTCAGAGCTCTCAGTAAATCCATACACACGCTCGTCAGCCCACATCTGCCATTTCCATGCCCTTAACATGATATTTATTCACTGCAAATTAAAGCATTACTATTTTTGTATTCTGTCCCTCTGTAATAGAGGAAGCAGTGATCTAAACAGGCTGCTACATTCCACTGACATATTCATTAGGACTGAATTATGAGTTCAGCCCATCCTGAAAATAGGGACTGCTTAGTACATTTGTACAGGTGTCATCTTGCTGCAGGCACAAACCAGGAAAGGAAAGACAGCAAAAACTACTGCTGTATGTACCACTTGTTTTGGTAACCACATCCTACTTCCCTCCTCAAAAAATAGTATTCCTCTAACAGCATTTGTCTGACAGCATAAAGAAGTAAGCTGACATTTGGAACTAAATGTAAGAAAAGCAAAGAGGATCAGGAGTTTTGGGTAAAATGCAGTTTAAAACATGTGACAAGGAATAAAAACCACTTGCTGCAGTATAATTTCTCCTTACAAAAAGTAAAAAAGCACATCAGTTCACATCACACCATATGTTGTTGAGTTAAATCTGCTTCATAGTTTTGAGTTGGGAGCATATACTCAATGAAGTGGCAGTTGTTGTGGAAAATATGACTTCTTTGTTAGTAAATAACATTAGAAAACTACAAACAGCTCCTTAAAGTGATTTTTTATGTGGTAGATTAGCATGCAGAGCAGCTCTTACCATGTAGAGGCATTTAAGGCCAAGTGACTCCTAATCACTTTAGAGGCTGGAGGAAGTGACTAGGGGTGCATGAAAGGCTGAACAAGCCTGCTTGTCTGAGAAGAGGAGATCACATAAATATATTTGTTATACTGCAGGTGACATTTTAACATTTCATTTCCCCATTATGAATGAAAAATGCTCACTTGTCAGTCAGAGAAAGAAGAAAAACAGACCTGTTCTTGCTGAAGACATTTTCTCATTTTATTCTAAGTATCTTATGTGTATAAATCAAGAAATGCAGCCTGCCAAGTGAAAGATAAGTGAGGCTGTGTGAGCACTTGTGGTCACATTTTGTACAAACAATTGTAAAAGAACTGCAGCTGTTTCAGCACAGCCTTCTGAAGTGTGTGGAGATGTGGATATTCTGCTGGCAAACCAGTGTCCTCTGGTCTACTGTGTGTTGTATAGTGCTTTGTACCTGAGAAGTTGCTCTATCAAATAGTGCTGTTGTGCTCCTTGTATCTGTTTTGTTTTGTTTCTTTGGAAAAAAAGAGGCATTACTTTCGGAGCAATGTAAGTGCTTGTAATCACTAGGAGACTTCCATCCTGCTTAGCCAGAGAGGGGAGCAGGATGATGTTGTTGGTGTTGTGTGCATGTGAGTGCTCTGAGTGTCTGTGATCCATGTGACCAGTTGTACACGTGTGTATAGATTAATAGATGTCTATACACATACTCATGTCTGTATGTAGACATGTATCACCTCTGTGTGCCCCATGTGCACATTTGTCCTGGGAGTACATCTTCAGCCTTGTTCTCAGATGGACTGGGGTTATGATATGTCAGTATCCTAATCTCTGTCAAGCTGTTGGATCCAGGATATATTTCTCTAGCTATATTCATTCTGCATTATGTTTATTATACCTTCTGTTTTTCAGAAGGCTTTCACTCACTATTCATGTTAAGAGACTGATGATAATTAGAAGTTTCAAACAAAGCAAATTTCTAATGATTGCACTTTTTGGTAGTGCTATACTTGTACATCAGAAATGTATATCCTTCTCTGAATCCTTGCCAGGAGAATTAGCAATTTAAGCCCATTGTTCTGTGATCTGCAGTGATCTGCTGGAGCACTACCACTCTGGGACAGATCAGTGTGGGTTCCAAGAAAATTAAAGATCTTTTCTCACAAGCCACTGACCAGGGATAGAGAGCAGGAAATTGGCTCATGACAGCTGTGAATCTCCGTAATTCATCCAGCCATGAGTAGGAATGACCGTCTCTCCTCAGTTAATAAGCTGCATAAGAAAGGTTGGATGCATGACAGCTGCTTTGACAACTATCTAGATCATAATGGCTAATCTCTAAAGCCTTTGCTCCCAATGAAATACGACTCTTCAGGATTGACAAGATCCTGCAAAGCTCAAACTAGTTGGTATTCTCAGAGTAAAAAACAACTTGGTACATTTGGGATAATTGCATATGTTTAATTAAAGAATTCTTTGGTACCTTTTTAGCACACTGTGTTACTCCTGTGTCTGCCGAGGGCAATTGCATTTTCACCCATTTTGACAGTCCTTACTCAGTTCTTTGGCTTTGTAATTCCTCTACTGTGTATGACTGTGTTTGAGCACACTCAGGGTGTCTGCAGAGAATGGCTGATCTCTAACAAACGGGAGTGCTCTAGTCAACATTTTATTTTTCATATGAGAAAAGCTTGAGTTTGCCTTTGTGGTTTGGTGTAACTGGCTGCATGTAACATTTGAAAAGAAGTGTTTGGCTTCTTTCACATCCGTACTCTGTTTTATCCAAAAGAGGGCAGTCTATACCTGACATTCTTCAAGTTCTTGCTCTTGCTCTTTTTTTTTTTTCCTTTCTTTTTCTCTTTTTCCTACACACAATCTATGAGTGCACAAAAGACAGTGACACCTTTTACTTACAGTTCAATATATGTGGATCCACTTGCTTCGTTACTAATGAGGAAAAGGAAAACTGCTCACTGCAACTGCAATTTACAAAATAACAAAGCATACTTTCTCTTTAAAGTCTTTTTTTCCTTTTTTTATTCTTTTTTTATTCTTTTTCTTTTCTTTTTTCTTTTTTCTTTTTTCTTTTTTCTTTTTTCTTTTTGCTTTTTTCTTTTTTCTTTTTTCTTTTTTCTTTTTTCTTTTTTCTTTTTTCTTCCCCATAAATGGAAGACAGAAGAAGTCTCCTGGTTTGACCTATCATGTTAATCTGCTAACAGTTTCATCCAGGGATGCAGTCTTTGGCCTTTCATGCACTGGAAGGATGAATTCATCCTGGCAGATTTAGTCTCGTGCATCCATGTGGCACCATATGTCTTCTCCCTTAACATTAAAGCTCCTCAGGGCAAACACAGACATTAGGTAAGTTGTTCTTTGATTGTGCAGCAACACTAGTTTACCAGGATACAGTCATCTTGAGTAGTCAGGAATTCATCAATGCACCGTACTGTGGAGAGTCGCTGTTGCTTAACCCTGGATTTTCTCCTGTCTTATTTACTGTTGCAGGCTGTGCCTTTGGTGTATACAGGAAAGAAGGAGTACTGTTTTGCTGCAAGCACACCCCCACCCCAGTGCTGCTCCTTTGGTGGTCTAGTTGGTTCTTGGTTTGCAGTGCAGCAGGAAGAAACAAGTCCATTCCCTTGCCTTTTATAGAGAAGCTGTATGTTGTGTGAAAGCAGATTTGTGAGTGACAGCATGGCAGCCAATGCAGGAAGTGCCAAAACGTCTGTTCCATAGTCAGTGACAATTCAAAATACATTATGCACTGTTCATACTGACTCCTAGTTTAGTCCCTTTTTTCTGTATGTGTGACTGACATAAACAAAGGCATATAAAAATGACGTTTGCAAACACGTATTTGAGATGGCCTCTATAGTTGGCATCCGTGAATAAAACTCTCCCACATCAACATATATATTATGCAGCACACATGTACTTTTTATGCACAGATGTGCATATAGATCTCTATATGCATAGAATGCTGTCCATATGTATGTATACCATAAGAACAACTCCTAATGAGGTGCTGTGGTGACTTAGATAACACTATGGTTCACATTGTGTGAACAGCAGACCTACTGATTGACGTCAAAAACCAAGACCTATTATTTCTCATTAATTTATTAACATAACTATTCATTAATGTGGAATAAATTAGCCCCATCAAATTGATCACACTGTAGGAAGTTGTCTAATACAGTCTGCCGTACAGAACTTTTCTTCCACCATGAAATATTGTGAGTTATCTATGGCTATGTATTATGTCAGGAGTTTCAAATGTATGGAAGAGATGTTGGATATACATACATACATACTCATTTTACACTTTTCATCATCCATGAAGTAATGCATGCCTGTGTCTTTATCAATTGCATTATCTTATCTTCAGATCTCCTTGTTTCACCTCTTTTGTCTTTTTCCGCTCTTTGTAGATTGCTGCATGAGTCCCTGTAGGCCTTGGATAAAGCTACAGACTGACGCTCCTTTTAAATACTACCATTTCTTCACAATTTTTGCAAGAAAAATTAGAAATCACTAGAGGTCTTTTTATCATTTATTTATTTATTTATTTATTTAAATGAAATAACCAAGATTGAGAAATGCTTACCTTGACAGCTACAAGGCAGTGCTTAGAAATGGGAAAGTGAGTTAATGGATGGTCAGTTTCAGGGAGTGCTGAAAGACCAGAGGAGAAATAAGACAGTCTATCCAGTAACAGAAATCTTTCACCAGCTTCTATCTGCTATCTTGGGCTGAACAGTATGGGTGTACCCTCCTACAGGCACCTAAGAAACCAGTACAAGCCTGAAATTAACCCAACTCTTCTATTATCTCTTGACAGACTAGCTGAAAGAAATACTGAGCATGGGGATCTAGATAGTGCTTGGGAATTTGCATCTCAGAATTAACAGTGGGATTTTAAAGATTTTTTTTAAAGAATCTATGCACTGAATTCTGTGGTGAATTTACCTTATCTAATGATAGATGCACATTAATCACTCTGCAAATGTAATACTTTACGCCCTCTTGTGATTATAGCTGAGGGCTAAATTCTGTCATGATCTGTACTCTTCTAACTACATAGTGAAGGGAAAAAACTCTTTCAGGGATTATAAAACCCATAGAGGTGATGAGAAAATACATTTCTTTCTCAGAACAACAATATTAAAGCAGGATCTGTCAAAAAGAGGTGTAATCCCACTTAGAAACTGTTGATATCTTGCTATCCAGTGGAATGTGGAAGTGACTTGAAACCTCGCTACTTGCTACTTATTTCTTAGGACATCTATATTTCACATTCCTTTCTTCAGACAAAATTAAGGATACCTATGTTTTAGTTTGCACATGTGGGTAAAGAACTCTCCATTGGTTTGATTTCAATTAAAAAAGCAACCGTGTAAAATATTTGAGTAAAAGATGTTCATTGGGTTTTCAGAACCATAGTCTTGTATCTCTGTTTGCTCAGCTACCTTTAGAACATGTCCACAGACAGTTGAGTTGAAGCATCTTAATACAGTTCTCAACTGAAGCACTTGAGTATTTGTGATCTCTTCAGAGAGCCTTTGCCTATACCAAAAGGATGTTAACTCCTCAGCCCAACATGGCTTTAGCTAAATGGGATGATTGTGCAACACAGGCCTTTTTTTCTTCATTATGAAATATAATGAAGATAAGTCAGTCATTAAACAAAGTTGTCTCTTCCATTTAAAAAGTTTTGGGAGTGGGTGAATTTGTTACCTTCAAGTTTAGAGTATTTAAAACCTGAACAGAAGTACTTTCTTAACATTGGCAGGCGAGTGCAAAGAAAGATGGCAATGGCAGTTACATTCATTAAAGTAAACACTGTCATTTTCTTCTAAAAACACACTGTTTGATGTCCATTTATAAAAATACATATGATCTGTCATGTCTATGCGGGTAAAGAGATAGAACCAATCAGATAAAAGAATCAGCTTGAGGCACCTGTGTGTGACATTTAGGAGGCCTGGAGTTACAGTATTTTAAGAAAACAATCAGTTCAAACATTCTCTACAGAAGTTTTCAAAAGTTAGAAGAGGGTTGGATCAGGCTTTATGTGATCAAGTCTATTACACTTGTTCATGTTGGAGTATTATTCAAATCTTAGGAACAAGGCCTCAGTAGGACACATTTCACATATAATTAATCACACACATAAATGCTTTTCTTAAATGGATCCCTGTAGGAAACAGCTAGAATGACTGCCTGTTTTTAATATTAACTCTGTGAGATATATTATAGGAAAATTGTTTTTAATAAATAATATGTAACTGTTCAGAGGACATTCAGTGAAGATAAAGGTTCTGAAGAAGAGAACTGACCAAGTGAAAATCTTGGCAATTGGGCTACTACAATTAGAATGAAAAAGACATTCAAGAACATTTGACCCAGCTGTATTTCTTTGGTTCTTAACACTGCTTATGGCTTAATACCATCTTAACACCACTGCCATTAGAAGAAGTTACCCTACTGTAGATATGCCAACACATACAGTGTTCAAACATAGTCCTCTATGAAAATTTCTGCTAAAATATAATTAAAAAAAAATGGATGTACCTCTATTTTGTTCAAGCTAATTATATATTGTGACTTAATGTGTTAGAAACAAGAAATCATGAAGACTGTATATTACTTTCACAGTTGGTGATCAAAACATTATTTAGTGCTTCTGTAATTATAATGTATTAGGAAAATTGATGTTCAGACTCACAATATCCACCTGAATTGTGAGACTAGTTGGAGTGCACTGGGCTATAATAGAAATCATATAAGAGAACTGTTTAAAGTATGCTAGCAGACTTTTCATTGATGATGTATTCAACTAAGTTTGTTGTTAAAAAGCCATAGGTGTAAAGCACATTAAAATGTAATTGCAGTGACTGTTCAATACAATTGTTGCATATTACATATTAGGAGCACATTTTAACTATTTACTTTTAAGATATTTAAGCACCAGGGCAGCCATATCTAAAAGACCATAGAAAAGGAAAAGGTAAAAAAGAACCATAAAGCCAAATGACAAAGAGAACAAGAGTTATGAGCTCAATTGTTTGAGCATTGTAGTTTGTGTATGAATGGACAAGAAAGTGCTTAATGTACTCACATATACATTTTCCACCATGGGAAGAAATCAAAATGCACTTATCCACAGGCTGCTGTGCACTACTGAGCTTTGACTAGTCTCCTTGAATGGTAATCATTCGCAAACTCTCAATTGCTAATGTGAATAGAAAATAAATAGACAGTAAGTTCAATTTCTCTGCTTTTCTCAGAAATTATTCTGCAAATTGCAATTGTTTGTCTAATTCTTAAGAAACCTTAATGACATCTCCATTTCAAGTCCCTTCTCCAATTTGTGTTAAATGAATGAGAAATTTACAAAAAATACGTGGATTATAAAGCTAACAAGATGATGAAATAAAATTACAAGGGAAAAATTAACAAGCTTATACCCTCAAAAAGGGAAGAAATGGACATTTCAGAAAACCTATTAGCGAATAGCTTGTGGTTATTGATCTTACATGGAAGGCAATCAAATTCAGTAGCAAGATCCCTTGAGAGATAATTCTGTTTGAAGAGTAAACAAGCATTTATGTTGCACTTCTCTTGCCTGCCATTGGCGTGTAGCACAGCTGTTTAATTAATGAAGGCTGACTTGGATCTAAGTTGAAGGAACTTGAAACCTTCAGCTTTGGTGTGAGTCACATGGTTAAGAGCAATTAGAGTAAAAGCAACATCTGCAACTAGCAGCTGGACGTGGGCTTTCTTTGCACAGGTTGAAAAGAAGTGAAGAAAAAATTAAGGCTAGCTATTACTTTATGGAGAAAGGACACTGGATCTAGTCCCACAGAGCAGTCTGTCCCCCTCTGCATCATCCACAGCAGGTGTTTAATTTAACTCTTAAACTCTTTTTGCCATTCCTGCTGTTTAATGACGATAGTTATCTGATCACTCCCTGTTGGTAAAACTGTGAACTGAGCACTTCATTGTCTGAAGAACTGAAATAAAAAATCTTATATTGTAATACTGGCAACACAGATGTGGCCAATAGTAGGAAGGAGTTAAGTATTGCTTTGGAAGTATGGAAATTTATAGAAAACCATTCTTGGACTGCTATCAGTTTCTTGCTGGCTGTAGAAGTGCCAGAATGAGCTCAAGCATTGTATCTGGGAAATCCTCTTGATTTTATTTTAACATTTATAGTGAATCGGTATCACATTGATCTGCTACTAATTTCCATCACTTTACTCATCAGTTCATTACACAACTCATTTTGGAGATGCGCCTTCATCTTCCTCAGAGGAAAACTGAACTTGTCTGAATTAGTCCAAATGGCAGTAAAAAAGCAGGTCAGGGAAATAAGACTTATTTTGTTTTATAATAAAGTTCAATGACCTTTTACCAATAATACAATTTTAACAAAAGGTAATCAAATAATTTTCAATTAAGACATACTTGATAGCTCAACAGAGCTGTATCTTATATTCAGTATTAAACTCTACAACAAAGAAATTACAGAATTTCTGTCAGGCATAGTATGATTTATTCTTCAAGAACGTACAACAGTGGCTGGTAGTATGACAGAACTAAAATTAAACTCAAGGCTTTCTGCAGATAAAAATACTCAAACACTGCCAGCCATGAAGAAGTCTGTTGGAGTTTAGCTGGTGAGGATTAACAGCTTGTGACGGAAGACAGTGGCACTTTATCTTGAGTCTTCATTTATAAGCACTGCACAGATGAAAAATAAGTAGACTTTTCAATTAGCAGCTTATTGATTTCTAGACCTCATTGGGTCGATAGACTGTCTATAATTGATGTCTATATGCATATACTGGAAGGAGTATAAGGAGCATCTGAGGCCGCTGAGTTTGCTCAGCGCAGAGCAGAGGAGCTGATGGAGGCCTGATGGCGGCTGCAGCTCCTCACAGGGAGCGGAGGGGCAGCGCTGAGCTCTGCTCTGTGTGACAGCGACAGGGCCCGAGGGAACGGCATGGAGCTGTGCCAGGGGAGGGGCAGCTGGGGGTCAGGGAAAGGGGCTGCACCACAGGGCGGTGGGCATGGAACGGGATGCACAGGGCTGTGGGTATAGACCTAAACCTGATGGAAGTCAAGAAGCATTTCGAAACACTCAAAAACACTGGGTTTGATTTTTGGGTGGTCTTGTGTGGAGCCAGGGGTTGGACTCAATACTTATGATTATGGATCTATTCCAAATCAGTATATTCTGTGATTTCATTCTACTTATCTGCAAGCACTACCTACAATGTATTATATTTCTAGTTGCATTAAAGAAGTAACACCTGTTCATCATATATTCCCCATTGAAAATGCATCCAGTATAGTATGAGAGATGATGGAATAGCTGTTTCTGCATGATGATTTTCTTCAATGAAATGCCTTTGCCAAAGCTAGCCAGACTTTTTCCTTAAATCAAGTGTTGCAGGCAATCCCAATGCAGAGTGTAATCCCCCCTTATTTTCAATAACACTTCATATTCTTAAAGATTGCCAGGTGAAAACAAAGAGAAAAAAAAGAAAAAAAAAAAAAAAAAAGAATGTGTATGTGAACTATGAAGCTTATGTATGTAATTACAATACCATTTTAGTAAACCTTCGCAAAGTTTCATTTCTCTGAGCAATTCAGGTCAAGAAGAACACAAAGGTAATGTGTGCTTCTGTTCTGGTTCACCCAACAAAACCATTCATCCACTAAAGAAAGGAGCTGGAATCAGTTTTAAATTATCTGTTCCTTTATTCCACATTTTCAGTGGTGCAAATTTGGAGGAGAGATTTTATTTACAAACTTTAAAATAATTAATGATATGCTAAACAACTCTTACCAAATGAAATAAGAACAGGGTGTGTATATCAGGAGGAACGGAATAAAAGAGAGATGTCCTCTGATGGATTTGTCTCTGAAGGAACAGCATAAAAATAACCAACCATATATAATATATAATAACCAATAATCCTTCCATGCTTCCAGAATGGTCTTAGTCTGTGGAGCAGTAAGCCATTTCTGCTTCTATGATTTCAAGTATCTTTATTTTCTCAGAAATGCAGAGCATTGACCCCAATTTTATGCAATATTTTAATTCCTTTCCAGTTTAGGAAATTCTTTAAATGCTATTTGGACCTGCTAAATCTACATTTAATGTCTTGGAAAAAGAAAGAAGCACGACAAATGTTAGCTCTTGTGCAAGGTAGCAGATATTTGCGTTATGTTTGTGGAAATAGAAGTGGCTGCAAAGGTCAAAGAGAGCTGGGAAAGAAGTCCCCAGGCTGGCAACATTGGCAGGAGGGAAGGAGTATATCACTGAGCTGTGTGGTGTTTTAGCAGTGGAAGCAGTACTAGGGAGGAAGATGTTCACTGGAACTGGGATGAGGAGGAGCCAGTGATGTGTTAACAGATCACAGCTAAATGGTTACAATTAGCACAGCCTTCTGCTCAACTGGATGGAGCCAATCACCAAGTTATGGGGGAATCTCACTATAGTCACAGAGAATATTTTTAAATGCTTTTTACTGTGGGATAGCAGAAATGAGTCTGTTGATGGCATCTGGGGAAGAATTTATGTATTCTGATGCTTCCACATGCACTTATTAGCCACGGGACCTTAAGAGTGGGAAGCCACCCTGAACAGCATGATGATGTCCTACACATCTGTGTGCAAAAGGCACTCCTCATCAAAAGTGTGTGGTCTTCTGTATAGCACAGTCCTAAACAAGGCTTGTATGTTTGAATATGCACAGTCCTTATTTCCGTTGTCTACTGGTAGAACTTCACTCTCATAGAACTTTGCATGAGCTAGGGAAAGAAAAGAACCAAAACAGAACACAAAGTCAACAAAACAAAACAGTAAGTGGAATCATTTGAGAAAATTTTGTCAGGCTGAATAATACCTAAATCCTCCCTCTGCTCCTTCATCACTGTTACACCAACTTGAAAAGCCTAGAATAAATCCCTCCTGCTACTGAAACTTTGTCAAATTAATTTAAAACTAACCTTTTTTGACATTATCTCATTTTTCTTCAGTATTTATCTATCCTCCCACAGGTCATTTATGCCTGTTTCTGTCATATGTTTCAGTCCTCTTGGGAAGGCAGAATATTATAGTTTTAATAAATTTTTTTCACTGTGTCTGTCTTTCTGCCTTCTCTGTTACTGAACTTGTCTCAGAGTTTCAGATGTGGCAGTGCCTTCTTCACAAGTCTCTTGGTAGGTATGCCTGCACTCTCCTCCCTGCCCCTAGGGGATAAAAGGAAAGGAAATGACTGTTCCTCCTTTAACCTAGTTCGTGCCTTCTCTGTTTGGAATTAGGAGATCCTTTTTTCCCCCTTTCTTGATCTTGTATTTTTTTTTTTTTTTTAATGTTTAACAAGAATTTAATATCTTCCTTTTCATTTTTTATCAATAAGGATGACTATGTAATGCATGTGACCCTGAAAAAAGTGTTAAATGTTAAACTGATTAGTAGCATTGAAGAGGGAGAAAGTGCACATTGTACATTTGGTTAGGACTCAGCCCAAAGATCCACTATGTGTCTGATGCTCACTTATCAACTAAAATCTCAGTGAAGGAAAGTAATAATTTTATTTTGATTATGTGATTTTTTGACTGGATTTCTTTCTTATTTCCTACAATCTAAAATCTTCATATTAAGGATCAGTTTTCACAGGATTTAGTCACTAACACGTATTTACACAATTTGCCATTAGTTAGACATTACTCAAGAAACCCATAACTATTTGACATTTTTTTTCTGGCAAAGGAACTGGAGGTGGTTAAATCACGCTGATATAAGGTATAATAAAAGCAATCTGTTCCCTATCATCTTGTCCTTTCATCCCTACTGACCTTGTACCTCTTGAACCATGCAGCTTTTAGGTGGTGATTAGAGACTAAGGGCTGTGTAAGAGCTTGTAATTATGAGCCTTCAGTATTACAAGGAGCTTAAGGCTGAAACTTGAGAGGGAGAGAAAAAAAAGGAGACTTCAGATACTAGCACCAACCAATATATTGTTTTTAAATGAAATTTACAAAATTATTACATTTTCCCCCAATTTTATAAAAAGCTTGCACTGCGTTTTCTGTGATGGAGATGTACGACACAGTATAAGTGGGTGGTGTTCTGCACTTCTGACTGCCCACACCTAACAATCTAAATGGGTAATATCAGCTAACTCAGGTTATCAGGAGGCACAGGGAATGTCTGTGCTGGCAAGAAATGAAGTTCAGCTATTTTTTTTCTGCATGGAGGAATTCAGTTCCACACATTTGCTTCAGAACTCATTGAGAACAGCCCTGTGGAGAGGGACTTGGGGGTTCTGATGGACAAAAAGCTGGACATGAGCCTGCAGTGTGCACTTTCAAATTGAGGGAATTGGACTTGTTCCACCTGGGGAAGAGAAGGCCACAGGGAGATCTCACTGCAGCCCTCCAGTACTTGAAGGGAGTTTACCAGCAGGAGAGGGACTTACTTTTTACATGATCTGGTAGTGATAAGAAAGGAAGAATATCTTGAAACTAAAATATTTGGATTAGAAGTTAGGGAGAAATTTACTCAGAAGTGGTGAGGCACTGACACAGGCTGCCCAGAGAAGCTGAGGTGCCCCATCGGTGGAGGTGCTCAAGGCCAGGTTGGATGGGGCCCTGGGCAGCTTGAGCTGGTGGGGGGCATCCCTGCCCATGGCAGTGGGTTGAAGATTGATGATCTTTAAGGTCCTTTCCAACACAAGTCATTCTATGATTCCATGATTCATCTGCACTTCCACATCAGATGCTGCTTCCACCACTTCTGCCACTTCTGCCACTTCCGTGTCAGACCGCACCTATGCTGCTATCTATCACACGGCAACAAAATGGTGGGAAATTTCAGTCTCTATTGCCATACCACCAACATCCACCTCTGATGCTGTGTATTGACATAATAAAATAGGAGGCGTTTGTTTCAGAGCTGATACTGTATTTATTTTAAGTAGCAGGAAGGAATTTCTTTTGCTTGGGGTGGTTTTAGTGGAAACTGGACCTGAAAAATTGAAGGGAAGCTATGGGGGTTGCTACAGGAAATATGGTTCTAAAAGAGATTTGCATTAGTTCCTCTAAGATTTCGTGCTGAATTTTCCAAGTGACAATTTATCATTCAGTATATTCCTGAAACAAAAATACCACTTGTCCTACCTATTGACTACATTTTATTGACAAGGCACTTAAAAATGTCACACATTTCCAATAAGTAATTTTAAATGTACTCTGCGACACTAAGATCATCTATGCTCTCACATCTCATATGTTCTTGTATCCGAAAAATTCTCACATCTGATGTGACAAGCAGTAAGAAAGATAACAACAAAAACAAAAAATGTGACTTTGTGCTTATGTACAGAACGTTCCTGACACCACTCAAATCAGATCCAGAATATAAACTTAGCTGCATTGACTGAAGTGCATTTATCAATTTTATGTATAAACAACATTCATATCTGCCCTTCCTTTTAGTACTTGGTAGACATTATATTATCTATAAATTGGAAAAAAATACATATAAAAGAAAAATTTCCATGCTTAAAGAAGTCTGAATTAACTCACGATCTCTGATCTTGTAAGACTAGTCCTTAGTACACTATTTTAACATCTCCTTTCTGTGATTCTTGTGGTGGTAAATGGAGAAGGGTTTTGTAATGTGTCTTAGAAAGGCAATATGTTAATGGGCTTCCCTTTATGTGGGCTGAACAAACATCTTAAAAAACTCTGGATGTCAAAGGTATTACTCCAGGAAATCTGTGTTTATGCCCCAAACCTCAGGCAGTGGAGGGGGAAGCAGGCTGGAGAGGTTTCTGCCCCAGAGAAGCCCAAAGTGGGGGTAACAAAAAATGTAGGAAACTGTAAGGACAGAACCTCCAAGGTTTCCACATAAAACAAATGTGGAAGGAGCAGCAACCATGGAAAGTGTCCAAGGAAGGCCTATGTAATTAGGCAGAGACTAGAACTGTGTCAAACAGTAGCTATCCCTGTTTGTTCTACAGCTCACTAGATGTTCACACAAAAGGACTGCTAAATAAGCCATTAATTTTGGGACCAAAGATCAATTTCCCCAAAGAAAATAGATGTTAAGAAGCTTGTGCTCCAAAGTGCTGTTTACTTTAGAAATGGACCATATACTTAGAGGTCAGATTTTGAGTATTATGACTGAACAGGATGGAGAACACATTTAAATTGGTTTGCGGCAAGTAAAAGTACAAGAAAACAATTGAATTATAACTGTACTGTTTCACCCTGCTTTTTCCTTAATAGTTCAGTAAAATGAAAACAGGCTCCTGAATATGTCTGACCATCAGAGAAAGCAAGCATTCCTTTTTCTTTCATTCTTGGCATGCCCTGATTTGAACATAGCAGATCATGGTGCTAAAGAGCATTTTGCAAGCCTCAGCAGACTCATCCTCACTTTGGGTTAAGCTGATAAGCCTTTTCTATTTCTTTCTTTAAACGTTCAAAGAATATGCGCCATGACGCTTTATTCTTGAACATCTTGCAGTCTCTTTCAGAAAGAAGCAATGAAAATACTACCTTACAAGGCAAGAATTGAAAATAGAAGACTGTTCCAAAATAGAGAAAAGCAATAGGAAAAACAGACACAGTAACAAAAGTATTGCGCAGAATGTCAAGAAGACTGCAAAGTTATGCAAAGTTGCTCTGTAGAAAAACATATCATTTCTTAATTACAGTTTTAATCTAATTACCACTGCTAAAAAATGCAATATACCCACAAGGGCTGTTTGTAATTTTATTTTAATAATTCATATATATATATATGAATACATATATATATATATTTTTTTTTTCTTTTTTTTTCTGGTATCTTCAAATGAATTTGAAGGGAATCTTAAATACAAGAATTTGTGTTTGACTTTGTTCAGTAAACTTTTTATTTTGGTGCTTTCAGAACCATGTTTAATAAAAATGCAAAGCTTGCTGCTGGAATGTATTTTCAGTAAAACTTTTTCCTTAGAAGAAATAAATCCTAAACTTTCAGTCAGTTTTATCAAGAGGAAGAGAGAATTTTATGATTTCCCTTTCAGCAAGGAAATCTGTCTATGCAAATGTTATACAGTTTCATTTTCTCTCTGTCCCTACAGCTGTACTTTCCATTACTAGTTTCCATTCATCACATTCCTTCTGATAAGGTCTCTGACTCAAAGAGTGAAGTTCTTCAGTGGTTAAACCAGCTTTTCAGTAATTTTAATGTACAGAATGTGCAGTCTGGAGAAGTGATATAGGAGATATGTTGAGCACACCTGACAAATATGGCTGATTGCTGACTAGGAACTAAGAGGAGCATTGCTTAAGTTTAGCTCAGATCCCAGAAAACAGCTGCTTCTAAATTGCAAAGGCTGTGTCTACATTACTATATAAATTGGATCTGAAGCGTTCTTTTAAAACAGTTTGGATAATGAAGTTGTTTTAGTGTGTTTTTGTTCACAAATTTAAGAGAATTTTCATAGATCTTGAAATAATTTCCTCTCAGATAAAACAAAACCAGATGGCACACTACAGGATTGTACCTAGCACGTTCCTGCCCCAAATGGTCATTCAGCCTGTGGGATTCAATTAAAGCTAATCTGATGTAGAAGTCCCAGAATAATTATAGTGTGTGGATTCTGGGTCCTCAGAGGTGTGTCTCCCAGTCTGGCTATTTCCCATGTCTTACTGCCACAGGCACAGCCACATTCAGTACTCAGTTTGTGTTCAGCAGCTTGGTGAGTACTAAAGAGAGAGAAATCCTTGACGATTTAAGAAAAAAATATCTTTTTTATAATGAAACTACACATATATTTAAATCTGCAGTATGGCTAGTGAGTATTATAGTAGTATATACAGTTATATACAGTTTCACCATGGGATTGGAGCAAGGCGGGTTGGAGGTAGTTCTACCTGAAAGACTGGTGTTGTAGAAAGTGAAGAATAGTATCCTGAAAAAGCAGTTTCCATCTTTGCATCTCACACTCAGGATGAGTTATGGTTCAAACACCTATTTAGGCAAATCCTTTCAGTAGCACCTCGTCTCTTGAACTGGATTATTCTGACTGCAGAAAAGCAGACTTAGTATTGCCTTACTTTTCTGGCACAGCCTTCAGATGTTATTACCCACATTAAGGTCTGGATAGCTTTCCATGGCTTGTCCATGAAACCATCCAAGATGTTTCCTGAGCTATGCATGTCACAACCAAAGAACCCCTAACAGTAGGGTTGCTGATGGTTTGGACTGCAAAAAAAAAGGGAAGTGTTTTCTTAACTTGTCAGCATTATTCAAGCCAATACAAAGTTACTAAAAGCTTTCAGTAATAAACATGAAGTATGTGTTATGCCTAAAACAACACATTTTTTTCCCCCGCCTGAAAATAAATTACACAAGGCTGTGCAAAGAGTCTCTGAGGTTTGAATAGTTTTTAATGTGAGCTGAAGCAGTTAGGTAATAAAGACTTTGGCAGTGTGGAGAGGAGGAAATGAGAAGAGGTTCCATAATACTTAGAACTATTGCTTTTCAAGTGTCTCAAAAGAGACAATGGGAATTGGCTATAACCTAGTCTCTTGTGCTAGCATAGGTGCAATAGAAAGCAATATTATTTGCATGCAAATTGATATTGTCCAAATGCATATTTTTGTTTGTAGATAATGGCCAGGACAATTTGCAGAAGAAAAAAAATGTTATGTGGTAACATAGGAATGGAAGAAAATGTGCAATTTCAGCTGTAAAAACATGCTGTTAAAGAATCCTGACTGACAAAACTGTGGCCAGTTGTTCCATTTACAGGTGATCTTTATGTTGATTTGGGAAATTCTGTAAAATAATTGGTTTGTTATCAACCCTATATTGTTTTGAATTCGGGCACTTGTTTCTCTTCAAGTGTTAGACTTTGGCATGCTGTCAGAAAAGAAAGTATCAGATAAGTAGATCAGGATCCAAATGATATCAGTGGGAATTTGATTTTTAGTAGGAAAACATTAAGGGCTGTGTCCATGCCAGGACAACCTGTAGGTCCTCCCTCCACCCATGCACAGTCAGAGCAACACTGCTAGCCAACAGCAGTATGCACTGTTACTCATCCAAAAGGCAGGATCTTAGGAAAACAGTCTTGATCCAGAAACTGACAGCTTTGAGTGTACCCTCAAAGAGGATTAATCTTCAGTTATCAGTCTGGGGAGCCTCTGTGGAACATTTTGAAGACTTAAACACTGACTGTAAGCATTAGTGTAAATATCTTGTTGAGCTCAACCTAAATGAGTATCTAGGCAGTGATTCTTGATAAAAGCTGTTTTGGCGTAACATTGATTCCATGGTGAAACAAATTCCACAGCATGGTACTGTGTCTCTGCAGGAACTTTTCAGCATGGAGAGAGATCTGCTTCTGGGTGTTTACAAAAACAGTAATGTGAGCTCTATTAGGCATCCAGTAGGGGGAAAAACATCAACTGTACAAATTTGGATAATTAAATTATTAAGTAAGCATTAGGTAAGGCAGGGGGGTTGTTATAAATGTTAATATTAAATTTTGACTGCAGAAGGCAGCCAGGTGTCTTTATTCCCCTCCAGGAGATGATTATGTCTTGATAAATCAAATTCCCTTCAGTGGCCTTATTGCAATTCCAGAACAGCCTTATTATTTAACAGTGTCATTCTGCATTGGAAAGTCGAGTTCAGTAGGCTGAAAAGAGCTCAGAGCAGAGCTACATAAATCCCATGGGTCAGTGTTACCACTTGAAGTATTAATCAGGACTCTCTATTTTTAGGAGGGGTACTCTGAAAGTAATGCCTCCTACTTTATCACATTGTCCCACAACAGCAGAAGCAGATGTTGGTGGTGGATGCTGGGAGACAAATGGATGAGGCCAGGCTCTTTTTGGTGATGTTTAGTGATTGGGCAATGAGCTATGACCTAAAACCTGAACAGAAAAAGTTCCACATAAACAAGCAGATAAACTCCTTTACAGAAAGGGTGACAGAGCTCTGGAACAGGCTGCCCAGAGAGTCTGTGGAGTCTCATTCTATGGAGATATTCAAGACCTGTCTGGATGCCTATGTGTGTGAGCTGTTGTAGGGAACCTGCTTTAGCAGAGGGGTTGGACTCAACGATCTCTTGAGGTGCCTTCAAACTTCTGCAATCTGGTTTGATTCTGTGTATGGCAGTAGAGATTGAACCTTTCCACCAATATTCTGTTACATTCTTTTGTTGTGTGACAGGTTGTGCAGCAGAGGGGAAGTCAGACAAAATGACATCTGACGTGGAAATGTGTATGAAGCAAAGGTTTATCACTGAATTCTTCCACGAGGAAAAAGTGACACCCATTGATGTAGATCGATGCTTGCTGAACATTTAGGGAGACCAAACAGTGAATGTGAGCACAGTGAGGGGTGGGTAGTTTGTTTCAGCAGTGATGACAATAACAGAATGTCACCTCCTCTGGTGCAGGTTTTTAGGAACACTGCACTCAGGCTCTCATTTATCACCAGTGATGTTGCATAGTTAATGCTGTTGACTATGTTGAAAAAGTAGCCTTTTGTAGTCGATAGTTTGCTCTATTAAATTGTGTTATTGTGATCTTTGTTGTAGTTTCTAAGGAGTTTCCAAGGAGTGGAAAGTGTGCATTCTGTTGAAATAATCTTACTGCAACCAGCCAGTAAAGCAAGGAAACAGGAATGGATGGGCATGTAATGGTTATCTCCTCCTCACCTGATCCTGGTCACTTGTGCTGGGATCAGTTCAAATGCGATGATAAACAGGGCTTCTTAGGAGAACCAGGAAATCCATTAAAAATAATGATATTAATAATAATAAATAAATAAATATATACATGTATTTAGGAAGATTACAGACTTCAGGTGGGAAATATATGCTTACTTAGCCTACATCAGAGGAGTTACTGACAGGTTTTTCTAGCCAGACAGGCATCACTGCAAGCAGAACCCTCTGCTCTTAGTGTTGGATGCTTGACCTTGTGTTCCCTCCTTGTAGCTGGGGAGGCACTGGAGAAGTACTGCATGGGGAAGATATGGGAGGAGGTTTCTTGCAGGATGCAGGAGGGATTAGAGTGAGAAACATTCTTCCCCCAGAGTTACCATGTATCTTTACAAAGGCAGGAGTTTCTTTGGCACAACAGCTCTTTGCTCTCCATTCTGGCTCCAGTGAGCTGGGCTGGGAAGCCCGATTCTCCCTAGAGCTGGAGTGACCTCGTTACCTCAGCTGCTAATATGAACAGGTGCATTTCTTTCAGTTCTGGTTAAAATGTGATATATAGTTCTATGCAGGATATATAATACTTACTTACACAAAGAAGTTTGTATTATTTTATTCAGAAGAATGTTGCTAGCATCATTATTTCTCTTGCCAACAAACAAACAAAAACAAACCCTGAACTATTTTCATGTTATACACTAGTATGCTCATATAATGGAGTGATGTATTTATACAGTGGCGTGGACTGCCTTCAACTATAAGTAATGAGTATGGGTTTGCATATATATGAAATGGTATAAGATAAATGTGAATAATGATGTTACTATTTTAGTTTTAATTTATACTCAAAGGCAAGAGGCATCTTTTCTCTGTAATGGTTTCATCTCAGCTGTTTGAATCCAGCTGAGAGCCAGCTGTGTGCCCAAAGCTTCTCAAGGGTGTGATTATTTAATGATAAAACTCATTTTGTGTAGTAGCTGCTGATTACTATTGCAAAAATTACTTTAACAGACTGAAGTGGTAAATTTTTGAGCTGATAGAAGGCAAGGTTAACAATTCAGAATATTGAGCAGCCTTTTCAGCAGAAGTGTAGTAAGAACCATGAAATAACACTACCTGTCAAAATACTTGGCTGAAGTTTAGAGTCCAATTCATCTTACAGCGCTAAGTTGTCTGCCTTACTGTGCCATTAACATAATAGCATTTAGTTACACATTCCTTTAAATACAAAAGTCATTCCAGGTCAAATGGTCTTTGTAAGCCTTGTATTTGACCTCCACTGTGGCTAATAATCTGTGCTGGAGAAGACTTTCTGTCCACTCATTTGAACTTGGGATTGAATGCCACAGTATATTCTGAATAGGAATTTTGGAAATGGAAAGAAAGCTTAAGGTAGGGAAAAAAAAACCATTATGATGATTCTTATGATATGTGTGCCCAGTTTTGGTTCCCACAATTTAAAGAAACCATGAACAGACCTGATAGGGTCCAAAAGAGGGTTCCTTTTTCCCTTCCCCTCCTTTCCCTTCCCTTGTTCCCATTTATCTTCTGTTTCTGTCAGACTGAGCTCAAATTTCCAAAGATAAACTATAGCTTAAAACTGCATTTTGAATTTCAAATAGGTTATTTTTGGTCTTACTGAAGTAAAGTATTTGATATTGAAACATCCAAACTTTAGAATGTTAATAATATCTTTTCTTCTTTATATCTCTCTAGAAGTTTAATATTTGGATAAATTTATCAATCATTAAAAAAAAAATAAAAATAATCACTTCTGCTTTGTATGTTTTGGTGACAGAGTTCACAGAAGACTAGTGGTTCTAGTATATTAAGACAACATAAGCCTAGAAAGCCACTGCTAATCATCAGTACTGGTTTGTTTGGGAGGTTTTCAGTTAAGTACTTGACTTTCAATTTGAGAGACCTTCACAGATCGTAGCTAATGATAGTAGTGTAATCTTCTAAGGATAAAACAAAACCTGTGTTTGTTGTTTGTTAATTTATTAAAAAGTGAGGAATTAAATTTTTCACATTTTAGTTGTACTGCATAAAATTAAGCAGCCTTCTGAAAATTACAGCCAAGGGATAGAGTATGAGATATAAAAGCTGTATATGAGAGTTATTATTACCATCAGCTTTTATGTTAACGATTCCCCTTACTTACAAACACACACACACACCACAATTTTTCATCCCAATTTAAAACATAATTGCAGCCCTTGACAGACTGCCATTGATTTTTTTTTTTTTTTCATAGAATGAATTAAAATATTTTAAGTAGGAAAAGATAGAAAGGAACATTATGTCCCATTAAACTAATCAAATGTACTAAAACTAACCCCTCCACTCCACATCCACCCCCCGCTGACATCTACAGCATCAAAATGGTTATGAATGGACAAATCCACTTGGCGGTTTGCAAAATGAGGTCGAGATAAGTGCATGAAAAAATAAAATCAAAGCTCTTCATAGCTAGCAAGATCCTGCCTTTATAGCAGTGAGTTTAAATCAGGGCAGCAAGATCAGTAAAGTGCTTCCAAATCCTTCCAAGAGCAAATTATAATTTTCTGTTTCCTGACTATTTTTTGTAACTGCTGTGTAAGTTTGTTAAAAATACTTTACCATTTTCCAGAGGATGTTATAGAGGCCAGCCGTGGGATCTGACTGAAAAAAGGAGATGTGCTAACTAAGAGGAGGATAGAGGAAGCTGTAAAATGGGCCAGATGACCAGTTGCTCATGCGACATGAAAACAGTGGTCCTCTGTCTTTTGGGGAGAGGACACTGAAATTACAACAGTGTGTCTATCACTTTCTCAGGGTACCCACACTTAAGACTTCCATAAAAGTCTCTTCCCTTTTGCTTCTTTTCTTGGAGGATCACTTCTGTGGTAATCTATAATTCCCTCTGCAATGATAAAACCCTTCTTACTGTAAGAGATCCTGGGAGGGGAAACATAATTCACTGCCTTCAGGAAAGTCATTTTTATATATTGTAGCAGTTTAATTAGCATGTCAGTTAATCGATGCAGTTGAGATCCCTAACAAATGTAACTCTATGTAAATGAGGAAGTTTTTATTTATAAACTAGCTTTGCAGTACTTCTGTTTAGTTACAGATGAATGAAGTTGAACAAGCTCAGCCTTTCAATTCATTGGATTTTGAGGAGGAGAGCTCCATTTCAGCTTTGAGCTCTATGTTTGTATAATGGGTGTACCAAATTAACAACTGACTAGTGTTTTTGAGTGATGAGGTCATGCAGTTTGCAAAAAATTCTCCACACATCTAGGTAGCTTCACATTTATAACAAAATAAACCACTCCTCAGCTGATTGGATAACACAGACTCTGGGCCACAGTCTTTGACATCTGTAAATGTGTTATGTAGAGTGACTTTCTATACTCATACTGCTCCTGAGATCAACTGCTTAATGCTTTATTGTTTCCAGGTTTTCAGAAAGGTTCCACAAAAGCACATATCTGTTTGCCTGACCAATCTGGTGGCCTTCCGTGGTGGAATGATGACACTGTTAGATAAAGGAAGGGCAACTGATGTCATCTACCTGGACTTGTGCAAAAACTTGGATATGATTCCACACCATATGCTGATCTCTGAATTGGAAAGATATGGATTTGGAGGGAGACTATTCAGTGGATAAGGAATTGGTTGGATGGTAGCAACCAGAGGATTGTGGTCAATAGCGTTATGTCCAGATGGAGACTGGTGACAAGTGGTGTACCGTCTGGGGTCCATCCTGGGATTGGCGCTCTTCAACATCTTTATTGATGACATAGACAATAGGATTGAGTGTACCCTCAGCAGTCTTGTGTATGGCATTAAGCTGAGTAGTGCAGTTGATATGACAGAAGGAAAGGATGTCATCCAAAGGGACCTGGCTGGAAAAGTGGGAGATTCAACAAGGCTAAGTGCAAGGTTTTGCACTTAGATTGAAATAACAGATATGTGTACAGACTAGAAGAAAAACTTGTTGAGAGCAGCCCTCCAGAGAAGGACTTGGGAATTCTGGTAGATGAAAAGCTGGACATGAGTAAGAGAACACCTGCAGCCCAGGAAACCAACAGTATCCTAGGCTGCATTGAAAGAAGACTGGACAGCAGGATGAGGGATGGGATTGTTCCCCTCTGCTCTGCCCTTGTGAGACCCCATATGGAGTACTGCATCCAGATCTGGGGACCCCACCACAAGAAAGATTTAGAGCTGTTGGAACTGTTCCAGAGGAGGGTTAGGAAGATGATCAGAGGTTGAGGGAGCTGGGCTCATTCCACTTCAGGAAGAGAAGGCTCCGGGGAGACTTCACTGCAGCCAGTATTTAAAAGCTTATAAACAGGAAGGATATAGACTTATTACATGGTCTAATAGTAATATGTCAAGGGGGGAATTGTTTTAAATTAAAAGAGGGGAGATTTAGATTAGATGTCAGGGGACAATTTTCACTCAAATGGTGGTGTGGCACTAGAATCGATTGACAAGAGAAGCTGAGGATGTCCTCTCCCTGGTGATCTGATCTGTTGGGTGGCAGCCCTCTCCTGGAGTTAGAATTGTTTGATCTTTAAATTTCTTCCAACCCAAGCCATTCTATGATTCCATGATTCTATGATTCTGTGATTGTGTGATTCTGATTAATCTCTTCTATCACATACCAGTGAAAGACATTTTTACCACATAGATGTATATATACAGTGTATTACTTATGTGAATGATTTCTTATGTTCTCATGTGTCCAGAACATCACAATATTCTGATAACTTTTGGTCTATTGGAAATTGCACCTCAGATGTGATGAATAATTTTGCATAAAGGAAAGACATGATCTAATGTAATAACCTGAAAGGATCCTGGGAAGAATAATTTCAGAAATCTGCATACATCGAAGTGTTTCAAAAAAAGTACTTCAGTCATTTAATGTTCATATAAATTTTCAAGATTGGCTTCTAAAAATGTGACTACCCAACACATTATCCTTTCAACTCATTGTCTGAGTAATTCAGGTGTGATTCTATTTCAGGTAATGATAAAAGAGCAGTTAATACAGGTAAGGAGAGCAGAAAAAACACTGTCCTCACAGTGCTGTTATAATCATGGCAAAAAAGAGAACTGGTCTTTTTCTTACTATGTTCAGGTCTAGTTTTTTTATTTGAAATTTACCAGAAGAAATTTAAATATAGTAAAGATTGATTCTTTCTCACTAACAGTTTGAGAAACTGTAATCCTTTTTGCTATTATTTGTCATATAAGATGATGAGGTTGTTGTTCAGGCACCTATTGATAGTTTAGGTTTTCAGTGTATTTCTACTTTTCTCTGCCAAAAGAATGCAAGTCCCCCTGGGTCTTGGGTCACAAGACCCAGCCCATGGGTGTCACAGGCACCTGGGACTATGTGGAGTAACAATGGTTTTCAGTACTGAGACAGCCAAAATGCATCTTAACTTTCAAAATTATCATTTTAAATGATTTTTATGCTTTAAAAAAAACCTATTGATTCCTCCTGAATGGTTCAGTATGTGCCTTCATTTTATTGCTTCATATCTGGAAACTGACATCATGTTCAGTGATATAGTTTTTACTGTTTAGTAATTTGAGATTGAGCATTATTAAATTAGCTGTAAACCAGAACTGACGTGCAATTTTGAAGTGTTTTGGTTATGGTAAAAATTACCCAACCAGAACTCCAAAACTGAATGGAGGGCCTTTGGAGTTTTTGTGTATAATTCCTGGTTCACCAACTAAGCAAATGCTTCTATTGATTGATTCTTGATAAATAAAATAACAAATATATAATTTAAAAAATGCATAGACAATTAATGTGAATTAATACAATATTCAGATTTCACTGTGTTGACTGTTTAGAAAACATTTTACCTAAGTGTGAATCACAGAAATACACCACATTGTGCTAATTGCAAAATTCATAACCACTGTAAAATTAAAAATTGGTGATTGATCCCCTTTTTTAGCTAGATTAAACTAAATGCTGTATTTTTACTAGTTTTTGCATTGTTGAAATTAAAGTGCCTTGTCTTTAAGGGATATGAGCTCAGGAAGTACAGTGAACACATTAAAATGTAAATTGTCTTTTGAGAGTATTGTGCTTAGACAATATGGAGATGAGTAGCAGCATAAAATCTTAAGAGAAATTGGAACAAATGTTCAAATGATTCCACCAGCACACATTTACAATATTTGCTGCTACTTGTCTGATTCTTAGCAAATACTGTGCTTTGGAAACTGAGCAACAAAGCCTGTGGAACAGAAACCAATTAATCATACTTGAGTCTCATATTAAAAAATTTTTGTTAGTTCTGTATGATCATAATGAAAGAGCTCCACCCTACATACGCAAAAAGAATGTGAAATGTCTATTCATTTATTCTACTGATAGTAGTACACTACTGTGTTACTGGGAAAATCCAGTCTGTTCTTCTCAGAGACCATTTCCTGATACAGACAACCAAAATGGTAGGCCTCTGAAGGGCTGTAATCTTAGTAGACAATACAATTTTTCGTTTTATTTCCTGTAAACCATATGCTATCCACATACCTCCCATTTTATGAAATTATTGTGGAGAAAAGAAAATAGCTATTGGTGGTGGTATTTCTCATTGATGCTCTTGGACAGAACTTTGCCACGTTATCACATGTAAATTGAACTGCAAAGAAACAGTAGAACACTTATTGTGCTACTAACATCTGGATTATGAAATGATTCATTTTTAGTAGAGATCTATACATGTTTCTAGGAACTCTGTACTGTACTGCATTACTTGGTGTCCCTGAAGAGCTGAAGTGTATGAGTATGTGAAGTGTACTAATTTGAAGTCTTTCTGAGAGTGAGATAGAAATGCAGACTGTTTGTCAAACTCTGAAGGCAATTTATATGACAATGAACAGGCTGCATGAGGAAGTCACTTTGAATCTTTGCTCTTCGAAAATGGCTTCAACTGCTTCAGGAAATAACTCAGCTTGGGCATACCTAGTGAGTAAATGTTATACTACCTGATATGCTACCTGATATGCTGGTCCATATTTTAACTGTCAGGAGCTGTTTGCACTGTGTTAGGTAGTGCCGTGTCCTTACCAAAGCACATTTACTTATTTTTCTCTCAAAATAGAAGTATAAAACAAGAAAAATAAAATGCATGTATAAAAATAAAAATAAAATTGAATGAACTAAAATAAATAAATATAAATAATAAATAAATAGAATATAAATACATAAAATAGGAATGAAAACACAACCTCAACAATTAGGTTTGAGGGATGAGCCTACAGAGAATGAAAACTAGAGGGTAAAGAGGTCACAAGAAAAGTGATTGGAGAGTTACTTTGTACTTTATCTGCTCTTTGCTTGTTTCTCTTTTATTCTATAGATTTTTGGTTTTAAGTTTTCCCAAATTTATTTGAGAAGGTAAGGCTATGACACAGGTCAATGGGTTGGTATTTCTAGGAAGGTTACATTAATTTGCATGGAATTTTTTATTATTTATTATGTTTTTAATTTAATTTATTTATTTTTTGCCTTGGAGTGCTGAAGTAATTAGAATAAAAGATATGGGGCCAAGTGTGCTACCAAGGCTGTTCTGCACAAGCCCTATGGTTTTGATAGTGTGCAAAACATAAGCATCATCTCATATTTTCCAATTAGGAGTGACTAATAATGTTCCTCTGTGTGTAGCAAAACTATAATCAGTCATTTATCCCTGCTGGAGGCATGTGAACAGGAGCCATCACTAAAGCTATAATTTAAAACAAAATAACAACAACAACAACAAAAAAACATTGAACATTATAGGTCTTTGCTTTCACTCAGTGTTTACAATGTTTACCAACTTCTAGGATGATATGTAGTGTAGCATAAGGTTTAGTCCATTCAAAACAGTTGTCTCCTGAAGAACAGAGGAGAGATAAGAGAGAACTTAAAAAACTTAGATAACTTAAAAAATAATGTTAATATGACTATGCATAGTTTATCCCTTAAAACTTGCAGTTTAACAGATGGCTAAGCCAAAGACTGGAGCAGAGTTGTGTTCCAGTGCTGGCTGAGTGAGCTTTGGCTGAGATCTGTCATGTAGTATTTGAAAATTTGATGGTCTTGAGAATCTGAGTATGGAAGGGATATTACCTTCTTTCTTAGAAGATTTTGTCTGAGCTTCTGTAACAGAATAAATACTTCTGTCTTTCTTTCCCTAAAGGACTGATTATGATCCATTGTTTCTGAGATCCATTATTGAAACTACAGCATGTGATGGACTAAGTGTGAAAGTCATCCTTCTGGAGGGTACAATCTTACACAGTTGCAGTAATCATAAAACCTATTTCTTACTGTCAGTTCTTAAACATGCAATAATGAATTATGTCATTTTAATAAAATGCTTTTTATGAAGCTCAGAGGTCACAAATTGTAAATGAAAGCACAGAAAGAAGAAAAGAGACTGATAAGTAGTCATTGAGGACTTCCTTCATGTGACACAAGAAGTACAGATGGAGACAATTTCATAAAGGACAAACTCATAATCACTGAACATAGAAGATAGGTGTTACATAATATATCTGTATTATGGATGGCTTTTCCATGAATGTTCCTCACAGAAGCTATCCTGTCTTCTTAATTGTCTCTTTAGAGGCAAGTGTCAGAGAGGCTGGATAAGTTACTTTGCCCATGTCAGACATATGTCAGACATATTCTTTTCCTTTGTATCCATCTATTGGATCCCTCCTAAAACATTCCTGGTGATATTTCTTTACCTTGTGCATAGTTTGCCTCTAGCTTATCACCAAATAATTCTGCACAATCTGAATCTAAGTGAAAGCAGCCCAATTTCAAATGTGATGTTACATGCTCTGCCTGCCTGCCACCTCTTACATTCCTGAGAACTTTGCTGTATTTTTTTTCCTCCTCTGTAAAATGTGGAAAATGATAATGGCTTTTGGCTTTATTTTCATACCAAATGGCTACAGTATGCATTGGGGAAGAACAACCTACAAATGCTTCATGCTCATTTTTCCATTGACCACTGACACTTGCTTAGTTCTTGTCTGTGGCTTTTTGTTCTCACCTCCTGTTTCTAGTTCCTGCACCTGATCCACCTTTTATGCTTCTTATGAACTGAACTGCTGCACTTTTCCTATGGTGAATCTCTGTCCCTATTACTCTGAAAATATGCTTAACCAAAATCCTTGCCTCTTTGTTTCTAATACACAGCCAATACTATTTTATTTATATGCATAAGTGATCAGAAAAATGTTAA
The DNA here is from genome assembly GCF_054131305.1 of Coturnix japonica. Taxonomy (NCBI): domain Eukaryota; kingdom Metazoa; phylum Chordata; class Aves; order Galliformes; family Phasianidae; genus Coturnix; species Coturnix japonica. Next base: position 107,864,355 of record NC_140663.1, on the reverse strand, counting down.
TTAGTTGCTTAACTTTATGCGCTACAAAGGGATTACTCAAACTTTAGCAAGTTAATTGTCTGCAGGAGGCTGGCATGACTGATTCATAGAATCATAGAATCATTTGAGTTGGAAGGGACCCTTAAAGTCCATCTGGTCCAACTGCCCTGCAGTGAACAAGGATGCTCAAAGCTAGATAAGGGCACTCTGCCCCATCCAGCCTGACCAAGGGCAAGTATTTGTCTACCTGGTAGAAAAATTACCACTAAAACTAACACTATGGGTAGTGTTGTTCCCCTGGTGGTATTTTTTTTTTTCCCTCTGTATACTAATGCTGGTTCTTGACCCTCTGAGCTGCCTCAATTGGTTAGGAAGTTACTTCTTGCTTTACTTCCATATGAAAAACAGTGTTTGTAAATGTAATGCAATTAGTAACTTGGGCACTGGTATTGACAATAGAGGGAATAAGCAAAGTAGGGAAAAGGAGAAGTAGATAGGAGCAATTGGAAAACAGAGGAAATGGGTTCCACATTCAGCTATGCACTGTGCCTTTTTTAGCTGGATCATCTTTAAACATCTCTGTGCCAACATGTGAGTGAATTGTTCTGGAAGAAAAGGAGACTGTGATGTTGGAGGGAATCTGCTGCAGCACGAGGTCACCCAGGATGGCATGCTGTCCAGTGACAGACAGCCTGTTTCACCTGTTGTTTGTAAATGAGCCCACAAGGTCTGACATTTGGAATCCAATTGAAAATCAGCATTTCATTGAAAAAAACCTAAAGCAGATGGCAGTTGGCCAGCACTGCTGCTTGGAACATTTGAGCATGTAAATAAATAGCTGGCTGGTTTCTTTTACTGAGCGTCCTCTTCTGGTTTCATAAACTGCAATCCTCTTTCTGATGTTTGGACAAATCTTTCACCAAAGTCATGTCAGGAGACCGTAATTAAATGTGTGGTTCTCCAAGAATCCCTAAAATACTGAGCTGAAACTAGAGCCTGATGTACGGCAGAAGCTGCAGGAAAGAAAAGTACATTTCCTTGCCTCTGTGACATGAACTAAATTAGTACTCTGAAGCCAAACACTTTTGCTGCATGTAGTGTATGTTACTGGCTGGTGCCAGTAATTGCAGTTACTCTGCTAAAATAAGTGAAAATGATTGCTGTCATTGACAATCTGCTTGGGTAGACGCTCTTGAGAACAAAGAGCTTGATACTGTGGTAATGTGCCAGTGCCACAAGATGACACACACAGTTTTCTGGGAGACTGCAAGCAGACACCAGTCACCTGGCACATCCTCTCTGTGCAACATCTGAAGGAAGCCATTTGTTTGCATAGCTTCTATAGTAGACTGCTTATTTATAGGGGGTTTGTGTCACTCAATGTGTTATTTGGCCATGTGGAAGTTTGAATACCAGTGTTTTTCTCAAAAATACTTTTTTTATTTTTATTATTTTTTTTAATTTAATTGATCATAATTGGCTTTAGTATATTGTGTCAAAAACAGAAGGTTGAGCAATTTTGAGCTAGTGATGAAGGCAATGGAAGAGTGTTTTACCTCATTAAAAAGACCTTTGGAAGTGTGTTATTTTCAGTTTAATAGTTTCGGTTTTGGATGGTATGTGCAGTTAAAAATAAACATGTCTGGAATAGCACAGAAGTGGATGGGATTTTAGGATGTACCAACTCTGTGGTAATCTCAGTTTGTTCAGGGAACAAAGGCTGATGAAGGTGTGCTTGTATTTATCTAGCACTGAGTCTCCTATTGCAGAATGCCAGCAGGAAAAGAAAAACCTATGCATGGTACACCAGATGTGTCCAAATAACACTTTCACAATAAATAGTCAGGACAGGCTGATGTACTGTTTTTTTCTTTTTCTTTTCCTTTAAAATGCTTTTGAGAGAAATGCCTGCATGGCACAGTGCACAGCCAGACTGAAGAAGAATGACTACACACAGTGTTCTCATCATCACCTGGCAGCGTGGCAGATCTTTGAGCTGCTGCCTCATCCTCAGGGCACTCTGCAGCTGTTCCTCCCGAGGACATCCAATTCTCAAGCTAGTAACGGGATTTCTAAATAATGCAATTTACAACTGCATAGCTGGTTTAATAGCAAATCATTTACTGTTAAATGATTCTTAAATTTTTTAATGGCACTTGTATGGGGAGGGAGAGGATCCTTTGTAAACCCAACCAGCTGAATCAGTGTGAGAATTCAGCACTACTGAGGTATCAGCGCTACCTCGCTTACAGTCTGCAGGAGCGGCCACCATGTTCTGCCACTAAGACTAGAATAAATACCTGTTGCCTTATCCTCTGATCTATTACTTACCAGCATGATTGTCTGAAATATTTTTTATCCCAGCGATTGTAGGCTGTCTAGACCTCTCTTTGTGCTAGTTTTCTGTAAAAGAGTGTGCATGATAGGAAATTTATTATCAAAATTCTTAAGCACTGATGGAATGCAAGCAGTAAGCAGCACCTTTTTACTGACTTTGTTTTTCATTGTACAGGATAGGTATCCTGTGTTGTGTCAAAGTGATATAAAAGAGGAATGGGGAGCTTTTTACTTACCTGCTCATTTATTAATTAATTATTTTTAATTTAATATTGAACAGAGAATTGGAAATAAGTACTGTAAAGTACATACTGTTATTCTCTGTGCATGTGTCCTTGCTGACTGTGAAAGCTATGAGCATAAAAAGCAGTCAAGCTTTACATAATCCTTTAAAGATTTCTATGTATTGCACACTTTTGAAAGTGCAATGCATACAATTCAAGACCTACAGAAGCAGCTCACATGCAGTAAAACAAACTCGAAAGTACGAGTGCATGCTAAAGTGTCTGCATAATGTCTGGAAAATTTCATGGTGATTCTGGTGATTCCACAGCAACGCATTTCAACATGATAATGAAATGGAACACAAAATTCCCAAGAGGAATTTGCTTTTGCTGCTGAAAAAAGAGCAGAAGTGTTCCAAAGAAAATGGTTAAAAAATATTATAAAAATATTATCTGTCAGTGAAACTAAGTAAATTTCAGAGAATAATACCAAGCAGTGGCAATGTTGAGTACTTACAAATACCTATGTGACATTTTTAACATCATTCTGAAATGTTACCAATTCCCAAAGGGAAATACCTATTTTTGACCCTGTCTCTATCTTCTGTCTGCCTTGTTTGTGGTTCAGGGAATGGGAAACCAGGTATCTGTGGTGCACCTGTAGTCCACATTGTTTCTTCCTGTAACATACATTTTTCTGCAGTTTTATTGAATAATATTCAGTTACACGCTTATTGTGATCCACAATTGTGATCCACAACTGTGTATTTTTTGAGAATCTGTTCTTCAGTTTACTTCATGAAAATATTTATTCTTTCCTAATCACTCCAACTGTAAGGATCTGCAGGGATATTTGCACAGTGATGAGGTGTAGGACAGGATGCAGATACAGCTGAAGCAAGAGGCCAAGCATGAAGGTCTCAGATATCAAGGAGCTTCCGGGGGAAGAAAGCATGGGTCCTGTGCACAGCTTATTTACCAGAGCAGGATTACAGCTTAACTAGAAGCATAGACAATTAATTCATATCAAGTTACACTTGTAGGTTCTCATCTCAGTATTGTTTTTCACGTTAATCAGCCCTCCTTTTTTTTCCCAGCGTTCGAGTACTCCATCAGATATATTGATAGATAGTAAAAATGTTCCTATTTGTTTAAATTTTTTTTTTCTTCAGTTTTCTTCTCACACAAAAGACTATCTATTCTTTGAGTTCTACTAGTAGTGTTTTCAATGTGAGATCCTTTTAGGGCATGGATGAATAAAACTGAATGAGGTACTCTGTCCTCAGTAGTGCTTTTATTCTACTGGAAATACATTTTAGAATTATTGGGTTTGGATATCAGGAGATCATCATCACATCTGGTAGATATTTTAAATTTGCCACTAACATTTCATCTATGGTTAATGAGTCTGTTATTTCAAATTGTATGTGTAGTTCACATGATGTGACTTCAGTATAAACCAGAATGTTTAATAAAACATAAAACTGAGCTTCGCCTTTGCAGTTTTAACTATACTTATTTTGTTTTACTCCCTGTTGATTTAGATTTTTCCCAACTTTTGAAGTTACATTTTTTTTTTTTTCTTGTAACATGGTCTTTCACTCTTTTCAAAGGAAGATTAGATCTTCATGCTAATCTCCCTTGATGGGAATTCTCTTGGTTGTTATTATAGAAGTTCTCTCTAGATTTCCAGTATGTGTGACAGTCTAACAAGTGTTCTTCATTCTTTAGTTCTATGAATATCAGATTGAATTGAGTTCAGTTGAAAGATGATACAAAAAATTGTCAGTTTTTCCTGGTTTTTAATATCTCCAGAGAAACTGCCTACAGCAATTCTACTTGGAAAAGATGTGGAAATATTTTCACTGGCATTTGCTGGTGGAAATCATTGATTTCTTTCATAGAAATTAATTTTGTTCATTAAAGAACAAACACAATAAAGGCTGTTACATTTGATCATCTTTTGCAGGAGAGGATACTATAATTTGTGCCTCAGTAACCAGTTCAGAGACTCACCCTTGCTCTGTATCTCACTATGGAATTATCTGGCAAGTTGGACTAGATTGATTATGGGTCAAATGAATAAGAAACAAAAGCTGCGTGTAGCCGACCTTATAAGAATAATGTCTCATCAGCCAAAGAAAACTGATCTCCCTTTTCAGTACCAGTGAATTTATAATAAGTTTAATGTGTCCAGTTCAGGCACCCAGTCCTAGAAGATGATCTAGAACGATGGATACATGGCCTGTTTTATGTTGAGGGAACTGGGCTTCAGTCTGGAGACGGAGGCTAAGGGGGACAGTTTGATAGTTCCATACATTCCATACAAAGGGAACAGAGCCATAGATGATAACACTGTAAGTGAGCAGCCATAAGGTAGGCCAGCTTCAGCTTGAACGTCACGTGACGTTAAGCCACTAGTGATAGGGCATTGGGCAGGCTTCCCAGAAAGATGATAAAATCTCTGTCCTTTGGGGTGTTCTAGATCAACTTAGAAAAAGCTGTGACAGAGATGATGTGGTGCTGAGCCCTCCTGCTTTGAGCAGGAGGTTGGTCAGGCTGACAACCAGATGTTCCTTTCAAACAGCAACTGTGTGGCTTTGTGACTGTATGATTTTTCTGCATTTGAAATCACTTTGATAGGAATTTAATGTATTCAATAATTCAATTGTTTTTGAAATGGATTGCAAAAGATGCAAAGAAAGAAGATATTTGTGTCAAGATGCACTCACGTGAATGATAAAAGTAAATGAATTCAAATCAAGCATTTCCTTTGTACTTTTAAGGTTCAGCAGAGGAGAAAAAAGGAAAATGTTTCTTCTTTTTTGAAAAATCAAACAGAAATGTCTACTTACAGGAAGTTATAAGGAAATGTCTACTTATAGGAAGTTAGGAAACTTCTTTCCTAATGGTTTTTAGCTCTGTTATTTATTTATTTATTTTTAAGTCTGGTTAATGTCTCTGACATGTGCCCCTGGAAGAAGCAAAGCTCTCTGGAGAGGTTGTCTGGGCATCAGGTAGGGGTTTCAGTGCCTCCTGGCATGGAGTCGCCAGTCACTAAGAGAATGCCAGATAATGGTATTCCGGCAGCTACATCCTGCCAGGGACTCTCCCTCACTCTCTGTCTTGAATCCCTGCTTCGGCACAGAACCCTGGAGCCAAGTGCTTTACAAAAACATGCTGTGTTCTGGGGCCTGCAAGGGTGTTCTGCTTGCTGTCTGGTTCTTTATGAGGTGAGACTCCTTGGTGTGATGTCACAGTTGTTGTGGCAGCCACGGGAGCAGTGGCCCAGTCTCTTGTGGGACCCGCAGGGAGAGGACCAGAGAGAGCTTTGTGTCTATCTGGAGATTTCCTGCAGTGATGGAGCGGCTGAGAGCCTTTCGAGGTGAGGTCCCTCCACCTCTCTGGACACAGTAATACTGCCTCAGCTCATGTGTACCACTAATGTCTGTTTAGGATGTGCCAGCAGCACTGTCCTTGCTCTGCTGAATGCAGCCACCCACCGTGGTTTCCCCAGTACCCCAGCAAGGGGAAGGCTCTCTCTCCCATCTCCCAGCGGACCCACACACGTGCCAGAACAGCTCACCCCACGCTGTGGGGCTGAGGAGTGTTCATCCCAGAGCTGGCTGGATGCTTGGCGCTGGCTCCAAGCAACACCAGCAGCAGCTTCTCTGCTCTTTCAGGTCTCTTCGCCTGTGTGGGCTGCATGCCCAGATGTATGCGTCGCAGGGAGGCAAGCCCTGTCCCTTCCTGTGGCGTGACTTTGCTGCTGCAGCGCCTGCAAGACCAGGAGGTGAGCTGGGGACATCCAACCATCAATCCTTGCCCTGTCCCAGTGGTCTCGTGGTTGCCAGGCCCCAGAAGCACACTGGCATATTGATGGGTGGCAGCGGGCAAAGTGAGTGTGATTGATCCCTGTCCCCAGGGTGACCGACAGCAGGTTTACTGCGAGTTGGAGAGCGTCTTGTGGGAAGATGACAGCCGCCCGCCATGCGGAGTGGTGAACCGGCTGCTGGCAGAGGTGTCCCAGGACCTGACAGCAGCTCAGGTGAGGGGTCACTCCCAAAGGCAAAGGGAGCCGCCTGCCCACATTGGTGTTCTCCTGGTGGACAGTGGTGGCTTAGCCCTTCCAAGGGCCTCAAGTAGTTTCCTGTGCTGTGTGTCACCAGTGACTCTTTTTCAGGGAGTGACAGACAGTGTAAGGATGGCTGCCAGCAACGTCCTGGTGGCTCTGGCCCGGATGAACTTCAGCTTGGTGATGGCTGAGCTCCAGGGCCACCTGAAGGCCAAGGGGGATATGTCCAAGGAGTTTCTGCTCATCACTCTAAGCAAACTGTTCAGAAGCTACGGTAAAGTGCCCTCAGCCCCCTCACATTGATGACAACTGGGGAAAGAGGAAAGACCCCACTTTGCAGCCCCTCTTCCCTCACTGCTGATGCTCTCCTTCCCCTCTGCAGCTCCACAGTGCATCCCCTTCATGCGGCTGACGCTGGCTGGCCTGTGCAGTGTGGTGGGCCAGGTGAGAAGTGGCCAGACCCTGAGCATCACTTGTACTGGTGAGTACCGGCCCCAGAGCAGGGGGGCTCGGGACAGCCCTTGCATCTCACCCTACTGCAGACTCTCAGGGGCTCTCTCACTATCTCTTTATTAATTAATTAATCATTTATTTGTTTTGTTTTTTTTTCAGTTGTGAAACAATGGTCAGAAGGAATCAAGTTTCACTTGTCCTCTGGACAGCAATGCCCCTGGCCTGCCAAAGAGAAAGAGCAGATCTGTGAGAATCTTTACCAGCTCTTCTGCTCTGTGCTGAGGAACTGGCAGGACTGCAAGGAGGAAAAGGTGAGCACTGCTGCATTCCCAACCCGGGATGGCAGTGTGCACATCTATGTTGGCAGCTCTGTCTGTGCCCAGCAGGCTGAGAGCAGAAGGGTGATGAGAGGGAGTGGGCTGGCTCTGCAAAGGGCCCTGAACTGGCTCTGTGCTTGGGGCTGGATCTCTCTGCCAGGGAGAAGCCTCATGTCACAGCACTGTGGTAGGGTGAGCTGGGGATGAAGGTGTGGGGAAAACCTTCCTGCCCTCCAGAGTGAGCCCATCTCCTGCTGGGTACAGGGATATGGGGAAAGGGAAGGGAAAGAGAAAGCCCTCTCTGTAGAAAGGGCAGACCTTCAGTCTTTGACGCTGGGCCTCTGCTATCCCTCTCCAGGACAAACAGACCATCCTCAGGGCTGTGGCTGCCATGATGGCTGTCCTCCTGCAACAGGAGCTGCACCGAGAGCATGTCTGGGAGCAGCTCCTCTGCCTCATTCACGAGTATCAGGAGGTCCAAGACACCTGCAGGATGGCCAAGGTGAGATGTTGTGCAGGGCTCAGTGTGGATGTGGGGCCCATGCAAGTGCCAAGAGGGGACAGGGGGATGGAGGGAGGAGGCAAGGAGCCCTTGGGGAAAGAAGGAACAGGTGTTCAAGGGAATTCTGAGGCTTTCTAAGCTCTTCAGTCAGGGAAGGAACAATCCAGACAGGAGCCAGAAGGGAGCCAGGAGTCACTGGGGCCCATCTCCTGGGGATGAGAGGCTTTGCCACCACCAGCATGGGGCTCTGAGCACCTGAAGAGCTCTGTGCTAACAACTAGGGGGACCATGTCCAGTTGCATCTGATGGAGGAGAAGAGGGCTGCTGGGTGGGAAACTCCTGCAAAGGATGCCCAAACAGGGCTCGGTTGAGAGCAGAGAGACTCTCTTGGTGCTGCTGGGATGGGGGACAAACAAGAGCACCTGTGTGGGAGCTTCTCCCAGCAGAAACACTATTGGGAAACAGTGTCTCTCCTCCTGAGTGGCTAAACGTAGCTTCAGCCCTTTCTTCCTCTCCTGGTCTCTTGCAGAGCCTCAATATCTTCATGGAGGCCTTAGAGGGCATTGAGACACTCATTCCCAAGGACAAGTTTCTGGCCATCACCAGTGCTGTGTTCTATGAGGTAAGGGGAGCCTATCCTTGTGCCCACAGCAGTTTCCCTCTTGGCTAAGTCTCAGGAAGACTGCAGAGCTCCGAGCCTCTGACAGCTGCTCAGCCTTAGCTCCTGGATGCCTGTGGTTGCTCCAGAGCTGTGTGTTTGCCCCTGAGGATGCTGTGGAGCAAGCTGGGTTTTGTCTGTATGATGTCCTCTGCTTGAGAGTGCCAAGGGTGACAAGAGGTGGCAGCAGTTTCTTTTCCGTCCTCAATGCTGATGCAATTTCCTCAAATGGACCTTGTTCCCACAGCTGTCTTCCAACACCAAGCAGCACAGCGAGGCTGATAGCGCAGATCTAACCCACTGCATCCTGCTGCAGGGTAAGGAGAAGAGCTTTGGCGATGTTTGTTGGTGCCTGGTCCAAATCCTCTCTCACAAACCCCAGAAATGGGTATGAGTTTCTTGCTAACACAGCGTGGGTTTTCCTCCCTGCAGCCCGGATCTGCCCGGAGGAAACTGTCCTGTTCCTGCAGTCGCAGATAGGCAGTGAGAAGGAGGATGAATGCGTGACAGCCCTGGGATTGCTCGGTGCTCTGGCTCACTCTGGTGGTTAGTACCACGGGTCGGGACTTCCAGAGGTCCCTATTGCCATCTGGGTTGTGCCTCCACGCATACTTTTGCACATCTCTTGCAGAGCCCATGATGACAGAGAAGCTGCCCCAGATTGCAGAGGCTGTGCAGTGTCTGAGCAGTGACCTCAGGACACAGGTGAGCTGGTTTGGGAAAGTGTTTTTGGGTTGTTGATGCTGCTGCCAAGATGGGCAGGGCTGGGTTGACCAGAGAGATCCTGGAGCACTGACTACATGGTTGTGATGTGATGGCTCCTGTGGGGGGAGCAGGGAGAGTGGAGCAGGCAGGTCCCTGCACAGCCTGGTGCAAAGGCCTTTCCCTCACCTCAGGGACCAAGGCTCTTGTTGTTTCTGCTCATGCCCGAAGGGCTGCCATGATGAGCAGGTGGCTTCCCTTTGCCATCTGACCAGGAAAATCACACCACCCAAAATTGATCCCTGGCAGGTGAGGAGGGCCATTCTGCATTTCATCAAGGATGTGCTCAGTGTTAATGCCTGGAGCTGCTCAGCTTTGGATGTAGTGGGACACATCTTCAGTGAGTTCAGCCGCACCACAGGAAGAAGGGTAAGGACAGTGGGCAGCATCTTCTTTTGAAAGACCCGCGCTGCTCAGAGGCTGGCACAGAAATACCAGTGGGGCCACACCTGAGCTTATGAGAGGCTCCTGAGAACGTAATGTAACTGGCATTTTAATAACACTGTTGTGCAGGCAGCTGGAGACCTTTCTGCCCAGGAAGCTCAGGAAGAAGGAGATCTCCAAGAGCTGTGCATGGACATCCTGGGGTCACTGGATGTCTCTGTGAGTGGGATGTCCAAAGTAAGTCACACCCTGCTACACTGCCGTCCCTTGCCTTTGCACCATGTGTTCCTTGCCTCATTACAACACCCCTGGTCTGTCCTCCAACGTGCTCTGAAGCTCTGAAGCACACAAATTCACAGAGCCCTCTTCATCTCTGAGCAGAGGCAGGAATGCTGACATGCTCAACTGCCTCATTCCCTACAGCTCCTGTGGCCGCGGCTGCTGCTGTATGTGGTGCCAGCCCAGTACACCGGCATGCTGATCCCGGTGTCCCGCTGCATCCAAGCCCTGGCTGAGAGAGGGGACCTGAGAGTGCAGGAAGCAGAAGAACTGGATCCCCACTTTGTCAACTCCATGTTTCAAGGTAGGAGCAAAAACTTCCCCAGTAAGCTCTGCTGACCTGTGTTAGCACCCAGAAGGGACAGCAGAGGTACATGCAGCAGGGCATGGAGCGTCTTGACATCTCACTCAGCAATTCTTTCTCCTCGCAGGTCCACTGCTGACTCCCCAGACAATGCTGGCACGCCTGTTGGTGAGTAGATGCTTCAGAGCCTGGTGCCACGAACCCTGAGGAGGAAGCAGCTTGGACATGGGCAAAGCTGTTGGATGCTCCTTGCCCACCAGGGCAGAGCCAAGCTACTTCCCTTGTAGGGGAAGCCACTGCTCTTCTCTCCCGCTGCAGTCGTGATCTTGCTTCTCCTTGCTCTTGCTCAGGTGGTGGCAGGGAGCCCTTTTGCAGGCAGTGAAATCCAAGCTGCTGCCTTGCTGCTCATGCGAAACCTCCACAGCAGGATCCACAGAGCTGTGGGGGCCATGTGGGCTGCTGAGATCCCCCTGCTGCTGCAGTGCCTTGAAGGTAAAGTGCTGGTGGGGAGGGAGAGGAGGAAGCAGGGACGAGGAGTGAAAATGCAGCTCTGCACTGTGGCAGAGGGAAAGCACTGCCTGCAGTGCAGTACTTGCTCTGCTGCTGTTCCCATTCCAGGGAGACTCGGGGACACGGATCCTCCCAGGGATCTGCCCATTCAAGGACACAGATGGGCCCTTCATGTCCCCTGAGACAGCAGTCTTGGAGCAGTTAGTTCTGTGTTCCTGCAGGGACAGTGTTTGTAGGGAGGGACGGGTCATTGTGGAAGGGGTGCAGGTCCCAGCTTAGCGGTGTTGAGTGTCCAGGCCGAGCATGGTTTGCAACAACTCTTCTTTTGTGGCTTGATCCCAATCAAAGGTCTTTTGCTTCCTGTTGCTGTGCAGGGAAAGATGAGAGCGTCCCAGTGGAGTGGGAGTGCCGTCTGCTGAAGGTACAGCATTGCTGGGAGGTCCAGTGCAGAGAAGTGCTTGCCTGCCTCAAGGAGCCCCGCTCCTACACAAGTCACCACTGGACAGCAACAGCCTCTCAAATACTGCTGAGGAGCAGCTGCATGCCTTTGCAGTGCTGCTTCTGTCCCAAGCCAAAGAAGGGTCTTATGAGAAGAGCGGCAGGCAGCTTTAATGGGAGGGAATGCTGGGGGGAGCTGGGAGAAGGACTGTTCATCCAGGCAGCTCTCCCCAGAAGGCTGCGGCAACTAACTTGGGAATGCGGGAAGAGGCAAAGAGCAAGGGATCATTGGCTTCTCCTGTTCTCCAACAGTTCCTGAAGGCATCTCTGGTGACCATGGAGGATGAGGACTGGACCGAGGCCCTGAGCTGTGAGCTGAGCCGATGGCTGAGCAGCTCTTCCAGCAGCTCTGGAGAAAAGGTGGGTTCTTCCTGGCTCTACCCAGCGGGGCAGCTGCAGGTACCCAACTGGGGCTGTGGCTGGTGCTCTGCACACTTGGGCTGCTCACACTGCTTCCCCAGCCCGTGCCCACCAGAGAGCCTTTCCATGCAGTCTCCCCAGGGGCTGGCTAAAGCTTGGACCTGCAGCTGCTCTCAGTGACTCCCAGGGAGTGGGTCCTTCCCACCTGGCCCTCTGCCATCAGGTCAGGCTGATGCCACATCTCAGCTTCTTCCTTCCCTTCCCATGCAGTCTTTCCTGTACAAAGCTCTGGGGACAGTGCTGGGAGCTTGTAAGAGAGTCCTCCACATCCAAAAGACGCTGCTGAAGCATCTGATAGAAGCAAACGCAGAGAAACCATCTGAGGCCCAGGTGAGCTCTCCTTCCATCCATCTTTGGCCATCATCCCTGGTCTGTCAGTGAGGCAGGGGGATTCTCCTGGCTCTGCTCTGGGCCTTTCAGTCTCCTCACTGCTGCCATTTCCCTCAGGCGATGACTGGCCCAATCACTATGGCTGTCCGTGCCAGTAGGTTCAGGCCTGCGCCAACTGCCCCTTGTTCTTTTGTGCAGGGAATGATCTCTCTTCTCAGCCATGCTGCTGAGAGCAACTTCCACACAGTCCTGGACACACTCAACATGTTTGCGTCCAAGCTGTGCAAAGGCCAGAATGCGAAGATTTCGAAGCGCAAGAAGGTGAAGCGTTACGGGTTTCCACCTTGTCTTTCTTGCACCTTATTTTCACAGCAGCTCCTGCCTAGGGAGCCCAGGTGCATCGTGTGGCACTGGAGGCTATTGAGTGAGTATCTCAAGGCATTTCTCCCCACACAGATGGAGTTGGACAGCACGAGAGCTCATGCCACACGCAGCACTATCATGCTTGCCTATGGCAGCTTAGCACTGCGAGCCTCCAAGGAACAACTGCTCGTCCACCTGGAGGGAGACATTGTGGGCAGCATCCTGCTGCTTTACAGCTTCAGCTGCCAGGTGAGAGGTTGGGGTTTGCCAGGGTGTCAGAGAATCCACTGCAGTCCCTCCATGAAGGGGGAGGCTGAGATGGGCCTTCTCTTTCCAAAGGTCCCTCGGGGAATGGTTTGTGCCCAGATGAAGATCCAAGCCCTTCCGTTAGTGTTGCCCCAGTGTGTTCCCCTTGCAGCCCTTGGCCCTTCCCGCAGTTCAAAGAATGTTCTTTTCTCTTGGGCCTCAGGACTTGCAGAACAGGCTCGCGCTGGTGCAGAGCATCACTGACTTCATCTCTGCCTTCTGTGCTGTGGGTGATTCTGCCTGTTTTAACCCTTCCTTGAAGGACAAGCTGCGGGAGATCCTCATGGTGAGTGCTTAGAGCCAGGGTTGACTGTAGCAGAGTACTGGGCTGTAGCACAAGCCTCGCTTCCCTGGAGGCATATAGGTCTCCCTCAGTTTCCATGTCTCCAGCTGGTGGGGACCTTGGGTGCTGGCAGGAAGAGGCTGGTCATCGATCTAGGTGCACCAGCTGTGAAGCTGCTGCATCCTGCAGTGCTTCCGTAGGTAATGTGGGATTGATGGGGCTGATGTGTGGCAGTTGTGTCTGTCTCTGGGCTGGGTGGAAGAGCTCTCGTGTGCCACTTACCACTTTGACAGTGTCTCTCTGGGACTTTCAGGACTTGCTGAGGAAGTATTCTTTGGGCACTGTCTCCCCAGTGCCCCTCAAGGTGGTTCTGGCCCTGGAGCAGTTGAGGTAAGGGTGGGAGCCTCTGGGGTTGCAAGGCAGGATTGGTGGTCCTCCATTTGGGTAGCTCCTGGAGGTCTGCAGGGGGCAGGGGTGAGGAGCCACATCTACAGGAGAGTCGGCTGTGATGTTGTGCCCAGCAAAGCTGAGGTTCTGGGCAGGGAGAAAAGCTCTGATGCTCCTGTCACCTGGCAGGGAAGAGAAGGGAGACCTGGGTTCTCCTTTCCTTTGGAGGGGGAGGTGGTTCACTGCTGCCAGAGAGGAGGTGGGTGTTGCTGGAACTAAAAACAGAGCTCAGCAGCACAGGGTAGGACTGCTGGCTTTGCAGCTGTCCATCAGGAGAAACTGATGTTGTCTGAACCAGTCTGGAGAGCACTGGTAAAGGCTCTTTTTGCTTTCTCTTCCTTTTTTCCTCCTGTCAGCAAGCTGAAGATCTTTTTAAGAAGCAAGGACATGTATGATTTCTTGGTTCTGTGCTTCAAGAACATTGTGATGCACCCTTCAGCGGAGATGATGATGAAGATCAGGAAGTCACAGCAAGCAGCTCGGTACCTCCAGGTAACCTGCCTTATCTTTTCCGGCCACCTCTCAGTCAGAAACCTACCTCAGCAAACACGACCCATGCTCTGGCAGCAGCCTTGATGCCACACCTCAGTCCCTTCTTCTGCTTTCAGCTTCAGCAAACATCATTGAAAGCTCTGGGCCGGCTCATGGTGGTTCTGCTGGAGACAGAGCCTAGCCGTGGCTTCTTCCAGAACATAGTCCATGTGAGTATGTGTGGGGCAAGGAATATATGATACCTGTTGATAGCAGGGACAGAGATCTGGGGACTGAGTGGACAATGAGAGAGGGAGAAATCTCCTGCTGACGTGCCAGCTCACTGCAAGCTCATAAATGGGCAGAGAAATGGGCCCTGCGGGGGGAAAGGCACAAGGGGGGCCACGTGGAACCACAGGCCAGGCCCTGAGGGAAAGTACTGGAAAAGGAGGGACAGAGAGGGGTGGCAGGAAAGGAAAGAAAAGACATCCACAGTGAGACGGATGATCTGCCTTAGGTCTTGCAGAGAGCAATGACTTCAGAGAATGTATGGGAGCGTAAGAGAGCTTTGCAGACCTGCTCCTGGCTGCTGGCTGCTTGTGAAAAGCTTCAGGTGAGTAAAGAGCCCCTCTGCATGTCCCTGGCTCCCTCCCCGGTGCCCCTGAGTTGGAAGGTGAGTTCAACCTGGCTGTGCATGCTGTGTCACCCACCACATGGGAAAGCACAGGCAGGAGAAGCAAGGGAGAGCTGGGGCTGCCTATAACATTTTTTCCTGCCTTTTACTCCTGCAGAGAGGAGATGCCTGCAAACACTTTGGCACCTTGGTAGGATTGCTGGCACCTCTGACATGTGACGCCATGCTCACATCCCGTCAGTTGGCCATTAACTGTCTGAGCTCCCTTCTCCGCATCCAAGGTGAGTAGAGCAGGCACGCGCTAGCCCTCTGCTTTCCTTCGCCGCACCCAGAGTCCCATGGGCTGGGGCCCTGTTTACAGGAGAGAGAGAGAGTGTGCACAGCCCTCGTCTTGTCCTTGCCTTGTCCTGTCTATCCTCTGTGGAAAGAGGTTTCGTTTCCAGAAGTATGACTTTCCTTTTTTCTCTGTGCTCTTTCCAGACAAGGTGACCTACACAGTCATCAAGACAGGAGACATTGGGAGCCTGTGTGAGGGGCTGAATGACTGCAGCACCGCCTCTCAGCTCCAGACCTCGTCCAAAATTGCAAGAGTAAGTGGACCCAAAAAGGAGTGGTGGGATCTCCGTGTGTGGGCTTCTGCACATCCCTCTGCTCCCCCCAACCTCTCACACCACTTTCAGAACGAGCTGTCACCCTGAGATCACTTTTCTCAGCAAGTAGCAGGAGGCTCTGAGCTATGTCTGGCCTTCAGGTGCCCAGCACAAGGAGCTGATGTGCATGTGTGTGTGTGGCTGTGCATGTAAGTGTGTGCACGTGTATGACTGTGGCTGCTGGGGGGAGGCTTTGCATGTAAGCAAACAACATGGGTGGAGAAGCTGAGAGAAGGCTCAGTCACTGTAGGTATGAATAGCAGGGTATGGACAGCAGGAGTGTTGTGATGGCCACTTGAATGACCAGCAAGATGCTAAACTGAGAATGTCCTCAAGACCGCTTTGTGTTTTGAAGAGCTGCTGCAGATCTGTGATGGGATCTCTCCTGCTTCTCATTTCTCTGCAGATCGTGTGCAGAAACTTCCCCCTGGAACATGCCACAGACTTCATGTTGGCCATCAAGGACACCTTCCAGAAGGCCAAAGGAATGCGTGTGCGTGCTGCTGGGAAGTGGATGATCACCTTTCTGCAGATGAATGGAAAGGACATCCATCAGGACGTAAGTGACTTTCTTCCATGTGTCTTGTACTCTGACTGTTGCATTACGCCTTGTGCTGTTTGCCTCTTGTGCTAAAGAAGCATAGCCTGAGTGCAGAGCCAGGGTTTGGACAGAGTGGCTGGCATGAAATGTAGGCGTAGGCCTTGGCAGCATGTCAAGGGAACAAGCACTGCTCATGTGCTGAATGTCCATGGTTAGGTCCTGCAGAGTCAAGGATGCAGCAAGTCATTCTTTTTCGCCTACTTCTTTCAGATGCTGGTGATCCTCTACATTCTGCGCAGCTGCACATTGTCCTTGCAGCAGAGCACGTTCATGCCCTTCCTGTTCCAGGCAGTGGTCATTCTCACCCGCTGTAATGCAGAGGCCACAGTTGGCCACTTCTCCCGGCTGCCTGAGTCGACGGACAGGTATTGGCACTCCTGCCCTTGCTGTTGCTGCTCTCCCAGTTGTAGCTTGCCTCTGTCAGAGGGAAGCAGCAGCTTTTCTTTTTCTTCTCAAAGTCTGTTTGAGGTGAAATTTACTCAGTCACAATTTGAGGCTCTCTTTTTTCTAGCGAGACGTGGAGGATAATAAGAAAGTTTTGTCTTCAACGGTGGAGCCGGTAGAAGAGAAGAGAAGGGAAAGGAAGGGAAGGGAAGGAAAAAGGGAAGGAAAATAGGAAGGGAAGGAAAATAGGAAGGAAAAAGGGAAGGAAAATAGGAAGGGAAGGGAAGGAAAAAGAAGGGAAAAGAAGGGAAGGGAAAAAGGGAAGGGAACGGAAGGGAAAGGAAGGGAAGGAAAAGAAGGGAAAAGAAGGGAAAAGAAGGGAAAAGAAGGGAAAGAAAAGGGAAGGAAAAAAGGGAAGGGAAAAGAAGGGAAAAGAAGGGAAAAGAAGGGAAAAGAAGGGAAAAGAAGGGAAAAGGAGGGAAGGGAAAAAGGGAAGGGAAGGGAAGGGAAGGGAAGGGAAGGGAAGGGAAGGGAAGGGAAGGGAAGGGAAGGGAAGGGAAGGGAAGGGAAGGGAAGGGAAGGGAAGGGAAGGGAAGGGAAGGGAAAGGAAGGGAAGGGAAGGGAAGGGAAGGGAAGGGAAGGGAAAAGAAGGGAAAAGAAGGGAAGGGAAGGGAAGGGAAGGGAAGGGAAGGGAAGGGAAGGGAAGGGAAGGGAAGGGAAGGGAAGGGAAGGGAAGGGAAGGGAAGGGAAGGGAAGGGAAGGGAAGGGAAGGGAAGGGAAGGGAAGGGAAAGGAAGGGAAGGGAAGGGAAGGGAAGGGAAGGGAAGGGAAAAGAAGGGAAAAGAAGGGAAAAGAAGGGAAGGGAAGGGAAGGGAAGGGAAGGGAAGGGAAGGGAAGGGAAGGGAAGGGAAGGGAAGGGAAGGGAAGGGAAGGGAAGGGAAGGGAAGGGAAGGGAAGGGAAAAGAAGGGAAAAGAAGGGAAAAGAAGGGAAAGAAAAGGGAAGGGAAGGGAAGGGAAGGGAAGGGAAGGGAAGGGAAGGGAAAAGAAGGGAAAAGAAGGGAAAAGAAGGGAAGGAAAAAGGGAAGGGAAGGGAAGGGAACGGAAGGGAAGGGAAGGGAAGGGTAAGATGAAGGGTAAGGGTAAGGGTAAGGGGAAGGGGAAAGGGAAGGGGAAGGGGAAGGGGAAGGGAAGGGAAGGAAAGGAAAGGAAAGAGAAAGGAAGGAAATAAGGGAAGGGAAAGGAAGGGAAGGGAAGAACAAAATGAGAGAGGAGGGAAGGGGGAAGGAGGGGTGAGGGAGGGGCGTGGAAGGAGAGAAGTACAGGAGTGGAAGGGGAGAGGGAAAAAAAGAGAAGGTAAAAAAGACAAGAGGAGAGAAGAGGAGAGAAGAGGAGAGGAGAGGAGAGGAGAGGAGAGGAGAGGAGAGGAGAGGAGAGGAGAGGAGAGAAGAGAGGAAGAGAAGAGAAGAGAAGAGAAGAGAAGAGAAGAGAAGAGAAGAGAAGAGAAGAGAAGAGAAGAGAAGAGAAGAGAAGAGAAGAGAAGAGAAGAGAAGAGAAGAGAAGAGAAGAGAAGAGAAGAAAAGAGAAGAGAAAGAAGAGAAGAGGAGAAGAGAAAGGAGAGAAGAGAAAATGAGCTAAAAACTTGAATTATTTACTTAATAAATTAAATGCCAGAATCCTGGCTATGAAGTGAGTTGTTTTTTTTTGTTTTTGTTTTTGTTTTTGGTTATTTTTTTTTTTTTGTTTGTTTGTTTTTTTAACCAAGTCATCATTTTAATAGCTGCTGTCTCTTCTCCATAACTGTTACAGAATCAGAGTCACTAAAAGTCAGGGATTGGAAGGAACCTTGCAAGATCATCTAGACCAATCCCCCTGCCTTAGCAGGAACCCCTAGGATAGGTCACACAGAAATTCGTCCTGGCAGGTTTTGAATTTCTCCAGAGTAGGAGACCCCACAACCCTTCTGGGCAGCCCATTCTGATGTTCTGTTACCCTCTCCATGAAAAAGTTTTTTCTCATATTTCTGTGGAACCTCCTATTTTGCAGCTTGTACCCATTTCTTCTTGTCCCATCACCAGATGTCGTTGAGAAGAGCCTGGCTCCATCCTCCTGACACATAACCTTTACAGATTTATAAACGTTAATGAGGTTACCTCTCAGTCTTGTCTTCTCCAAACTAAGGAGACCCAGATCCTTCAGCCTTTCCTCATAAGGGAGATGTCCAGTCACTTTATCATCTTTGTCTCTCTTCACTGGACTCTCTCAAGAAGTTCCCTGTCCTTGAATGGAGGAGCCCAGAACTGGACACAGTACTCCAGATGTTGTCTCACCAGGGCAGAGTAGAGGGGGAGGAGAACCTCTTTTGACCTACTAACTACATCCCTTCTGGTACACCCTAGGGTGCCATTGGCCTTCTTGGCTACAGGGCAAAGAGCTGGCTCATGGTCACCTTGCTGTTCACCAAAACCTCCAGACCCCTTTCCCCATCTCCAACAGGTCAGCCTATACTGGTATTTGGAATTTTTCTTTCCCAGATACAAGACTCTATGCTTGCCTTGTTAAATTTCATTAAATGTCCCCCTGTCCAGCTCTCCAGACTGTCTTGGTCTTGCTGGGTGGCAGCACAGCCTTCTAATGCGCCAACCCTGTCTTGTGTCCTCCCAGTCTTGTGCTGACCATTTTCCCTCATCCAAGTAATTGATGAATATATTGAATAGCACTGGTCCCAGTACCTATCCCTGAGTAACTCCACTAGATACACTTCTCCAACCAGACTCACTCTGTCCCACTGACCACAACTCACTGACATCTTCCCATCACAGTCCACCTCACAGCTTGATCATCCAGACCACACTTTCACAGTTTAGCTGCAAGGTTGCTGTGGGAGATGGTGTCAAATGCTTTACTGAAATCAAGATAGACCACATTCACCGGTTGGATCATCTGTCCACCTGGTTATTTCTTCATAAAAAGCTATCAGGTTAGTCAAGCATG
Source organism: Coturnix japonica (assembly GCF_054131305.1). Classification (NCBI taxonomy): domain Eukaryota; kingdom Metazoa; phylum Chordata; class Aves; order Galliformes; family Phasianidae; genus Coturnix; species Coturnix japonica. The sequence goes on along the minus strand of NC_140663.1, from coordinate 107,845,194 downwards.
ACTTCCCCTTGGTAAAGCCATGCTGACTGCCCCTAGTGACCCTCTTATCCTTGAAATGTCTAGAGGCAGAGCCAAGGATATGTTGTTTCATCACCTTTCCATGGATGGAGGTGAGGCTGATCAGTCTACAGTTACCTCGGTCCTCCTTCTTGGCCTTTCTGAAGGCTGGAGTAGCATTTGTTTTCCTCCAGTCCTCAGGCACGTCTCTTGTTTCACATGACTTACCAAAGATGGTGGAGAGTGGCCTAGCAGTGCCTTCTGCCAGCTCCCTCAGCATCTGCAGGTGCATCTTATCAGGACCCATGTATTTATGGGTGTCTAGATTGCTTAACTGGTCATTAACCCAGTCCTCATCAGCTGAGGTAAACTCCTTGATCCTGACTTCCTCTGCAGCCTTAGGGGTACAGGACTCCTCAGGACAGCCTCAAGACTACCTTTGTTATCTACTGTCCATCACAGTTTGCATATCTGTTGGTTTAATTTTTCCATTTTCTGACTTTATCTTTTATGTTGAACAGCTGTTCATTGGAGAAGTCTCTTGACAAATCATACAGCCTTTAATTCTATATTATGATGGACAAATGACAAAGTGCTTATATATGAAGCAATATTCAACTTCTGTTCTTCATGTACCATGACAAGCGCTGCTGAGATAGAATTTCTAAAAGTGCTGCCAAAGAAATGTTCCACCTTGTCCCCTGTAATGTATTTAATGAGATGTTTAAATTCTACTGTAATCCAAGTGACCAGCAGCTCATTCTCTTCCACGCCAACCTGTTTGCACAGTGAATTCCTAGAAAGGAGACAAAATCTAACATTCACCAACAGAAAGACTTCTAATGTGAACTAATTTATTTATTTATTTTTTAATATCTCTGTGACAGTTTCAGGAGTGCTCTTAAGATGATTTACCTGTAAACAAGGTGTAAAACTGTCTTCACTTAGAAAAAGCCTAGTTATGATTATTTCTACTAGCCAGATGGGATTCGCCAATATCTCTCGTCTATGTGTAGAACATTAGTAATATATTTTGATGCAGTTAATTTCTTTTCCTCATTTAGTTAGACTGAAGTCTCAAACACAGTGGGCCATCCTCAGAAACATGGTCTGCTCTAGAAATTCTGCAGAATGGCACAAGGAAGACTCTACATATAAAATGACAGGCGTTTTCCTTCCAGTAAAATTCTCACAGTTAAAGCTTATTGTTCCCTAACATACTTTTAGTTACAGTATCCTAATTTGAAAACATCAACCCTTTTAATTTTAAGGAGGAAAAGCTTATCAGGTTATTTTCCACACAATCCTATTTTCTATCCTCTCCGAGAAAGAGAGAGAGAGGAAAAAAAAGGCCTTATGAGTGTAAAACTTCCTTATAAATAAAAAAAAGCAGCTGAAGTTTCAATACAGTTAATTCTAGTGAAGACAATCACCAAGCACTGTCTTATGAAGTTCAGAACTGTGCATTGTGACTTCCAGACAACAAAGCCTGGAGACAACAAAGCCTAGGAAGAAATGGAAATATGCTGGAGAGAGACAAATGTTACAGAAGAAAAATTTGTGAAGGGTGTAGTCCATAGAGGTTGAAATAAAAGCTATACAAATATTATGCATGCCTGCAGATAGCAACTAATGCAGAATCCATCAAATGGTTCATTAGGGATTAGCAAAATCTGAATTAAGGGTATTGGAAGACTCGTGCAGAACTCCATCAAGATCATTTTGTAGTCAACAATGACATTTAGAAAACATGCATATATAATCTTTATTCTTCACATGCTGTCCTTCTCATTGCAGTGGCTCTGCTACAGTATGGAGGGATCTTAGAATCATAGAATCATAGAATAATTCTGGTTGGAAAAGACCTCAAAGACCATCAAGACCAACTGCAGCCTAACCATAGTACCCTAACTCTTAACAACCCTCTGCTAAATCATCTCTCTCAGCACCACATCCAAATGGCTCTTAAACACATTCAGGGATGGTGACTCAACCACCTCCCTAGGGAGCCTATTCCAGTGTTTAACTACCCTTTCTCTGAAGACGTGTTTCCTAATGTCCAAACTAAACTTACCTTGGTGCAACTTGAGGCCATTTCCTCTTGTCCTGTCACCGGCCAGCAGTGAGAAGAGACTCGCCCTGCTCTCTCTGTAAGCACCTTTCAGATACTGGAAGAGAGCAATAAAGTCTCCCCTCAGCCTCCTTTTCCCCAGACTAAACAGCTCCTGCTCCTTCAGACTCTCCTCATAGGGCTGATTTTCCAAGCCCTTCACAAGCCTTGTTGCCCTTCTCTGGACCTGCTCCAGTACCTCCATGTCTTTCCTGTGCTGAGGTGCCCCAAACTGAACACAGTACTTGAGGTGAGGCCTTACCCTTATCCGCTAAGTAGGTCAGCTTGTCATAGACAGGCTTAAAATATGTGAACATACCTCACTGTGGATATAAATGCTCACCCTGATCTTTTTGGAGTCATCTGTGTACTCTGAAGGTCTTGGTAGCTTTCACATATTGCACAAAATTGTGCCCTTTTATCTGCGATTTGAAAACCCATATTTAGGGCCCACTCTTGCTGTACTTCAACTGTCAGCAAGATTCAAATTCACAAACTTGATTTGTTCAGAGCTGTTGCACACTTGCAGGTGGCAGCATTTGGAGAATCTAACTTGTGAAGGGTGGTCAGGCGTACTACACATTTGAACAGCACAGAGGTTAAAGTGAAAAATGTTCTGTCCTGCTACACTTTTGACACTAAACTTCTTCAGTGTTTGTTAACATCTTGTCGTTGCTCCACACATGCTCTGTGGCCATCTGGGAGTGGTTCAGGAGATGGGAATGGTCCTTTGTCCTTTCACTCTGCAGTCCACGGCTGCTATTAACAGTACTTTACTTGAGCTATGTAGACACTAGTTGTCTATTTTACATGATACCTCTCCAAACCAGATATTTAAACGGAGCATTCATTTACCACTGTTTAGTGAGGAAGATTGTCAGAGATCAGACAGATCATTAAGGACCTGAAGAGGCCATAACTGCTTGAAAAAATAAAAATGACAAGTCTCCTCAAAGACTGGTTTACTGTTTTCCAGGCCTACAATCCAGAACATTTCATGTATAGTTATGTCTAGGCCATTTTAACACCTTACCTCCCCTGATCCTCTGTTTCTTTCTGGTAACTGAGATTTCATCATGTCAATTTTCCTATTATACCTGGAGAGATGATAAGACATTTGTTTTAATTTTTTGCACCATGTTCCCTATAGAAGCATCTCTCCCTATAAAAAGATATAATCATCTATTCTGCTTTCTTTATTTCGGGCTCTATAAAAAATAAAAAATGACAATGAGAGTGTTTTGTGAAGAACCAAATAATTGAAATGCTGTGGAAAAACACTGCATAGAATTCTCTCTTTCAGATGTATCTTTACTCTCCTATATGTTTTTTTTTCCCTGACTTCCCTGACTTTCCACTGCCTTGAACCTTAATTACAAGTCATCCAATGAGCAATTTAGACACTTGTCGACAGTAATTATTTACTTATAGACTGTATATATTGCATATATTTGACATGCTTGTATGGAGTTTAAGTGTAAATGCAAAGTGTGCTATGGATAATTTTATTCTACTACTGAAGTTGCCTATAGGAGTCTTACAGTTCTGAATACCTCTAAAAGCTGTCATACAGGATGTGGAAACCAGTTGACTGAGTCACCTGGTAAATACAGCCTTGATTTCTGATTCTTCTCCAAGCCATGTCACACTTCTGGTAGCATCTTGGAGATGGACTGGGACTGATTAAATTCAACACTGTGTAAACAGCACAAAATAATTTTATCATTTTATCTAAATTCTTGTATCCTACGTATTACTAAGCATTTTTAACATCATTCTGAAATGTTACCAATTCCCAAAGAGAAATACCTATTTTTGACCCTGTCTCTATCTTTTGTCTGCCTTGTTTGTGGTTCAGGGAATGGGAAACCAGGTACCTGTGGTGCACCTGTAGTTTACATTGTTTCTTCCCGTAACATGCATTTTTCTGCAGGTTTATTGAATAATATTCAGTTACACGCTAATTGTGATCCACAATTGTGATCCACAACTGTGTATTTCTTGAGAATCTGTTCTTCAGTTTACTTCATGAAAATATTTATTCTTTCCTAATCACTCCAACTGTAAGGATCTGCAGGGATATTTGCACAGTGATGAGGTGTAGGACAGGATGCAGATACAGCTGAAGCAAGAGGCCAAGCATGAAGGTCTCAGATATCAAGGAGCTTCTGAGGGAAGAAAGCATGGGTCCTGTGCACAGCTTATTTACCAGAGCAGGATTACAGCTTAACTAGAAGCATAGACAATTAATTCATATCAAGTTACACTTGTAGGTTCTCATCTCAGTATTGTTTTTCACGTTAATCTGCCCTCCTTTTTTTCCCAGCGTTCGAGTACTCCATCAGATATATTGATAGATAGTAAAAATGTTCCTATTTGTTTAATTTTTTTTTCTTCAGTTTTTTTTTTTTTCTCACAGAAAAGACTATCTATTCTTTGAGTCCTACTAGTAGTGTTTTCAGTGTGAGATCCTTTTAGGGCATGGATGAATAAAACTGAATGAGGTACTCTGTCCTCAGCAGTGCTTTTATTCTACTGGAAATACATTTTAGAATTATTGGGTTTGGATATCAGGAGATCATCATCACATCTGGTAGATATTTTAAATTTGCCACTAACATTTCATCTATGGTTAATGAGTCTGTTATTTCAAATTGTATGTGTAGTTCACATGATGTGACTTCAGTATAAACCAGAATGTTTAATAAAACATAAAACTGAGCTTCGCCTTTGCAGTTTTAACTGTACTTATTTTGTTTTACTCCCTGTTGATTTAGATTCTTCCCAACTTTTGAAGTTACATTTTTTTTTTTTTTTTCTTGTAACATGGTCTTTCACTCTTTTCAAAGGAAGATTAGATCTTCATGCTAATCTCCCTTGATGGGAATTCTCTTGGTTGTTATTATAGAAGTTCTTTCTAGATTTCCAGTATGTGTGACAGTCTAACAAGTGTTCTTCATTCTTTAGTTCTATGAATATCAGATTGAATTGAGTTCAGTTGAAAGATGATACAAAAAATTGTCAGTTTTTCCTGGTTTTTAATATCTCCAGAGAAACTGCCTACAGCAATTCTACTTGGAAAAGATGTGGAAATATTTTCACTGGCATTTGCTGGTGGAAATCATTGATTTCTTTCATAGAAATTAATTTTGTTCATTAAAGAACAAACACAATAAAGGCTGTTACATTTGATCATCTTTTGCAGGAGAGGATACTATAATTTGTGCCTCAGTAACCAGTTCAGAGACTCACCCTTGCTCTGTATCTCACTATGGAATTATCTGGCAAGTTGGACTAGATTGATTATGGGTCAAATGAATAAGAAACAAAAGCTGCGTGTAGCCGACCTTATAAGAATAATGTCTCATCAGCCAAAGAAAACTGATCTCCCTTTTCAGTACCAGTGAATTTATAATTAGTTTAATGTGTCCAGTTCAGGCACCCAGTCCTAGAAGATGATCTAGAACGATGGACACATGGCCTGTTTTATGTTGAGGGAACTGGGCTTCAGTCTGGAGACGGAGGCTAAGGGGGACAGTTTGATAGTTCCATACATTCCATACAAAGGGAACAGAGCCAAAGATGATAACACTGTAAATGAGCAGCCATAAGGTAGGCCAGCTTCAGCTTGAACGTCAGGTGAAGTTAAGCCACTAGTGATAGGGCACTGGGCAGGCTTCCCTGAAGATGATAAAATCTCTGTCCTTTGGGGTGTTCTAGATCAACTTAGAAAAAGCTGTGACAGAGATGATGTGGTGCTGAGCCCTCGTGCTTTGAGCAGGAGGTTGGTCAGGCTGACAACCAGATGTTCCTTTCAAACAGCAACAGTGTGGCTTTGTGACTGTATGATTTTTCTGCATTTGAAATCACTTAGATAGGAATTTAATGTATTCAATAATTCAATTGTTTTTGAAATGGATTGCAAAAGATGCAAAGAAAGAAGATATTTGTGTCAAGATGCACTCACGTGAATGATAAAAGTAAATGAATTCAAATCAAGCATTTCCTTTGTACTTTTAAGGTTCAGCAGAGGAGAAAAAAGGAAAATGTTTCTTCTTTTTTGAAAAATCAAACAGAAATGTCTACTTACAGGAAGTTATAAGGAAATGTCTACTTATAGGAAGTTAGGAAACTTCTTTCCTAATGGTTTTTAGCTCTGTTATTTATTTATTTTTAAGTCTGGTTAATGTCTCTGACATGTGCCCCTGGAAGAGAGCAAAGCTCTCTGGAGAGGTTGTCTGGGCATCAGGTAGGGGTTTCAGTGCCTCCTGGCATGGAGTCGCCAGTCACTAAGAGAATGCCAGATAATGGTATTCCGGGAGCTACATCCTGCCAGGGACTCTCCCTCACTTGCTGTATTGAATCCCTGGTTCGGCACAGAACCCTGGAGCCAAGTGCTTTACAAAAACATGCTGTGTTCTGGGGCCTGCAAGGGTGTTCTGCTTGCTGTCTGGTTCTTTATGAGGTGAGACTCCTTGGTGTGATGTCACAGTTGTTGTGGCAGCCACGGGAGCGGTGGCCCAGTCTCTTGTGGGACCCGCAGGGAGAGGACCAGAGAGAGCTTTGTGTCTATCTGGAGATTTCCTGCAGTGATGGAGCGGCTGAGAGCCTTTCGAGGTGAGGTCCCTCCACCTCTCTGGACACAGTAATACTGCCTCAGCTCATGTGTGCCACTAATGTCTGTTTAGGATGTGCCAGCAGCACTGTCCTTGCTCTGCTGAATGCAGCCACCCACCGTGGTTTCCCCAGTACCCCAGCAAGGGGAAGGCTCTCTCCCATCTCCCAGCGGACCCACACACGTGCCAGAACAGCTCACCCCACGCTGTGGGGCTGAGGAGTGTTCATCCCAGAGCTGGCTGGATGCTTGGCGCTGGCTCCAAGCAACACCAGCAGCAGCTTCTCTGCTCTTTCAGGTCTCTTCGCCTGTGTGGGCTGCATGCCCAGATGTATGCGTCGCAGGGAGGCAAGCCCTGTCCCTTCCTGTGGCGTGACTTTGCTGCTGCAGCGCCTGCAAGACCAGGAGGTGAGCTGGGGACATCCAACCATCAATCCTTGCCCTGTCCCAGTGGTCTCGTGGTTGCCAGGCCCCAGAAGCACACTGGCATATTGATGGGTGGCAGCGGGCAAAGTGAGTGTGATTGATCCCTGTCCCCAGGGTGACCGACAGCAGGTTTACTGCGAGTTGGAGAGCGTCTTGTGGGAAGATGACAGCCGCCCGCCATGCGGAGTGGTGAACCGGCTGCTGGCAGAGGTGTCCCAGGACCTGACAGCAGCTCAGGTGAGGGGTCACTCCCAAAGGCAAAGGGAGCCGCCTGCCCACATTGGTGTTCTCCTGGTGGACAGTGGTGGCTTAGCCCTTCCAAGGGCCTCAAGTAGTTTCCTGTGCTGTGTGTCACCAGTGACTCTTTTTCAGGGAGTGACAGACAGTGTAAGGATGGCTGCCAGCAACGTCCTGGTGGCTCTGGCCCGGATGAACTTCAGCTTGGTGATGGCTGAGCTCCAGGGCCACCTGAAGGCCAAGGGGGATATGTCCAAGGAGTTTCTGCTCATCACTCTAAGCAAACTGTTCAGAAGCTACGGTAAAGTGCCCTCAGCCCCCTCACATTGATGACAACTGGGGAAAGAGGAAAGACCCCACTTTGCAGCCCCTCTTCCCTCACTGCTGATGCTCTCCTTCCCCTCTGCAGCTCCACAGTGCATCCCCTTCATGCGGCTGACGCTGGCTGGCCTGTGCAGTGTGGTGGGCCAGGTGAGAAGTGGCCAGACCCTGAGCATCACTTGTACTGGTGAGTACCGGCCCCAGAGCAGGGGGGCTCGGGACACCCCTTGCATCTCACCCTACTGCAGACTCTCAGGGGCTCTCTCACTATCTCTTTATTAATTAATTAATCATTTATTTGTTTTGGTTTGGTTTTTTTCAGTTGTGAAACAATGGTCAGAAGGAATCAAGTTTCACTTGTCCTCTGGACAGCAATGCCCCTGGCCTGCCAAAGAGAAAGAGCAGATCTGTGAGAATCTTTACCAGCTCTTCTGCTCTGTGCTGAGGGACTGGCAGGACTGCAAGGAGGAAAAGGTGAGCACTGCTGCATTCTCAGCTTGGGATGGCAGTGTGCACATCTATGTTGGCAGCTCTGTCTGTGCCCAGCAGGCTGAGAGCAGAAGGGTGATGAGAGGGAGTGGGCTGGCTCTGCAAAGGGCCCTGAACTGGCTCTGTGCTTGGGGCTGGATCTCTCTGCCAGGGAGAAGCCTCATGTCACAGCACTGTGGTAGGGTGAGCTGGGGATGAAGGTGTGGGGAAAACCTTCCTGCCCTCCAGAGTGAGCCCATCTCCTGCTGGGTACAGGGATATGGGGAAAGTGAAGGGAAAGAGAAAGCCCTCTCTGTAGAAAGGGCAGAGCTTCAGTCTTTGACGCTGGGCCTCTGCTATCCCTCTCCAGGACAAACAGACCATCCTCAGGGCTGTGGCTGCCATGATGGCTGTCCTCCTGCAACAGGAGCTGCACCGAGAGCATGTCTGGGAGCAGCTCCTCTGCCTCATTCACGAGTATCAGGAGGTCCAAGACACCTGCAGGATGGCCAAGGTGAGATGTTGTGCAGGGCTCAGTGTGGATGTGGGGCCCATGCAAGTGCCAAGAGGGGACAGGGGGATGGAGGGAGGAGGCAAGGAGCCCTTGGGGAAAGAAGGAACAGGTGTTCAAGGGAATTCTGAGGCTTTCTAAGCTCTTCAGTCAGGGAAGGAACAATCCAGACAGGAGCCAGAAGGGAGCCAGGAGTCACTGGGGCCCATCTCCTGGGGATGAGAGGCTTTGCCACCACCAGCATGGGGCTCTGAGCACCTGAAGAGCTCTGTGCTAACAACTAGGGGGACCATGTCCAGTTGCATCTGATGGAGGAGAAGAGGGCTGCTGGGTGGGAAACTCCTGCAAAGGATGCCCAAACAGGGCTCGGTTGAGAGCAGAGAGACTCTCTTGGTGCTGCTGGGATGGGGGACAAACAAGAGCACCTGTGTGGGAGCTTCTCCCAGCAGAAACACTATTGGGAAACAGTGTCTCTCCTCCTGAGTGGCTAAACGTAGCTTCAGCCCTTTCTTCCTCTCCTGATCTCTTGCAGAGCCTCACTATCTTCATGGAGGCCTTAGAGGGCATTGAGACTCTCATTCCCAAGGACAAGTTTCTGGCCATCACCAGTGCTGTGTTCTATGAGGTAAGGGGAGCCTATCCTTGTGCCCACAGCAGTTTCCCTCTTGGCTAAGTCTCAGGAAGACTGCAGAGCTCCGAGCCTCTGACAGCTGCTCAGCCTTAGCTCCTGGATGCCTGTGATTGCTCCAGAGCTGTGTGTTTGCCCCTGAGGATGCTGTGGAGCAAGCTGGGTTTTGTCTGTATGATGTCCTCTGCTTGAGAGTGCCAAGGGTGACAAGAGGTGGCAGCAGTTTCTTTTCCGTCCTCAATGCTGATGCAATTTCCTCAAATGGACCTTGTTCCCACAGCTGTCTTCCAACACCAAGCAGCACAGCGAGGCTGATAGCGCAGATCTAACCCACTGCATCCTGCTGCAGGGTAAGGAGAAGAGCTTTGGCGATGTTTGTTGGTGCCTGGTCCAAATCCTCTCTCACAAACCCCAGAAATGGGTATGAGTTTCTTGCTAACACAGCGTGGGTTTTCCTCCCTGCAGCCCGGATCTGCCCGGAGGAAACAGTCCTGTTCCTGCAGTCGCAGATAGGCAGTGAGAAGGAGGATGAATGCGTGACAGCCCTGGGATTGCTCGGTGCTCTGGCTCACTCTGGTGGTTAGTACCACGGGTCGGGACTTCCAGAGGTCCCTATTGCCATCTGGGTTGTGCCTCCACGCATACTTTTGCACATCTCTTGCAGAGCCCATGATGACAGAGAAGCTGCCCCAGATTGCAGAGGCTGTGCAGTGTCTGAGCAGTGACCTCAGGACACAGGTGAGCTGGTTTGGGAAAGTGTTTTTGGGTTGTTGATGCTGCTGCCAAGATGGGCAGGGCTGGGTTGACCAGAGAGATCCTGGAGCACTGACTACATGGTTGTGATGTGATGGCTCCTGTGGGGGGAGCAGGGAGAGTGGAGCAGGCAGGTCCCTGCACAGCCTGGTGCAAAGGCCTTTCCCTCACCTCAGGGACCAAGGCTCTTGTTGTTTCTGCTCATGCCCGAAGGGCTGCCATGATGAGCAGGTGGCTTCCCTTTGCCATCTGACCAGGAAAATCACACCACCCAAAATTGATCCCTGGCAGGTGAGGAGGGCCATTCTGCATTTCATCAAGGATGTGCTCAGTGTTAATGCCTGGAGCTGCTCAGCTTTGGATGTAGTGGGACACATCTTCAGTGAGTTCAGCCGCACCACAGGAAGAAGGGTAAGGACAGTGGGCAGCATCTTCTTTTGAAAGACCCGCGCTGCTCAGAGGCTGGCACAGAAATACCAGTGGGGCCACACCTGAGCTTATGAGAGGCTCCTGAGAACGTAATGTAACTGGCATTTTAATAACACTGTTGTGCAGGCAGCTGGAGACCTTTCTGCCCAGGAAGCTCAGGAAGAAGGAGATCTCCAAGAGCTGTGCATGGACATCCTGGGGTCACTGGATGTCTCTGTGAGTGGGATGTCCAAAGTAAGTCACACCCTGCTACACTGCCGTCCCTTGCCTTTGCACCATGTGTTCCTTGCCTCATTACAACACCCCTGGTCTGTCCTCCAACGTGCTCTGAAGCTCTGAAGCACACAAATTCACAGAGCCCTCTTCATCTCTGAGCAGAGGCAGGAATGCTGACATGCTCAACTGCCTCATTCCCTACAGCTCCTGTGGCCGCGGCTGCTGCTGTATGTGGTGCCAGCCCAGTACACCGGCATGCTAATCCCGGTGTCCCGCTGCATCCAAGCCCTGGCTGAGAGAGGGGACCTGAGAGTGCAGGAAGCAGAAGAACTGGATCCCCACTTTGTCAACTCCATGTTTCAAGGTAGGAGCAAAAACTTCCCCAGTAAGCTCTGCTGACCTGTGTTAGCACCCAGTAGGGACAGCAGAGGTACATGCGGCAGGGCATGGAGCGTCTTGACATCTCACTCAGCAATTCTTTCTCCTTGCAGGTCCACTGCTGACTCCCCAGACAATGCTGGCACGCCTGTTGGTGAGTAGATGCTTCAGAGCCTGGTGCCACGATCCCTGAGGAGGAAGCAGCTTGGACATGGGCAAAGCTGTTGGATGCTCCTTGCCCGCCAGGGCAGAGCCAAGCTACTTCCCTTGTAGGGGAAGCCACTGCTCTTCTCTCCCGCTGCAGTCGTGACCTTGCTTCTCCTTGCTCTTGCTCAGGTGGTGGCAGGGAGCCCTTTTGCAGGCAGTGAACTCCAAGCTGCTGCCTTGCTGCTCATGCGAAACCTCCACAGCAGGATCCACAGAGCTGTGGGGGCCATGTGGGCTGCTGAGATCCCCCTGCTGCTGCAGTGCCTTGAAGGTAAAGTGCTGGTGGGGAGGGAGAGGAGAAAGCAGGGAGGGGGAGGATTGAAAATGAAGCTCTCATTGTTGCAGAGGGAAAGCACTGCCTGCAGTGCAGTACTTGCTCTGCTGCTGTTCCCATTCAAGGGAGACTCGGGGACACGGATCCTCCCAGGGATCTGCCCATTCAAGGACACAGATGGGCCCTTCATGTCCCCTGAGACAGCAGTCTTGGAGCAGTTAGTTCTGTGTTCCTGCAGGGACAGTGTTTGTAGGGAGGGACAGGTCATTGTGGAAGGGGTGCAGGTCCCAGCTTAGCAGAGTTGAGTGTCCAGGCCGAGCATGGTTTGCAACAGCTCTTCTTTTGTGGCTTGATCCCAATCAAAGGTCTTTTGCTTCCTGTTGCTGTGTAGGGAAAGATGAGAGCGTCCCAGTGGAGTGGGAGCGCCGTCTGCTGAAGGTACGGCATTGCTGGGAGCTCCAGTGGAGAGAAGTGTTTGCCTGCCTCAAGGAGCCCCGCTCCTACACAAGTCACCACTGGACAGGAACAGCCTCTCAAATACTGCTGAGGAGCAGCTGCATGCCTTTGCAGTGCTGCTTCTGTCCCAAGCCAAAGAAGGGTCTTATGAGAAGAGTGGCAGGCAGCTTTAATGGGAGGGAATGCTGGGGGGAGCTGGGAGAAGGACTGTTCATCCAGGCAGCTCTCCCCAGAAGGCTGCGGCAACTTGGGAATGCGGGAAAAGGCAAAGAGCAAGGGATCATTGGCTTCTCCTGTTCTCCAACAGTTCCTGAAGGCATCTCTGGTGACCATGGAGGATGAGGACTGGACCGAGGCCCTGAGCTGTGAGCTGAGCCGATGGCTGAGGAGTTCTTCCAGCAGCTCTGGAGAAAAGGTGGGTTCCCTCTGGCTCTACCCAGCGGGGCAGCTGCAGGTACGCAACTGGGGCTGCGGCTGGTGCTCTGCACACTTGGGCTGCTCACACTGCTTCCCCAGCCCGTGCCCACCAGAGAGCCTTTCCATGCAGTCTCCCCAGGGGCTGGCTAAAGCTTGGACCTGCAGCTGCTCTCAGTGACTCCCAGGGAGTGGGTCCTTCCCACCTGGCCCTCTGCCATCAGGTCAGGCTGATGCCACATCTCAGCTTCTTCCTTCCCTTCCCATGCAGTCTTTCCTGTACAAAGCTCTGGGGACAGTGCTGGGAGCTTGTAAGAGAGTCCTCCACATCCAAAAGACGCTGCTGAAGCATCTGATAGAAGCAAACGCAGAGAAACCATCTGAGGCCCAGGTGAGCTCTCCTTCCATCCATCTTTGGCCATCATCCCTGGTCTGTCAGTAAGGCAGGGGGATTCTCCTGGCTCTGCTCTGGGCCTTTCAGTCTCCTCACTGCTGCCATTTCCCTCAGGCGATGACTGGCCCAATCACTATGGCTGTCCGTGCCAGTAGGTTCAGGCCTGCGCCAACTGCCCCTTGTTCTTTTGAGCAGGGAATGATCTCTCTTCTCAGCCATGCTGCTGAGAGCAACTTCCACACAGTCCTGGACACACTCAACATGTTTGCGTCCAAGCTGTGCAAAGGCCAGAATGCGAAGATTTCGAAACGCAAGAAGGTGAAGCGTTACGGGTTTCCACCTTGTCTTTCTTCCACCTTATTTTCACAGCAGCTCCTGCCTAGGGAGCCCAGGTGCATCGTGTGGCACTGGAGGCTATTGAGTGAGTATCTCAAGGCATTTCTCCCCACACAGATGGAGTTGGACAGCACGAGAGCTCATGCCACACGCAGCACTATCATGCTTGCCTATGGCAGCTTAGCACTGCGAGCCTCCAAGGAACAACTGCTCGTCCACCTGGAGGGAGACATTGTGGGCAGCATCCTGCTGCTTTACAGCTTCAGCTGCCAGGTGAGAGGTTGGGGTTTGCCAGGGTGTCAGAGAATCAACTGCAGTCCCTCCATGAAGGGGGAGGCTGAGATGGGCCTTTCCAAATGTCCCTCGGGGAATGGTTTGTGCCCAGATGAAGATCCAAGCCCTTCCATTAGTGTTGCCCCAGTGTGTTCCCCTTGCAGCCCTCGGCCCTTCCCGCAGTTCAAAGAATGTTCTTTTCTCTTGGGCCTCAGGACTTGCAGAACAGGCTCGCGCTGGTGCAGAGCATCACTGACTTCATCTCTGCCTTCTGTGCTGTGGGTGATTCTGCCTGTTTTAACCCTTCCTTGAAGGACAAGCTGCGGGAGATCCTCATGGTGAGTGCTTAGAGCCAGGGTTGACTGTAGCAGAGTACTGGGCTGTAGCACAAGCCTCGCTTCCCTGGAGGCATATAGGTCTCCCTCAGTTTCCATGTCTCCAGCTGGTGGGGACCTTGGGTGCTGGCAGGAAGAGGCTGGTCATCGATCTAGGTGCACCAGCTGTGAAGCTGCTGCATCCTGCAGTGGTTCCGTAGGTAATGTGGGATTGATGGGGCTGATGTGTGGCAGTTGTGTCTGTCTCTGGGCTGGGTGGAAGAGCTCTCGTGTTCCACTTACCACTTTGACAGTGTCTCTCTGGGACTTTCAGGACTTGCTGAGGAAGTATTCTTTGGGCAGCCCTGTCTCCCCAGTGCCCCTCAAGGTGGTTCTGGCCCTGGAGCAGTTGAGGTAAGGGTGGGAGCCTCTGGGGTTGCAAGGCAGGATTGGTGGTCCTCCATTTGGGTAGCTTCTGGAGGTCTACAGGGGGCAGGGGTGAGGAGCCACATCTACAGGAGAGTCGGCTGTGATGTTGTGCCCAGCAAAGCTGAGGTTCTGGGCAGGGAGAAAAGCTCTGATGCTCCTGTCACCAGGCAGGGAAGAGAAGGGAGACCCGGGGTCTCCTTTCCTTTGGAGGGGGAGGTGGTTCACTGCTGCCAGAGAGGAGGTGGGTGTTGCTGGAACTAAAAACAGAGCTCAGCAGCACAGGACAGCTCACTGCTGGCTTTGCAGCTGTCCATCAGGAGAAACTGATGTTGTCTGAACCAGTCTGGAGAGCACTGGTAAAGTCTCTTTTTGCTTTCTCTTCCTTTTTTCCTCCTGTCAGCAAGCTGAAGATCTTTTTAAGAAGCAAGGACATGTATGATTTCTTGGTTCTGTGCTTCAAGAACATTGTGATGCACCCTTCAGCGGAGATGATGACAAAGATCAGGAAGTCACAGCAAGCAGCTCGGTACCTCCAGGTAACCTGCCTTATCTTTTCCGGCCACCTCTCAGTCAGAAACCTACCTCAGCAAACACGACCCATGCTCTGGCAGCAGCCTTGATGCCACACCTCAGTCCCTTCTTCTGCTTTCAGCTTCAGCAAACATCATTGAAAGCTCTGGGCCGGCTCATGGTGGTTCTGCTGGAGACAGAGCCTAGCCGTGGCTTCTTCCAGAACATAGTCCATGTGAGTATGTGTGGGGCAAGGAATATATGATACCTGTTGATAGCAGGGACAGAGATCTGGGGACTGAGTGGACAATGAGAGAGGGAGAAATCTCCTGCTGACGTGCCAGCTCACTGCAAGCTCATAAATGGGCAGAGAAATGGGCCCTGCGGGGGGAAAGGCACAAGGGGGGCCACGTGGAACCACAGGCCAGGCCCTGAGGGAAAGTACTGGAAAAGGAGGGACAGAGAGGGGTGGCAGGAAAGGAAAGAAAAGACATCCACAGTGAGACGGATGATCTGCCTTAGGTCTTGCAGAGAGCAATGACTTCAGAGAATGTATGGGAGCGTAAGAGAGCTTTGCAGACCTGCTCCTGGCTGCTGGCTGCTTGTGAAAAGCTTCAGGTGAGTAAAGAGCCCCTCTGCATGTCCCTGGCTCCCTCCCCGGTGCCCCTGAGTTGGAAGGTGAGTTCAACCTGGCTGTGCATGCTGTGTCACCCACCACATGGGAAAGCACAGGCAGGAGAAGCAAGGGAGAGCTGGGGCTGCCTATAACATTTTTTCCTGCCTTTTACTCCTGCAGAGAGGAGATGCCTGCAAACACTTTGGCACCTTGGTAGGATTGCTGGCACCTCTGACATGTGACGCCATGCTCACATCCCGTCAGTTGGCCATTAACTGTCTGAGCTCCCTTCTCCGCATCCAAGGTGAGTAGAGCAGGCACGCGCTAGCCCTCTGCTTTCCTTCGCCGCACCCAGAGTCCCATGGGCTGGGGCCCTGTTTACAGGAGAGAGAGAGAGTGTGCACAGCCCTCGTCTTGTCCTTGCCTTGTCCTGTCTATCCTCTGTGGAAAGAGGTTTCGTTTCCAGAAGTATGACTTTCCTTTTTTCTCTGTGCTCTTTCCAGACAAGGTGACCTACACAGTCATCAAGACAGGAGACATTGGGAGCCTGTGTGAGGGGCTGAATGACTGCAGCACCGCCTCTCAGCTCCAGACCTCGTCCAAAATTGCAAGAGTAAGTGGACCCAAAAAGGAGTGGTGGGATCTCCGTGTGTGGGCTTCTGCACATCCCTCTGCTCCCCCCAACCTCTCACACCACTTTCAGAACGAGCTGTCACCCTGAGATCACTTTTCTCAGCAAGTAGCAGGAGGCTCTGAGCTATGTCTGGCCTTCAGGTGCCCAGCACAAGGAGCTGATGTGCATGTGTGTGTGTGGCTGTGCATGTAAGTGTGTGCACGTGTATGACTGTGGCTGCTGGGGGGAGGCTTTGCATGTAAGCAAACAACATGGGTGGAGAAGCTGAGAGAAGGCTCAGTCACTGTAGGTATGAATAGCAGGGTATGGACAGCAGGAGTGTTGTGATGGCCACTTGAATGACCAGCAAGATGCTAAACTGAGAATGTCCTCAAGACCGCTTTGTGTTTTGAAGAGCTGCTGCAGATCTGTGATGGGATCTCTCCTGCTTCTCATTTCTCTGCAGATCGTGTGCAGAAACTTCCCCCTGGAACATGCCACAGACTTCATGTTGGCCATCAAGGACACCTTCCAGAAGGCCAAAGGAATGCGTGTGCGTGCTGCTGGGAAGTGGATGATCACCTTTCTGCAGATGAATGGAAAGGACATCCATCAGGACGTAAGTGACTTTCTTCCATGTGTCTTGTACTCTGACTGTTGCATTACGCCTTGTGCTGTTTGCCTCTTGTGCTAAAGAAGCATAGCCTGAGTGCAGAGCCAGGGTTTGGACAGAGTGGCTGGCATGAAATGTAGGCGTAGGCCTTGGCAGCATGTCAAGGGAACAAGCACTGCTCATGTGCTGAATGTCCATGGTTAGGTCCTGCAGAGTCAAGGATGCAGCAAGTCATTCTTTTTCGCCTACTTCTTTCAGATGCTGGTGATCCTCTACATTCTGCGCAGCTGCACATTGTCCTTGCAGCAGAGCACGTTCATGCCCTTCCTGTTCCAGGCAGTGGTCATTCTCACCCGCTGTAATGCAGAGGCCACAGTTGGCCACTTCTCCCGGCTGCCTGAGTCGACGGACAGGTATTGGCACTCCTGCCCTTGCTGTTGCTGCTCTCCCAGTTGTAGCTTGCCTCTGTCAGAGGGAAGCAGCAGCTTTTCTTTTTCTTCTCAAAGTCTGTTTGAGGTGAAATTTACTCAGTCACAATTTGAGGCTCTCTTTTTTCTAGCGAGACGTGGAGGATAATAAGAAAGTTTTGTCTTCAACGGTGGAGCCGGTAGAAGAGAAGAGAAGGGAAAGGAAGGGAAGGGAAGGAAAAAGGGAAGGAAAATAGGAAGGGAAGGAAAATAGGAAGGAAAAAGGGAAGGAAAATAGGAAGGGAAGGGAAGGAAAAAGAAGGGAAAAGAAGGGAAGGGAAAAAGGGAAGGGAACGGAAGGGAAAGGAAGGGAAGGAAAAGAAGGGAAAAGAAGGGAAAAGAAGGGAAAAGGAGGGAAAGAAAAGGGAAGGAAAAAAGGGAAGGGAAAAGAATGGAAAAGAAGGGAAAAGAAGGGAAAAGAAGGGAAAAGAAGGGAAAAGGAGGGAAGGGAAAAAGGGAAGGGAAGGGAAGGGAAGGGAAGGGAAGGGAAGGGAAGGGAAGGGAAGGGAAGGGAAGGGAAGGGAAGGGAAGGGAAGGGAAGGGAAGGGAAGGGAAGGGAAGGGAAGGGAAGGGAAGGGAAGGGAAGGGAAGGGAAGGGAAGGGAAGGGAAGGGAAGGGAAGGGAAGGGAAGGGAAGGGAAGGGAAGGGAAGGGAAGGGAAGGGAAGGGAAGGGAAGGGAAGGGAAGGGAAGGGAAAAGAAGGGAAAAGAAGGGAAAAGAAGGGAAAGAAAAGGGAAGGGAAGGGAAGGGAAGGGAAGGGAAGGGAAGGGAAGGGAAGGGAAGGGAAGGGAAGGGAAGGGAAGGGAAGGGAAGGGAAGGGAAAAGAAGGGAAAGAAAAGGGAAGGGAAGGGAAGGGAAGGGAAGGGAAGGGAAGGGAAGGGAAGGGAAGGGAAGGGAAGGGAAAAGAAGGGAAGGAAAAA
This sequence comes from Coturnix japonica, assembly GCF_054131305.1. Lineage (NCBI taxonomy): Eukaryota > Metazoa > Chordata > Aves > Galliformes > Phasianidae > Coturnix > Coturnix japonica. The sequence continues at coordinate 107,827,270 of NC_140663.1, read as the reverse complement.
GGGAAGGGAAGGGAAGGGAAGGGAAGGGAAGGGAAGGGTAAGATGAAGGGTAAGGGTAAGGGGAAGGGGAAAGGGAAGGGGAAGGGGAAGGGGAAGGGAAGGGAAGGAAAGGAAAGGAAAGAGAAAGGAAGGAAATAAGGGAAGGGAAAGGAAGGGAAGGGAAGAACAAAATGAGAGAGGAGGGAAGGGGGAAGGAGGGGTGAGGGAGGGGCGTGGAAGGAGAGAAGTACAGGAGTGGAAGGGGAGAGGGAAAAAAAGAGAAGGTAAAAAAGACAAGAGGAGAGAAGAGGAGAGAAGAGGAGAGGAGAGGAGAGGAGAGGAGAGGAGAGGAGAGGAGAGGAGAGGAGAGGAGAGGAGAGGAGAGGAGAGGAGAGGAGAGGAGAGAAGAGAGGGAAGAGAAGAGAAGAGAAGAGAAGAGAAGAGAAGAGAAGAGAAGAGAAGAGAAGAGAAGAGAAGAGAAGAGAAGAGAAGAGAAGAGAAGAGAAGAGAAGAGAAGAGAAGAGAAGAGAAGAGAAGAGAAGAGAAGAGAAAGAAGAGAAGAGGAGAAGAGAAAGGAGAGAAGAGAAAATGAGCTAAAAACTTGAATTATTTACTTAATAAATTAAATGCCAGAATCCTGGCTATGAAGTGAGTTGTTTTTTTTTGTTTTTGTTTTTGTTTTTGGTTATTTTTTTTTGTTTGTTTGTTTGTTTTTTTAACCAAGTCATCATTTTAATAGCTGCTGTCTCTTCTCCATAACTGTTACAGAATCAGAGTCACTAAAAGTCAGGGATTGGAAGGAACCTTGCAAGATCATCTAGACCAATCCCCCTGCCTTAGCAGGAACCCCTAGGATAGGTCACACAGAAATTCGTCCTGGCAGGTTTTGAATTTCTCCAGAGTAGGAGACCCCACAACCCTTCTGGGCAGCCCATTCTGATGTTCTGTTACCCTCTCCATGAAAAAGTTTTTTCTCATATTTCTGTGGAACCTCCTATTTTGCAGCTTGTACCTATTTCTTCTTGTCCCATCACCAGATGTCGTTGAGAAGAGCCTGGCTCCATCCTCCTGACACATAACCTTTACAGATTTATAAACGTTAATGAGGTTACCTCTCAGTCTTGTCTTCTCCAAACTAAGGAGACCCAGATCCTTCAGCCTTTCCTCATAAGGGAGATGTCCAGTCACTTTATCATCTTTGTCTCTCTTCACTGGACTCTCTCAAGAAGTTCCCTGTCCTTGAATGGAGGAGCCCAGAACTGGACACAGTACTCCAGATGTTGTCTCACCAGGGCAGAGTAGAGGGGGAGGAGAACCTCTTTTGACCTACTAACTACATCCCTTCTGGTACACCCTAGGGTGCCATTGGCCTTCTTGGCTACAGGGCAAAGAGCTGGCTCATGGTCACCTTGCTGTTCACCAAAACCTCCAGACCCCTTTCCCCATCTCCAACAGGTCAGCCTATACTGGTATTTGGAATTTTTCTTTCCCAGATACAAGACTCTATGCTTGCCTTGTTAAATTTCATTAAATGTCCCCCTGTCCAACTCTCCAGACTGTCTTGGTCTTGCTGGGTGGCAGCACAGCCTTCTAATGCGCCAACCCTGTCTTGTGTCCTCCCAGTCTTGTGCTGACCATTTTCCCTCATCCAAGTAATTGATGAATATATTGAATAGCACTGGTCCCAGTACCTATCCCTGAGTAACTCCACTAGATACACTTCTCCAACCAGACTCACTCTGTCCCACTGACCACAACTCACTGACATCTTCCCATCACAGTCCACCTCACAGCTTGATCATCCAGACCACACTTTCACAGTTTAGCTGCAAGGTTGCTGTGGGAGATGGTGTCAAATGCTTTACTGAAATCAAGATAGACCACATTCACCGGTTGGATCATCTGTCCACCTGGTTATTTCTTCATAAAAAGCTATCAGGTTAGTCAAGCATGACTTCCCCTTGGTAAAGCCATGCTGACTGCCCCTAGTGACCCTCTTATCCTTGAAATGTCTAGAGGCAGAGCCAAGGATATGTTGTTTCATCACCTTTCCATGGATGGAGGTGAGGCTGATCAGTCTACAGTTACCTCGGTCCTCCTTCTTGGCCTTTCTGAAGGCTGGAGTAGCATTTGTTTTCCTCCAGTCCTCAGGCACGTCTCTTGTTTCACATGACTTACCAAAGATGGTGGAGAGTGGCCTAGCAGTGCCTTCTGCCAGCTCCCTCAGCATCTGCAGGTGCATCTTATCAGGACCCATGTATTTATGGGTGTCTAGATTGCTTAACTGGTCATTAACCCAGTCCTCATCAGCTGAGGTAAACTCCTTGATCCTGACTTCCTCTGCAGCCTTAGGGGTACAGGACTCCTCAGGACAGCCTCAAGACTACCTTTGTTATCTACTGTCCATCACAGTTTGCATATCTGTTGGTTTAATTTTTCCATTTTCTGACTTTATCTTTTATGTTGAACAGCTGTTCATTGGAGAAGTCTCTTGACAAATCATACAGCCTTTAATTCTATATTATGATGGACAAATGACAAAGTGCTTATATATGAAGCAATATTCAACTTCTGTTCTTCATGTACCATGACAAGCGCTGCTGAGATAGAATTTCTAAAAGTGCTGCCAAAGAAATGTTCCACCTTGTCCCCTGTAATGTATTTAATGAGATGTTTAAATTCTACTGTAATCCAAGTGACCAGCAGCTCATTCTCTTCCACGCCAACCTGTTTGCACAGTGAATTCCTAGAAAGGAGACAAAATCTAACATTCACCAACAGAAAGACTTCTAATGTGAACTAATTTATTTATTTATTTTTTAATATCTCTGTGACAGTTTCAGGAGTGCTCTTAAGATGATTTACCTGTAAACAAGGTGTAAAACTGTCTTCACTTAGAAAAAGCCTAGTTATGATTATTTCTACTAGCCAGATGGGATTCGCCAATATCTCTCGTCTATGTGTAGAACATTAGTAATATATTTTGATGCAGTTAATTTCTTTTCCTCATTTAGTTAGACTGAAGTCTCAAACACAGTGGGCCATCCTCAGAAACATGGTCTGCTCTAGAAATTCTGCAGAATGGCACAAGGAAGACTCTACATATAAAATGACAGGCGTTTTCCTTCCAGTAAAATTCTCACAGTTAAAGCTTATTGTTCCCTAACATACTTTTAGTTACAGTATCCTAATTTGAAAACATCAACCCTTTTAATTTTAAGGAGGAAAAGCTTATCAGGATATTTTCCACACAATCCTATTTTCTATCCTCTCCGAGAAAGAGAGAGAGAGGAAAAAAAAGGCCTTATGAGTGTAAAACTTCCTTATAAATAAAAAAAAGCAGCTGAAGTTTCAATACAGTTAATTCTAGTGAAGACAATCACCAAGCACTGTCTTATGAAGTTCAGAACTGTGCATTGTGACTTCCAGACAACAAAGCCTGGAGACAACAAAGCCTAGGAAGAAATGGAAATATGCTGGAGAGAGACAAATGTTACAGAAGAAAAATTTGTGAAGGGTGTAGTCCATAGAGGTTGAAATAAAAGCTATACAAATATTATGCATGCCTGCAGATAGCAACTAATGCAGAATCCATCAAATGGTTCATTAGGGATTAGCAAAATCTGAATTAAGGGTATTGGAAGACTCGTGCAGAACTCCATCAAGATCATTTTGTAGTCAACAATGACATTTAGAAAACATGCATATATAATCTTTATTCTTCACATGCTGTCCTTCTCATTGCAGTGGCTCTGCTACAGTATGGAGGGATCTTAGAATCATAGAATCATAGAATAATTCTGGTTGGAAAAGACCTCAAAGACCATCAAGACCAACTGCAGCCTAACCATAGTACCCTAACTCTTAACAACCCTCTGCTAAATCATCTCTCTCAGCACCACATCCAAATGGCTCTTAAACACATTCAGGGATGGTGACTCAACCACCTCCCTAGGGAGCCTATTCCAGTGTTTAACTACCCTTTCTCTGAAGACGTGTTTCCTAATGTCCAAACTAAACTTACCTTGGTGCAACTTGAGGCCATTTCCTCTTGTCCTGTCACCGGCCAGCAGTGAGAAGAGACTCGCCCTGCTCTCTCTGTAAGCACCTTTCAGATACTGGAAGAGAGCAATAAAGTCTCCCCTCAGCCTCCTTTTCCCCAGACTAAACAGCTCCTGCTCCTTCAGACTCTCCTCATAGGGCTGATTTTCCAAGCCCTTCACAAGCCTTGTTGCCCTTCTCTGGACCTGCTCCAGTACCTCCATGTCTTTCCTGTGCTGAGGTGCCCCAAACTGAACACAGTACTTGAGGTGAGGCCTTACCCTTATCCGCTAAGTAGGTCAGCTTGTCATAGACAGGCTTAAAATATGTGAACATACCTCACTGTGGATATAAATGCTCACCCTGATCTTTTTGGAGTCATCTGTGTACTCTGAAGGTCTTGGTAGCTTTCACATATTGCACAAAATTGTGCCCTTTTATCTGCGATTTGAAAACCCATATTTAGGGCCCACTCTTGCTGTACTTCAACTGTCAGCAAGATTCAAATTCACAAACTTGATTTGTTCAGAGCTGTTGCACACTTGCAGGTGGCAGCATTTGGAGAATCTAACTTGTGAAGGGTGGTCAGGCGTACTACACATTTGAACAGCACAGAGGTTAAAGTGAAAAATGTTCTGTCCTGCTACACTTTTGACACTAAACTTCTTCAGTGTTTGTTAACATCTTGTCGTTGCTCCACACATGCTCTGTGGCCATCTGGGAGTGGTTCAGGAGATGGGAATGGTCCTTTGTCCTTTCACTCTGCAGTCCACGGCTGCTATTAACAGTACTTTACTTGAGCTATGTAGACACTAGTTGTCTATTTTACATGATACCTCTCCAAACCAGATATTTAAACGGAGCATTCATTTACCACTGTTTAGTGAGGAAGATTGTCAGAGATCAGACAGATCATTAAGGACCTGAAGAGGCCATAACTGCTTGAAAAAATAAAAATGACAAGTCTCCTCAAAGACTGGTTTACTGTTTTCCAGGCCTACAATCCAGAACATTTCATGTATAGTTATGTCTAGGCCATTTTAACACCTTACCTCCCCTGATCCTCTGTTTCTTTCTGGTAACTGAGATTTCATCATGTCAATTTTCCTATTATACCTGGAGAGATGATAAGACATTTGTTTTAATTTTTTGCACCATGTTCCCTATAGAAGCATCTCTCCCTATAAAAAGATATAATCATCTATTCTGCTTTCTTTATTTCGGGCTCTATAAAAAATAAAAAATGACAATGAGAGTGTTTTGTGAAGAACCAAATAATTGAAATGCTGTGGAAAAACACTGCATAGAATTCTCTCTTTCAGATGTATCTTTACTCTCCTATATGTTTTTTTTTCCCTGACTTCCCTGACTTTCCACTGCCTTGAACCTTAATTACAAGTCATCCAATGAGCAATTTAGACACTTGTCGACAGTAATTATTTACTTATAGACTGTATATATTGCATATATTTGACATGCTTGTATGGAGTTTAAGTGTAAATGCAAAGTGTGCTATGGATAATTTTATTCTACTACTGAAGTTGCCTATAGGAGTCTTACAGTTCTGAATACCTCTAAAAGCTGTCATACAGGATGTGGAAACCAGTTGACTGAGTCACCTGGTAAATACAGCCTTGATTTCTGATTCTTCTCCAAGCCATGTCACACTTCTGGTAGCATCTTGGAGATGGACTGGGACTGATTAAATTCAACACTGTGTAAACAGCACAAAATAATTTTATCATTTTATCTAAATTCTTGTATCCTACGTATTACTAAGCATTTTTAACATCATTCTGAAATGTTACCAATTCCCAAAGAGAAATACCTATTTTTGACCCTGTCTCTATCTTTTGTCTGCCTTGTTTGTGGTTCAGGGAATGGGAAACCAGGTACCTGTGGTGCACCTGTAGTTTACATTGTTTCTTCCCGTAACATGCATTTTTCTGCAGGTTTATTGAATAATATTCAGTTACACGCTAATTGTGATCCACAATTGTGATCCACAACTGTGTATTTCTTGAGAATCTGTTCTTCAGTTTACTTCATGAAAATATTTATTCTTTCCTAATCACTCCAACTGTAAGGATCTGCAGGGATATTTGCACAGTGATGAGGTGTAGGACAGGATGCAGATACAGCTGAAGCAAGAGGCCAAGCATGAAGGTCTCAGATATCAAGGAGCTTCTGAGGGAAGAAAGCATGGGTCCTGTGCACAGCTTATTTACCAGAGCAGGATTACAGCTTAACTAGAAGCATAGACAATTAATTCATATCAAGTTACACTTGTAGGTTCTCATCTCAGTATTGTTTTTCACGTTAATCTGCCCTCCTTTTTTTCCCAGCGTTCGAGTACTCCATCAGATATATTGATTAGATAGTAAAAATGTTCCTATTTGTTTAATTTTTTTTTTCTTCAGTTTTTTTTTTTTTCTCACAGAAAAGACTATCTATTCTTTGAGTCCTACTAGTAGTGTTTTCAGTGTGAGATCCTTTTAGGGCATGGATGAATAAAACTGAATGAGGTACTCTGTCCTCAGCAGTGCTTTTATTCTACTGGAAATACATTTTAGAATTATTGGGTTTGGATATCAGGAGATCATCATCACATCTGGTAGATATTTTAAATTTGCCACTAACATTTCATCTATGGTTAATGAGTCTGTTATTTCAAATTGTATGTGTAGTTCACATGATGTGACTTCAGTATAAACCAGAATGTTTAATAAAACATAAAACTGAGCTTCGCCTTTGCAGTTTTAACTGTACTTATTTTGTTTTACTCCCTGTTGATTTAGATTCTTCCCAACTTTTGAAGTTACATTTTTTTTTTTTTTTTTCTTGTAACATGGTCTTTCACTCTTTTCAAAGGAAGATTAGATCTTCATGCTAATCTCCCTTGATGGGAATTCTCTTGGTTGTTATTATAGAAGTTCTTTCTAGATTTCCAGTATGTGTGACAGTCTAACAAGTGTTCTTCATTCTTTAGTTCTATGAATATCAGATTGAATTGAGTTCAGTTGAAAGATGATACAAAAAATTGTCAGTTTTTCCTGGTTTTTAATATCTCCAGAGAAACTGCCTACAGCAATTCTACTTGGAAAAGATGTGGAAATATTTTCACTGGCATTTGCTGGTGGAAATCATTGATTTCTTTCATAGAAATTAATTTTGTTCATTAAAGAACAAACACAATAAAGGCTGTTACATTTGATCATCTTTTGCAGGAGAGGATACTATAATTTGTGCCTCAGTAACCAGTTCAGAGACTCACCCTTGCTCTGTATCTCACTATGGAATTATCTGGCAAGTTGGACTAGATTGATTATGGGTCAAATGAATAAGAAACAAAAGCTGCGTGTAGCCGACCTTATAAGAATAATGTCTCATCAGCCAAAGAAAACTGATCTCCCTTTTCAGTACCAGTGAATTTATAATTAGTTTAATGTGTCCAGTTCAGGCACCCAGTCCTAGAAGATGATCTAGAACGATGGACACATGGCCTGTTTTATGTTGAGGGAACTGGGCTTCAGTCTGGAGACGGAGGCTAAGGGGGACAGTTTGATAGTTCCATACATTCCATACAAAGGGAACAGAGCCAAAGATGATAACACTGTAAATGAGCAGCCATAAGGTAGGCCAGCTTCAGCTTGAACGTCAGGTGAAGTTAAGCCACTAGTGATAGGGCACTGGGCAGGCTTCCCAGAAAGATGATAAAATCTCTGTCCTTTGGGGTGTTCTAGATCAACTTAGAAAAAGCTGTGACAGAGATGATGTGGTGCTGAGCCCTCGTGCTTTGAGCAGGAGGTTGGTCAGGCTGACAACCAGATGTTCCTTTCAAACAGCAACAGTGTGGCTTTGTGACTGTATGATTTTTCTGCATTTGAAATCACTTTGATAGGAATTTAATGTATTCAATAATTCAATTGTTTTTGAAATGGATTGCAAAAGATGCAAAGAAAGAAGATATTTGTGTCAAGATGCACTCACGTGAATGATAAAAGTAAATGAATTCAAATCAAGCATTTCCTTTGTACTTTTAAGGTTCAGCAGAGGAGAAAAAAGGAAAATGTTTCTTCTTTTTTGAAAAATCAAACAGAAATGTCTACTTACAGGAAGTTATAAGGAAATGTCTACTTATAGGAAGTTAGGAAACTTCTTTCCTAATGGTTTTTAGCTCTGTTATTTATTTATTTTTAAGTCTGGTTAATGTCTCTGACATGTGCCCCTGGAAGAGAGCAAAGCTCTCTGGAGAGGTTGTCTGGGCATCAGGTAGGGGTTTCAGTGCCTCCTGGCATGGAGTCGCCAGTCACTAAGAGAATGCCAGATAATGGTATTCCGGGAGCTACATCCTGCCAGGGACTCTCCCTCACTCTCTGTCTTGAATCCCTGGTTCGGCACAGAACCCTGGAGCCAAGTGCTTTACAAAAACATGCTGTGTTCTGGGGCCTGCAAGGGTGTTCTGCTTGCTGTCTGGTTCTTTATGAGGTGAGACTCCTTGGTGTGATGTCACAGTTGTTGTGGCAGCCACGGGAGCGGTGGCCCAGTCTCTTGTGGGACCCGCAGGGAGAGGACCAGAGAGAGCTTTGTGTCTATCTGGAGATTTCCTGCAGTGATGGAGCGGCTGAGAGCCTTTCGAGGTGAGGTCCCTCCACCTCTCTGGACACAGTAATACTGCCTCAGCTCGTGTGTGCCACTAATGTCTGTTTAGGATGTGCCAGCAGCACTGTCCTTGCTCTGCTGAATGCAGCCACCCACCGTGGTTTCCCCAGTACCCCAGCAAGGGGAAGGCTCTCTCTCCCATCTCCCAGCGGACCCACACACGTGCCAGAACAGCTCACCCCACGCTGTGGGGCTGAGGAGTGTTCATCCCAGAGCTGGCTGGATGCTTGGCGCTGGCTCCAAGCAACACCAGCAGCAGCTTCTCTGCTCTTTCAGGTCTCTTCGCCTGTGTGGGCTGCATGCCCAGATGTATGCGTCGCAGGGAGGCAAGCCCTGTCCCTTCCTGTGGCGTGACTTTGCTGCTGCAGCGCCTGCAAGACCAGGAGGTGAGCTGGGGACATCCAACCATCAATCCTTGCCCTGTCCCAGTGGTCTCGTGGTTGCCAGGCCCCAGAAGCACACTGGCATATTGATGGGTGGCAGCGGGCAAAGTGAGTGTGATTGATCCCTGTCCCCAGGGTGACCGACAGCAGGTTTACTGCGAGTTGGAGAGCGTCTTGTGGGAAGATGACAGCCGCCCGCCATGCGGAGTGGTGAACCGGCTGCTGGCAGAGGTGTCCCAGGACCTGACAGCAGCTCAGGTGAGGGGTCACTCCCAAAGGCAAAGGGAGCCGCCTGCCCACATTGGTGTTCTCCTGGTGGACAGTGGTGGCTTAGCCCTTCCAAGGGCCTCAAGTAGTTTCCTGTGCTGTGTGTCACCCGTGACTCTTTTTCAGGGAGTGACAGACAGTGTAAGGATGGCTGCCAGCAACGTCCTGGTGGCTCTGGCCCGGATGAACTTCAGCTTGGTGATGGCTGAGCTCCAGGGCCACCTGAAGGCCAAGGGGGATATGTCCAAGGAGTTTCTGCTCATCACTCTAAGCAAACTGTTCAGAAGCTACGGTAAAGTGCCCTCAGCCCCCTCACATTGATGACAACTGGGGAAAGAGGAAAGACCCCACTTTGCAGCCCCTCTTCCCTCACTGCTGATGCTCTCCTTCCCCTCTGCAGCTCCACAGTGCATCCCCTTCATGCGGCTGACGCTGGCTGGCCTGTGCAGTGTGGTGGGCCAGGTGAGAAGTGGCCAGACCCTGAGCATCACTTGTACTGGTGAGTACCGGCCCCAGAGCAGGGGGGCTCGGGACACCCCTTGCATCTCACCCTACTGCAGACTCTCAGGGGCTCTCTCACTATCTCTTTATTAATTAATTAATCATTTATTTGTTTTGGTTTGGTTTTTTTCAGTTGTGAAACAATGGTCAGAAGGAATCAAGTTTCACTTGTCCTCTGGACAGCAATGCCCCTGGCCTGCCAAAGAGAAAGAGCAGATCTGTGAGAATCTTTACCAGCTCTTCTGCTCTGTGCTGAGGGACTGGCAGGACTGCAAGGAGGAAAAGGTGAGCACTGCTGCATTCTCAGCTTGGGATGGCAGTGTGCACATCTATGTTGGCAGCTCTGTCTGTGCCCAGCAGGCTGAGAGCAGAAGGGTGATGAGAGGGAGTGGGCTGGCTCTGCAAAGGGCCCTGAACTGGCTCTGTGCTTGGGGCTGGATCTCTCTGCCAGGGAGAAGCCTCATGTCACAGCACTGTGGTAGGGTGAGCTGGGGATGAAGGTGTGGGGAAAACCTTCCTGCCCTCCAGAGTGAGCCCATCTCCTGCTGGGTACAGGGATATGGGGAAAGTGAAGGGAAAGAGAAAGCCCTCTCTGTAGAAAGGGCAGAGCTTCAGTCTTTGACGCTGGGCCTCTGCTATCCCTCTCCAGGACAAACAGACCATCCTCAGGGCTGTGGCTGCCATGATGGCTGTCCTCCTGCAACAGGAGCTGCACCGAGAGCATGTCTGGGAGCAGCTCCTCTGCCTCATTCACGAGTATCAGGAGGTCCAAGACACCTGCAGGATGGCCAAGGTGAGATGTTGTGCAGGGCTCAGTGTGGATGTGGGGCCCATGCAAGTGCCAAGAGGGGACAGGGGGATGGAGGGAGGAGGCAAGGAGCCCTTGGGGAAAGAAGGAACAGGTGTTCAAGGGAATTCTGAGGCTTTCTAAGCTCTTCAGTCAAGGAAGGAACAATCCAGACAGGAGCCAGAAGGGAGCCACGAGTCACTGGGGCCCATCTCCTGGGGATGAGAGGCTTTGCCACCACCAGCATGGGGCTCTGAGTGCCTGAAGAGCTCTGTGCTAACAACTAGGGGGACCATGTCCAGTTGCATCTGATGGAGGAGAAGAGGGCTGCTGGGTGGGAAACTCCTGCAAAGGATGCCCAAACAGGGCTCGGTTGAGAGCAGAGAGACTCTCTTGGTGCTGCTGGGATGGGGGACAAACAAGAGCACCTGTGTGGGAGCTTCTCCCAGCAGAAACACTATTGGGAAACAGTGTCTCTCCTCCTGAGTGGCTAAACGTAGCTTCAGCCCTTTCTTCCTCTCCTGATCTCTTGCAGAGCCTCACTATCTTCATGGAGGCCTTAGAGGGCATTGAGACTCTCATTCCCAAGGACAAGTTTCTGGCCATCACCAGTGCTGTGTTCTATGAGGTAAGGGGAGCCTATCCTTGTGCCCACAGCAGTTTCCCTCTTGGCTAAGTCTCAGGAAGACTGCAGAGCTCCGAGCCTCTGACAGCTGCTCAGCCTTAGCTCCTGGATGCCTGTGATTGCTCCAGAGCTGTGTGTTTGCCCCTGAGGATGCTGTGGAGCAAGCTGGGTTTTGTCTGTATGATGTCCTCTGCTTGAGAGTGCCAAGGGTGACAAGAGGTGGCAGCAGTTTCTTTTCCGTCCTCAATGCTGATGCAATTTCCTCAAATGGACCTTGTTCCCACAGCTGTCTGCCAACACCAAGCAGCACAGCGAGGCTGATAGTGCAGATCTAACCCACTGCATCCTGCTGCAGGGTAAGGAGAAGAGCTTTGGCGATGTTTGTTGGTGCCTGGTCCAAATCCTCTCTCACAAACCCCAGAAATGGGTATGAGTTTCTTGCTAACACAGCGTGGGTTTTCCTCCCTGCAGCCCGGATCTGCCCGGAGGAAACAGTTCTGTTCCTGCAGTCGCAGATAGGCAGTGAGAAGGAGGATGAATGCGTGACAGCCCTGGGATTGCTCGGTGCTCTGGCTCGCTCTGGTGGTTAGTACCACGGGTCGGGACTTCCAGAGGTCCCTATTGCCATCTGGGTTGTGCCTCCACGCATACTTTTGCACATCTCTTGCAGAGCCCATGATGACAGAGAAGCTGCCCCAGATTGCAGAGGCTGTGCAGTGTCTGAGCAGTGACCTCAGGACACAGGTGAGCTGGTTTGGGAAAGTGTTTTTGGGTTGTTGATGCTGCTGCCAAGATGGGCAGGGCTGGGTTGACCAGAGAGACCCTGGAGCACTGACTACATGGTTGTGATGTGATGGCTCCTGTGGGGGGAGCAGGGAGAGTGGAGCAGGCAGGTCCCTGCACAGCCTGGTGCAAAGGCCTTTCCCTCACCTCAGGGACCAAGACTCTTGTTGTTTCTGCTCATGCCCGAAGGGCTGCCATGATGAGCAGGTGGCTTCCCTTTGCCATCTGACCAGGAAAATCACACCACCCAAAATTGATCCCTGGCAGGTGAGGAGGGCCATTCTGCATTTCATCAAGGATGTGCTCAGTGTTAATGCCTGGAGCTGCTCAGCTTTGGATGTAGTGGGACACATCTTCAGTGAGTTCAGCCGCACCACAGGAAGAAGGGTAAGGACAGTGGGCAGCATCTTCTTTTGAAAGACCCGCGCTGCTCAGAGGCTGGCACAGAAATACCAGTGGGGCCACACCTGAGCTTATGAGAGGCTCCTGAGAACATAACGTAACTGGCATTTCAATAACACTGTTGTGCAGGCAGCTGGAGACCTTTCTGCCCAGGAAGCTCAGGAAGAAGGAGATCTCCAAGAGCTGTGCATGGACATCCTGGGGTCACTGGATGTCTCTGTGATTGGGATGTCCAAAGTAAGTCACACCCTGCTACACTGCCGTCCCTTGCCTTTGCACCATGTGTTCCTTGCCTCATTACAACACCCCTGGTCTGTCCTCCAACGTGCTCTGAAGCTCTGAAGCACACAAATTCACAGAGCCCTCTTCATCTCTGAGCAGAGGCAGGAATGCTGACATGCTCAACTGCCTCATTCCCTACAGCTCCTGTGGCCGCGGCTGCTGCTGTATGTGGTGCCAGCCCAGTACACCGGCATGCTGATCCCGGTGTCCCGCTGCATCCAAGCCCTGGCTGAGAGAGGGGACCTGAGAGTGCAGGAAGCAGAAGAACTGGATCCCCACTTTGTCAACTCCATGTTTCAAGGTAGGAGCAAAAACTTCCCCAGTAAGCTCTGCTGACCTGTGTTAGCACCCAGTAGGGACAGCAGAGGTACATGCGGCAGGGCATGGAGCGTCTTGACATCTCACTCAGCAATTCTTTCTCCTTGCAGGTCCACTGCTGACTCCCCAGACAATGCTGGCACGCCTGTTGGTGAGTAGATGCTTCAGAGCCTGGTGCCACGATCCCTGAGGAGGAAGCAGCTTGGACATGGGCAAAGCTGTTGGATGCTCCTTGCCCGCCAGGGCAGAGCCAAGCTACTTCCCTTGTAGGGGAAGCCACTGCTCTTCTCTCCCGCTGCAGTCGTGACCTTGCTTCTCCTTGCTCTTTCTCAGGTGGTGGCAGGGAGCCCTTTTGCAGGCAGTGAACTCCAAGCTGCTGCCTTGCTGCTCATGCGAAACCTCCACAGCAGGATCCACAGAGCTGTGGGGGCCATGTGGGCTGCTGAGATCCCCCTGCTGCTGCAGTGCCTTGAAGGTAATGACTTGCGGAATCAAACTCTATAATCCAGAGATGGGTTATAAAGCAGGTATGTTTATTCCAGCGTTGCGCAGCGCCGGGTGCAAGGGGGATAGCTCCTCCAAACTTGCACACCGTAAAGAGAAAAGTGTGTTACAGATATAGGTTAAGCTAATACATAATCAATAGTCTCCTCCTCAGTTTGATTACATATTCATTACATTCCCTATGGCCCCGTTCCCCGCAACCCCATTCCCTCATTCCCCCTGACCCCATTCCCCGCGACCCTTGCCGATGTTTTGGGGTGAAATTCTTCTTCTGTTTTCTTCTTGGTGTTATCTGCTGTTATTGTTCTCCCATGTCGGCATCATCTTGCCCGGGGGGGGATCTAATCCTTCTTGTCAGAGGTCTCCGGACAGTTTCTTCTTATCTTTATTGCCCTCTTCTCTGGCTTTATTTTGACTAAGTGTCTGCAATTCCCCCTTTCCCTGCACTTTTAAATGTACAGTTACCCTTTGTCTTGGTTTCTGTGAAGTTCCCCTTTCCCTTTCTATAGCAAAGTGTTACCTTACCACCATTTTGAGGCTTTGCTCAGTCTTCAATTCCCCCCTTTTCTTTAATCTAGCAGGCTTTTACCTGCTAGATTCTTAATGGGTCTCAAAATAGGCTCCGCTCTCTACCTTTTGTCTCAGCTCATGTCTCTTCCAAACCTCGTATTCCCTTCCAGTACCTTGGTACAGACACAAAAGACATAACAACACAAGTAAAACACACCAAGAGTAGCAAGGTGATGCAGGCTAAGAAAAGCTGTTTTAGTCATCCTAAATTTGGCAATTAGTAAGTTTATTCCATGATCCAGAGAAAACTATTCCCCAATCGGTGTTATCCCTGCCTACTCCATGTTGCAATGCATCTTTGGATAAACAGGATATCTCCTTTTGGATTGTCCATCAAGCATCTGCAGCAGCATCCTCAATTGTTTCTAAGGTTACAGAAATTTTCATACAGTGGTACCCCCCTTTTCTTGGGAGTTCTGTGAACTCAATTTGCCGTTGTTGCCCTGGAAGGCCCTCTCCCATGAAGCCCACTTGTGCCCTGTTCCTGGTACTGGGACTGTACTTTGTAGTGTTGGTTTGCTCAATATATTCTCTTATCTTCCCTTATAACCAATTTCCATAAAATACTAAAGGGCATAATAATGTGTCCATTTGGGCATGCACACATCTGTCAGCTTGCTCTCTTCCTTTCTAAATCATTAATTGGACTCCTGTTCTCTTTAGAATATTTTACAGGTTTTGACTTGGCTTCAGAGATTTTAAGTTTACCGTCTGGAATTGAAGCCCTCTTCAACTGCCTGTTCTGCCATCTGATCTATCAGCTTATTTTCTGTTTCCTGTACAGTGTTACATTTCTGATGTCTTTTACAACATATAATAACCATTGGTAGATTTAAATCAGGCTGTTTTTCTTGTGTGTGAGCAATCCTTGCTCTTTTCAGATGGTACTATGAGCGTGTGGCACATATTTAGCATCTGTCCATATGATTAAAGCTCTTGTCAAGGCAGTTATTTCAGCCTTCTGAGGGAAGTCCCCACAGCTGGTGGTTGTGCTTCGATTACCTGGTCAGTAGCAGTTACTGCATGTCCTGCCTTACAGTCTCCTTGTCTCATAAAACTGCAGTTGCTGGTAAACCAGGTGTCTTCTGCATCTTCTAAGGGTTCGTCCTTCAGGTTCGACTGACCGGCTGGAATGTGCAGCTTCAGTTGATTCAAAGCAGTCATGTAATACTGGTTCTCCGGGAGTTCCGCTAAGGAAAGATACTGGGTTGACAATATTAGTCACAATTATTTCTACATCATCTTGCTCTACCAGGATGGCCTGGTATTTCAGGAATCTTTGGGGTGAGAGCCAATGAACTAATGTCCCCCTTTTGCCTCCAATACAGTAAACACTGTATGAGATATTAAAACTGGTGTCCTTTGGCCCAGTGTAGATTTATAGGCTTCTTGAATATTGAGCACCAGTGCAGCCACTGCCCTCAGGCACCATCCCTTACTCACTTCAAGCTGTTTGAGGTTTACCATCAGTCCGTAGCTGTGTATCCATGGTCAGCATCCTCCTGTCATTCCTGGGAACGTATGGAGTTCCTTGACAGTTTGCAGCTCAGGGGCTTAGCAGATGGCTTCTTTCTTGGCAGTCCTTAAGGTCCAAAGTCCAGCTGTAATTTCTGAGTTATTTGTGCTTTCTGTAAACCAAGAAACTCAGCAAACTCTCAGTCTATTGTACACAGTCCTTTTGTTGCTGTGGCATCCACATGCTCCAGTAAAGTTCCACCCTAGGATGGAGGATCCCAGGTCTCAGGCTCATGAGTTGACCAGTTCTCAAAGATCATTAAGCTATTCTCACAACCCTGGGTAACACTGTCCAGGTTAACTGAGTCTCTTCTCCCTCTATTAGGGTTTTCCTATTCAAAGGCAAATAACCTTAGGCTTTCTTTAGCCAAACCAGGCAGAAGAGACATCCCTCAAATCCAGAAGGTAAACTCCACCTATTCATTCCTTAACTTGGTTGATAAAGTGCATGGATTTTCCATCACTGAGTGTATCCATTCAACAATTCCATTACTTGTCCTCATGTCTTCTACCAAACTAAAGCACTTGCTATCCGAAAATCTAGCAAATTGGCAAAATTGGAGTTTTGTACTTGGATTCCCATTCAATTAGTAATTCAAACTCAAAAAATTATCTATTATTTCTTTTGTCCTTCTACAGTCACATATCCTCAAAGGGCACCACTTTACTCTGAGTGGGTGAGCTCTTGCTTTTAACTTGTATTTAGGGCTTAATTTTTGGCCCTGATGCCCACACCGCTAAGTGTGTCTTAATTGAGATTGCTGTGGCTCCTGGGGGTATAACATTGTTTTTCCCAGTTTGTGTTAATAGTCAGACTTACAATTCTTAATCAGCCAATATTGTTTGACCCTTAGCTCCAGTTTTATTAAATTTCTTGCCAGGGTAACCTGACAGGTACAAGAATTTCTGTATTCCTACTTGTTTTCTTAGCTTATATTTAATTAATTCCAAAAGTAAGCCTTTTCTTGTTGGGCAGTAGCACCTACTAATGTTACAAAACCATCTATAGGTAGTAAGAAGCTCCCATATCCATCAGAAAATGAACTACTTTATCCTGCTTCTTTAGCTGCAGTTTCATCGGTGTATCTGCTAGGGTTAACTTCCCAAGTTCTCATTGTTCAGTTCTGCAATCAGAGGCAATTCCTTCTCACTCAGCTTGGTCGGATTTCTCTACCAGTGTCCCACTGCATTTGCACACTGCTTTCATTCCAGTGGGGCAGAGCCCTCCCTGGGCTCTTCAAGCCTCCCTCCCCCCCCTTTCCTCGTGGGGGAACCCTGGGTCCTATGGCCCTACTCTAGCACCACAACAGTAACAGCTGTTATTATTCTCAATTCCCTGAACATCTCTGATTCTCAATCAGGTGTTTGTTTTGTTATTTGTTGTTGTTGTTGTTGTTTGTTTGTTTTCTTCTTATTGTACACCTCTCTTCAGACCTGACATCCCTGTTTTTATCTTTGCCTTCCTCAACTTTTGTCCTTCCCAAACTTTCTCACTTTCCAAACTCTAATCATTACATTTCACCTCCTCTCCAGAGCCATCCAGTGCTGCCCAGATTTCAGATTTCCCAGATCTCTGCACATGAAGGCTATTCTCACTTCCAGTGCCCTGTCCTCTCCACCTTCCCCTTTGCTGTTTACAGCAGCAGTCTCTGACCCTGGCTCCCTCTCCCACTCTGAGAGTTCTGATTGCAGGGGAACGGTGCGGGGGGGTTGTTCTCATGCCAGCACAGATAAACTCACTTTCTCTTTAACCCTTTTTCCTCTGTACACTATTCCACTATTTGTACCCTCAGTTACACTTCCACATACCCTCAACTATACTTCCGTATGCCATTAACAACTACACTTTCTTATACCAGCAAAACAGTTTGTCCCATTCCCTTCAAAACCCACAAATCAAGCAACACAGTTCTTCAGTTTCCATAAACACTCTTACTACCTTATAACTTTCCCTTAGCAATCCATATCGTTCAGTTATACACCTCTCGCCACAGAGCCAGCACTGACTGACCCACCTCCCTTACACCTCTTCGCAGGCAGAACACAGTATCACATAAATGGCTTGATGCTCATTCCACACAGACATTCCTCTATATGTTCATTGTCCCTGTCCTCTAGCTTATACATCAACCACCACTGATTACAATATTTAATCAGAATTTTTTTCGGCTCAGGGTTCCTCCTGGTTGCCCAGCGATATCTCGCCAATGTGCCAGTATACACGTCAGGGGTGAGCGCGCAGGGACCTCTTTGCTCTGTGATTTTCCCATTGTAACTTAATATAAACCACCGTATTCTTTTATAAGTAAAACCACTTCTGACACAACAGCATTGTTATGACTTATGACCACATACTTTACAAAAACCAGTAATTAATAATACAAAATAAACACGTATTAAAACATAGATAAACAAGTATTGGAGACAACTTTCGCTTCGTCCGTCCCCGGCCGTTTCCCTCGCGGGAGGACGGAACCGCGGGTCGGGACTCCGCACTCGCCCCGCAGCTGTGCTGCGTCTCACTCACACCACACTCACACGACAATTCAAACAGAATTACAATATATCATTTGTTAAGCTTAACCAAAGATGTTAAGAACACCGGTGCTAGTTGTTGACTTAGGTCACCTATATAGACAGCGCTGTACGATACCAATTATCCCAGGATTACCCAAATCACCCTGTACCAGAGAAAGCAAACAAGCTCTGCCCAATTAGCAATCACCTGAATGTGAGCAATAGCTCTTTTACCATGCGTACGACTTACTGGCCCCTTTGTAGGCACTCCCTAGGGAGTCCTAACCCAGCCGGCAACCTAACCTAACCCGTGAGCTCACATCCCTGGGGGGGAGCACGCCGACTCCACTGTGCCCTGCGTAGGACGTCTCCTCACGACTTACGGGTCCCCCATTTCACATACCTGGTCCGCCGATAGATGGTTCTTGTCTGCTCCTGCAGTGATCAGATGAGGGAGGGGAGTCCTTCCGAGAAATCTCGGGGCGCGCCAAAGGCGTCCCCCTTCTCAGCTGGTCCTGCAGCCGAACAGAGAGGGTCCCATCTGGGGTGCCAAATTGACTTGCGGAATCAAACTCTATAATCCAGAGATGGGTTATAAAGCAGGTATGTTTATTCCAGCGTTGCGCAGCGCCGGGTGCAAGGGGGATAGCTCCTCCAAACTTGCACACCGTAAAGAGAAAAGTGTGTTACAGATATAGGTTAAGCTAATACATAATCAATAGTCTCCTCCTCAGTTTGATTACATATTCATTACATTCCCTATGGCCCCGTTCCCCGCAACCCCATTCCCTCATTCCCCCTGACCCCATTCCCCGCGACCCTTGCCGATGTTTTGGGGTGAAATTCTTCTTCTGTTTTCTTCTTGGTGTTATCTGCTGTTATTGTTCTCCCATGTCGGCATCATCTTGCCCGGGGGGGGATCTAATCCTTCTTGTCAGAGGTCTCCGGACAGTTTCTTCTTATCTTTATTGCCCTCTTCTCTGGCTTTATTTTGACTAAGTGTCTGCAATTCCCCCTTTCCCTGCACTTTTAAATGTACAGTTACCCTTTGTCTTGGTTTCTGTGAAGTTCCCCTTTCCCTTTCTATAGCAAAGTGTTACCTTACCACCATTTTGAGGCTTTGCTCAGTCTTCAGTAAAGTGCTTGTGGGGAGGGAGAGGAGAAAGCAGGGAGGGGGAGGATTGAAAATGAAGCTCTCATTGTTGCAGAGGGAAAGCACTGCCTGCAGTGCAGTACTTGCTCTGCTGCTGTTCCCATTCCAGGGAGACTCGGGGACACGGATCCTCCCAGGGATCTGCCCATTCAAGGACACAGATGGGCCCTTCATGTCCCCTGAGACAGCAGTCTTGGAGCAGTTAGTTCTGTGTTCCTGCAGGGACAGTGTTTGTAGGGAGGGACAGGTCATTGTGGAAGGGGTGCAGGTCCCAGCTTAGCAGAGTTGAGTGTCCAGGCCGAGCATGGTTTGCAACAGCTCTTCTTTTGTGGCTTGATCCCAATCAAAGGTCTTTTGCTTCCTGTTGCTGTGCAGGGAAAGATGAGAGCGTCCCAGTGGAGTGGGAGCGCCGTCTGCTGAAGGTACGGCATTGCTGGGAGCTCCAGTGGAGAGAAGTGTTTGCCTGCCTCAAGGAGCCCCGCTCCTACACAAGTCACCACTGGACAGGAACAGCCTCTCAAATACTGCTGAGGAGCAGCTGCATGCCTTTGCAGTGCTGCTTCTGTCCCAAGCCAAAGAAGGGTCTTATGAGAAGAGTGGCAGGCAGCTTTAATGGGAGGGAATGCTGGGGGGAGCTGGGAGAAGGACTGTTCATCCAGGCAGCTCTCCCCAGAAGGCTGCGGCAACTTGGGAATGCGGGAAAAGGCAAAGAGCAAGGGATCATTGGCTTCTCCTGTTCTCCAACAGTTCCTGAAGGCATCTCTGGTGACCATGGAGGATGAGGACTGGACCGAGGCCCTGAGCTGTGAGCTGAGCCGATGGCTGAGCAGCTCTTCCAGCAGCTCTGGAGAAAAGGTGGGTTCTTCCTGGCTCTACCCAGCGGGGCAGCTGCAGGTACCCAACTGGGGCTGTGGCTGGTGCTCTGCACACTTGGGCTGCTCACACTGCTTCCCCAGCCCGTGCCCACCAGAGAGCCTTTCCATGCAGTCTCCCCAGGGGCTGGCTAAAGCTTGGACCTGCAGCTGCTCTCAGTGACTCCCAGGGAGTGGGTCCTTCCCACCTGGCCCTCTGCCATCAGGTCAGGCTGATGCCACATCTCAGCTTCTTCCTTCCCTTCCCATGCAGTCTTTCCTGTACAAAGCTCTGGGGACAGTGCTGGGAGCTTGTAAGAGAGTCCTCCACATCCAAAAGACGCTGCTGAAGCATCTGATAGAAGCAAACGCAGAGAAACCATCTGAGGCCCAGGTGAGCTCTCCTTCCATCCATCTTTGGCCATCATCCCTGGTCTGTCAGTGAGGCAGGGGGATTCTCCTGGCTCTGCTCTGGGCCTTTCAGTCTCCTCACTGCTGCCATTTCCCTCAGGCGATGACTGGCCCAATCACTATGGCTGTCCGTGCCAGTAGGTTCAGGCCTGCGCCAACTGCCCCTTGTTCTTTTGTGCAGGGAATGATCTCTCTTCTCAGCCATGCTGCTGAGAGCAACTTCCACACAGTCCTGGACACACTCAACATGTTTGCGTCCAAGCTGTGCAAAGGCCAGAATGCGAAGATTTCGAAGCGCAAGAAGGTGAAGCGTTACGGGTTTCCACCTTGTCTTTCTTGCACCTTATTTTCACAGCAGCTCCTGCCTAGGGAGCCCAGGTGCATCGTGTGGCACTGGAGGCTATTGAGTGAGTATCTCAAGGCATTTCTCCCCACACAGATGGAGTTGGACAGCACGAGAGCTCATGCCACACGCAGCACTATCATGCTTGCCTATGGCAGCTTAGCACTGCGAGCCTCCAAGGAACAACTGCTCGTCCACCTGGAGGGAGACATTGTGGGCAGCATCCTGCTGCTTTACAGCTTCAGCTGCCAGGTGAGAGGTTGGGGTTTGCCAGGGTGTCAGAGAATCCACTGCAGTCCCTCCATGAAGGGGGGATGCTGAGATGGGCCTTCTCTTTCCAAAGGTCCCTCGGGGAATGGTTTGTGCCCAGATGAAGATCCAAGCCCTTCCGTTAGAGTTGCCCCTGTGTGTTCCCCTTGCAGCCCTTGGCCCTTCCCGCAGTTCAAAGAATGTTCTTTTCTCTTGGGCCTCAGGACTTGCAGAACAGGCTCGCGCTGGTGCAGAGCATCACTGACTTCATCTCTGCCTTCTGTGCTGTGGGTGATTCTGCCTGTTTTAACCCTTCCTTGAAGGACAAGCTGCGGGAGATCCTCATGGTGAGTGCTTAGAGCCAGGGTTGACTGTAGCAGAGTACTGGGCTGTAGCACAAGCCTCGCTTCCCTGGAGGCATATAGGTCTCCCTCAGTTTCCATGTCTCCAGCTGGTGGGGACCTTGGGTGCTGGCAGGAAGAGGCTGGTCAGCGATCTAGGTGCACCAGCTGTGAAGCTGCTGCATCCTGCAGTGCTTCCGTGGGTAATGTGGGATTGATGGGGCTGATGTGTGGCAGTTGTGTCTGTCTCTGGGCCGGGTGGAAGAGCTCTCGTGTGCCACTTACCACTTTGACAGTGTCTCTCTGGGACTTTCAGGACTTGCTGAGGAAGTATTCTTTGGGCAGCCCTGTCTCCCCAGTGCCCCTCAAGGTGGTTCTGGCCCTGGAGCAGTTGAGGTAAGGGTGGGAGCCTCTGGGGTTGCAAGGCAGGATTGGTGGTCCTCCATTTGGGTAGCTCCTGGAGGTCTACAGGGGGCAGGGGTGAGGAGCCACATCTACAGGAGAGTCGGCTGTGATGTTGTGCCCAGCAAAGCTGAGGTTCTGGGCAGGGAGAAAAGCTCTGATGCTCCTGTCACCTGGCAGGGAAGAGAAGGGAGACCTGGGTTCTCCTTTCCTTTGGAGGGGGAGGTGGTTCACTGCTGCCAGAGAGGAGGTGGGTGTTGCTGGAACTAAAAACAGAGCTCAGCAGCACAGGGTAGGACTGTTGGCTTTGCAGCTGTCCATCAGGAGAAACTGATGTTGTCTGAACCAGTCTGGAGAGCACTGGTAAAGGCTCTTTTTGCTTTCTCTTCCTTTTTTCCTCCTGTCAGCAAGCTGAAGATCTTTTTAAGAAGCAAGGACATGTATGATTTCTTGGTTCTGTGCTTCAAGAACATTGTGATGCACCCTTCAGCGGAGATGATGACGAAGATCAGGAAGTCACAGCAAGCAGCTCGGTACCTGCAGGTAACCTGCCTTATCTTTTCCGGCCACCTCTCAGTCAGAAACCTACCTCAGCAAACACAACCCATGCTCTGGCAGCAGCCTTGATGCCACACCTCAGTCCCTTCTTCTGCTTTCAGCTTCAGCAAACATCATTGAAAGCTCTGGGCCGGCTCATGGTGGTTCTGCTGGAGACAGAGCCCAGCCGTGGCTTCTTCCAGAACATAGTCCATGTGAGTATGTGTGGGGCAAGGAATATATGATACCTGTTGATAGCGGGGACAGAGATCTGGGGACTGAGTAGACAATGAGAGAGGGAGAAATCTCCTGCTGACGTGCCAGCTCACTGCAAGCTCATAAATGGGCAGAGAAATGGGCCCTGCAGGGGGAAAGGCACAAGGGGGGCCACGTGGAACCACAGGCCAGGCCCTGAGGGAAAGTACTGGAAAAGGAGGGACAGAGAGGGGTGGCAGGAAAGGAAAGAAAAGACATCCACAGTGAGACGGATGATCTGCCTTAGGTCTTGCAGAGAGCAATGACTTCAGAGAATGTATGGGAGCGTAAGAGAGCCCTGCAAACCTGCTCCTGGCTGCTGGCTGCTTGTGAAAAGCTTCAGGTGAGTAAAGAGCCCCTCTGCATGCCCCTGGCTCCCTCCCCGGTGCCCCTGAGTTGGAAGGTGAGTTCAACCCGGCTGTGCATGCTGTCACCCACCACATGGGAAAGCACAGGCAGGAGAAGCAAGGGAGAGCTGGGGCTGCCTACAACTTTTTTCCTGCCTTTTGCTCCTGCAGAGAGGAGATGCCTGCAAACACTTTGGCACCTTGGTAGGATTGCTGGCACCTCTGACATGTGACGCCATGCTCACATCCCGTCAGTTGGCCATTACCTGTCTGAGCTCCCTTCTCCGCATCCAAGGTGAGTAGAGCAGGCACACGCTAGCCCTCTGCTTTCCTTCGCCGCACCCAGAGTCCCATGGGCTGGGGCCCTGTTTACAGGAGAGAGAGATAGTGTGCACCGCCCTCATCTTGTCCTTGCCCTGTCCTGTCTATCCTCTGTGGAAAGAGGTTCCGTTTCCAGAAGCATGACTTTCCTTTTCTCTCTGTGCTCTTTCCAGACAAGGTGACCTACACAGTCATCAAGACAGGAGACATCAGGAGCCTGTGTGAGGGGCTGAATGACTGCAGCACCGCCTCTCAGCTCCAGACCTCGTCCAAAATTGCAAGAGTAAGTGGACCCAAAAAGGAGTGCTGGGATCTTCGTGTGTAGGCTTCTGCACATCCCTCTGCTCCCCCCAACCTCTCACACCACTTCCAGAACGAGCTGTCACCCTGAGATCGCTTTTCTCAGGAAGTAGCAGGAGGCTCTGAGCTATGTCTGGCCTTCAGGTGCCCAGCACAAGGAGCTGATGTGCATGTGTGTGTGTGGCTGTGCATGTAAGTGTGTGCACTTGTATGACCGTGGCTGCTGGGGGGAGGCTTTGCATGTAAGCAAACAACATGGGTGGAGAAGCTGAGAGAAGGCTCAATCACTGTAGGTATGAATAGCAGGGTATGGACAGCAGGAGCGTTGTGATGGCCACTTGAATGACCAGCAAGCTGCTGAACTGAGAATGCCCTCAAGACCGCTTTGTGTTTTGAAGAGCTGCTGCAGATCTGTGATGGGATCTCTCCTGCTTCTCATTTCTCTGCAGATCGTGTGCAGAAACTTCCCCCTGGAACATGCCGCAGACTTCATGTTGGCCATCAAGGACACTTTCCAGAAGGCCAAAGGAATGCGTGTGCGTGCTGCTGGGAAGTGGATGATCACCTTTCTGCAGATGAATGGAAAGGACATCCATCAGGACGTAAGTGACTTTCTTCCATGTGTCTTGTACTCTGACTGTTGCATTACGCCTTGTGCTGTTTGCCTCTTGTGCTAAAGAAGCATAGCCTGAGTGCAGAGCCAGGGTTTGGACAGAGTGGCTGGCATAAAATGTAGGCTTAGGCCTTGGCAGCATGTCAGGGGAACAAGCACTGCTCATGTGCTGAATGTCCATGGTTAGGTCCTGTAGAGTCAAGGATGCAGCAAGTCATTCTTTTCCGCCTTCTTCTTTCAGATGCTGGTGATCCTCTACATTCTGCGCAGATGCACGTTGTCCTTGCAGCAGAGCACGTTCATGCCCTTCCTGTTCCAGGCAGTGGTCATTCTCACCCGCTGTAATGCAGAGGCCATAGTTGGCCACTTCTCCCGGCTGCCTGAGTCGACGGACAGGTATTGGCACTCCTGCCCTTGCTGTTGCTACTCTCCCAGTTGTAGCTTGCCTCTGTCAGAGGGAAGCAGCAGCTTTTCTTTTTCTTCTCAAAGTCTGTTTGAGGTGAAATTTACTCAGTCACAATTTGAGGCTCTCTTTTTTCTAGCGAGACGTGGAGGATAATAAGAAAGTTTTGTCTTCAACGGTGGAGCCGGTAGAAAAGAGAAGGGAAAGGAAGGGAAGGGAAGGAAAAAGGGAAGGAAAATAGGAAGGGAAGGGAAGGGAAAAAGGGAAGGGAAAAGAAGGGAAGGAAAAGAAGGGAAGGGAAGGGAACGGAAGGGAAGGGAAAGAAAAGGGAACGAAAAAAAGGGAAGGGAAGGGAAAAGAAGGGAAAAGAAGGGAAAAGGAAGTAAGGGAAAAAGGGAAGGGAAGGGAAAAGAAGAAAAAAGAAGGGAAAAGAAGGGAAAAGAAGGGAAAGAAAAGGGAAGGAAAAAAAGGGAAGGGAAGGGAAGGGAAGGGAAGGGAAGGGAAGGGAAGGGAAGGGAAGGGAAGGGAAGGGAAGGGAAGGGAAGGGAAGGGAAGGGAAGGGAAAGGAAAGGAAAAGAAGGGAAAAGAAGGGAAGGGAAAGGAAGGGAAAAGAAGGGAAAGAAAAGGGAAGGGAAAAGAAGGGAAAAGAAGGGAAAAGAAGGGAAAGAAAAAGGGAAGGGAATAGAAGGGAAGGGAAGGGAAGGGAAGGGAAGGGAAGGGAAGGGAAGGGAAGGGAAGGGAAGGGAAGGGAAGGGAAGGGAAGGGAAGGGAAGGGAAGGGAAGGGAAGGGGAAGGGAAGGGGAAGGGAAGGGAGGGGAAGGGAAGGGAAGGGAAGGGAAGGGAAGGGAAGGGAAGGGAAGGGAAGGGAAGGGAAGGGAAGGGAAGGGAAGGGAAGGGAAGGGAAGGGAAGGGAAGGGAAGGGAAGGGAAGGGAAGGGAAGGGAAGGGAAGGGAAGGGAAGGGAAAAGAAGGGAAGGGAAGGGAAGGGAAAGGAAGGGAAGGGAAGGGAAGGGAAAAGAAGGGAAAAGAAGGGAAAAGAAGGGAAAAGAAGGGAAGGGAAGGGAAGGGAAGGGAAGGGAAGGGAAGGGAAGGGAAGGAAAGGAAAGGAAAGGAAAGGAAAGGAAAGGAAAGGAAAGGAAAGGAAAGGAAAGGAAAGGAAAGGAAAGGAAAGGAAAGGAAAGGAAAGGAAAGAAAGGAAAGGAAAGGAAAGGAAAGGAAAGGAAAGGAAAGGAAAGGAAAGGAAAGGAAAGGAAAGGAAAGGAAAGGAAAGGAAAGGAAAGGAAAGGAAAGGAAGGGGAAGGGGAAGGGGAAGGGGAAGGGAAGGAAAGGAAAAAGGAAGGAAAAAAGGGAAGGGAAAGGAAGGGAAGGGAAGAACAAAATGAGAGAGGAGGGAAGGGGGAAGGAGGGGTGAGGGAGGGGTGTGGAAGGAGAGAAGTACAGGAGTGGAAGGGGAGAGGGAAAAAAAGAGAAGGTAAAAAAGACAAGAGGAGAGAAGAGGAGAGGAGAGGAGAGGAGAGGAGAGGAGAGGAGAGGAGAGGAGAGGAGAGGAGAGGAGAGGAGAGGAGAGGAGAGGAGAGGAGAGGAGAGGAGAGGAGAGGAGAGGAGAGGAGAGAAGAGAGGGAAGAGAAGAGAAGAGAAGAGAAGAGAAGAGAAGAGAAGAGAAGAGAAGAGAAGAGAAGAGAAGAGAAGAGAAGAGAAGAGAAGAGAAGAGAAGAGAAGAGAAGAGAAGAAAAGAGAAGAGAAAGAAGAGAAGAGGAGAAGAGAAAGGAGAGAAGAGAAAATGAGCTAAAAACTTGAATTATTTACTTAATAAATTAAATGCCAGAATCCTGGCTATGAAGTGAGTTGGTTTTTTTTGTTTTTGTTTTTGTTTTTGGTTATTTTTTTTTGTTTGTTTGTTTGTTTTTTTAACCAAGTCATCATTTTAATAGCTGCTGTCTCTTCTCCATAACTGTTACAGAATCAGAGTCACTAAAAGTCAGGGATTGGAAGGAACCTTGCAAGATCATCTAGACCAATCCCCCTGCCTTAGCAGGAACCCCTAGGATAGGTCACACAGAAATTCGTCCTGGCAGGTTTTGAATTTCTCCAGAGTAGGAGACCCCACAACCCTTCTGGGCAGCCCATTCTGATGTTCTGTTACCCTCTCCATGAAAAAGTTTTTTCTCATATTTCTGTGGAACCTCCTATTTTGCAGCTTGTACCCATTTCTTCTTGTCCCATCACCAGATGTCGTTGAGAAGAGCCTGGCTCCATCCTCCTGACACATAACCTTTACAGATTTATAAACGTTAATGAGGTTACCTCTCAGTCTTGTCTTCTCCAAACTAAGGAGACCCAGATCCTTCAGCCTTTCCTCATAAGGGAGATGTCCAGTCACTTTATCATCTTTGTCTCTCTTCACTGGACTCTCTCAAGAAGTTCCCTGTCCTTGAATGGAGGAGCCCAGAACTGGACACAGTACTCCAGATGTTGTCTCACCAGGGCAGAGTAGAGGGGGAGGAGAACCTCTTTTGACCTACTAACTACATCCCTTCTGGTACACCCTAGGGTGCCATTGGCCTTCTTGGCTACAGGGCAAAGAGCTGGCTCATGGTCACCTTGCTGTTCACCAAAACCTCCAGACCCCTTTCCCCATCTCCAACAGGTCAGCCTATACTGGTATTTGGAATTTTTCTTTCCCAGATACAAGACTCTATGCTTGCCTTGTTAAATTTCATTAAATGTCCCCCTGTCCAACTCTCCAGACTGTCTTGGTCTGGCTGGGTGGCAGCACAGCCTTCTAATGCGCCAACCCTGTCTTGTGTCCTCCCAGTCTTGTGCTGACCATTTTCCCTCATCCAAGTAATTGATGAATATATTGAATAGCACTGGTCCCAGTACCTATCCCTGAGTAACTCCACTAGATACACTTCTCCAACCAGACTCACTCTGTCCCACTGACCACAACTCACTGACATCTTCCCATCACAGTCCACCTCACAGCTTGATCATCCAGACCACACTTTCACAGTTTAGCTGCAAGGTTGCTGTGGGAGATGGTGTCAAATGCTTTACTGAAATCAAGATAGACCACATTCACCGGTTGGATCATCTGTCCACCTGGTTATTTCTTCATAAAAAGCTATCAGGTTAGTCAAGCATGACTTCCCCTTGGTAAAGCCATGCTGACTGCCCCTAGTGACCCTCTTATCCTTGAAATGTCTAGAGGCAGAGCCAAGGATATGTTGTTTCATCACCTTTCCATGGATGGAGGTGAGGCTGATCAGTCTACAGTTACCTCGGTCCTCCTTCTTGGCCTTTCTGAAGGCTGGAGTAGCATTTGTTTTCCTCCAGTCCTCAGGCACGTCTCTTGTTTCACATGACTTACCAAAGATGGTGGAGAGTGGCCTAGCAGTGCCTTCTGCCAGCTCCCTCAGCATCTGCAGGTGCATCTTATCAGGACCCATGTATTTATGGGTGTCTAGATTGCTTAACTGGTCATTAACCCAGTCCTCATCAGCTGAGGTAAACTCCTTGATCCTGACTTCCTCTGCAGCCTTAGGGGTACAGGACTCCTCAGGACAGCCTCAAGACTACCTTTGTTATCTACTGTCCATCACAGTTTGCATATCTGTTGGTTTAATTTTTCCATTTTCTGACTTTATCTTTTATGTTGAACAGCTGTTCATTGGAGAAGTCTCTTGACAAATCATACAGCCTTTAATTCTATATTATGATGGACAAATGACAAAGTGCTTATATATGAAGCAATATTCAACTTCTGTTCTTCATGTACCATGACAAGCGCTGCTGAGATAGAATTTCTAAAAGTGCTGCCAAAGAAATGTTCCACCTTGTCCCCTGTAATGTATTTAATGAGATGTTTAAATTCTACTGTAATCCAAGTGACCAGCAGCTCATTCTCTTCCACGCCAACCTGTTTGCACAGTGAATTCCTAGAAAGGAGACAAAATCTAACATTCACCAACAGAAAGACTTCTAATGTGAACTAATTTATTTATTTATTTTTTAATATCTCTGTGACAGTTTCAGGAGTGCTCTTAAGATGATTTACCTGTAAACAAGGTGTAAAACTGTCTTCACTTAGAAAAAGCCTAGTTATGATTATTTCTACTAGCCAGATGGGATTCGCCAATATCTCTCGTCTATGTGTAGAACATTAGTAATATATTTTGATGCAGTTAATTTCTTTTCCTCATTTAGTTAGACTGAAGTCTCAAACACAGTGGGCCATCCTCAGAAACATGGTCTGCTCTAGAAATTCTGCAGAATGGCACAAGGAAGACTCTACATATAAAATGACAGGCGTTTTCCTTCCAGTAAAATTCTCACAGTTAAAGCTTATTGTTCCCTAACATACTTTTAGTTACAGTATCCTAATTTGAAAACATCAACCCTTTTAATTTTAAGGAGGAAAAGCTTATCAGGTTATTTTCCACACAATCCTATTTTCTATCCTCTCCGAGAAAGAGAGAGAGAGGAAAAAAAAGGCCTTATGAGTGTAAAACTTCCTTATAAATAAAAAAAAGCAGCTGAAGTTTCAATACAGTTAATTCTAGTGAAGACAATCACCAAGCACTGTCTTATGAAGTTCAGAACTGTGCATTGTGACTTCCAGACAACAAAGCCTGGAGACAACAAAGCCTAGGAAGAAATGGAAATATGCTGGAGAGAGACAAATGTTACAGAAGAAAAATTTGTGAAGGGTGTAGTCCATAGAGGTTGAAATAAAAGCTATACAAATATTATGCATGCCTGCAGATAGCAACTAATGCAGAATCCATCAAATGGTTCATTAGGGATTAGCAAAATCTGAATTAAGGGTATTGGAAGACTCGTGCAGAACTCCATCAAGATCATTTTGTAGTCAACAATGACATTTAGAAAACATGCATATATAATCTTTATTCTTCACATGCTGTCCTTCTCATTGCAGTGGCTCTGCTACAGTATGGAGGGATCTTAGAATCATAGAATCATAGAATAATTCTGGTTGGAAAAGACCTCAAAGACCATCAAGACCAACTGCAGCCTAACCATAGTACCCTAACTCTTAACAACCCTCTGCTAAATCATCTCTCTCAGCACCACATCCAAATGGCTCTTAAACACATTCAGGGATGGTGACTCAACCACCTCCCTAGGGAGCCTATTCCAGTGTTTAACTACCCTTTCTCTGAAGACGTGTTTCCTAATGTCCAAACTAAACTTACCTTGGTGCAACTTGAGGCCATTTCCTCTTGTCCTGTCACCGGCCAGCAGTGAGAAGAGACTCGCCCTGCTCTCTCTGTAAGCACCTTTCAGATACTGGAAGAGAGCAATAAAGTCTCCCCTCAGCCTCCTTTTCCCCAGACTAAACAGCTCCTGCTCCTTCAGACTCTCCTCATAGGGCTGATTTTCCAAGCCCTTCACAAGCCTTGTTGCCCTTCTCTGGACCTGCTCCAGTACCTCCATGTCTTTCCTGTGCTGAGGTGCCCCAAACTGAACACAGTACTTGAGGTGAGGCCTTACCCTTATCCGCTAAGTAGGTCAGCTTGTCATAGACAGGCTTAAAATATGTGAACATACCTCACTGTGGATATAAATGCTCACCCTGATCTTTTTGGAGTCATCTGTGTACTCTGAAGGTCTTGGTAGCTTTCACATATTGCACAAAATTGTGCCCTTTTATCTGCGATTTGAAAACCCATATTTAGGGCCCACTCTTGCTGTACTTCAACTGTCAGCAAGATTCAAATTCACAAACTTGATTTGTTCAGAGCTGTTGCACACTTGCAGGTGGCAGCATTTGGAGAATCTAACTTGTGAAGGGTGGTCAGGCGTACTACACATTTGAACAGCACAGAGGTTAAAGTGAAAAATGTTCTGTCCTGCTACACTTTTGACACTAAACTTCTTCAGTGTTTGTTAACATCTTGTCGTTGCTCCACACATGCTCTGTGGCCATCTGGGAGTGGTTCAGGAGATGGGAATGGTCCTTTGTCCTTTCACTCTGCAGTCCACGGCTGCTATTAACAGTACTTTACTTGAGCTATGTAGACACTAGTTGTCTATTTTACATGATACCTCTCCAAACCAGATATTTAAACGGAGCATTCATTTACCACTGTTTAGTGAGGAAGATTGTCAGAGATCAGACAGATCATTAAGGACCTGAAGAGGCCATAACTGCTTGAAAAAATAAAAATGACAAGTCTCCTCAAAGACTGGTTTACTGTTTTCCAGGCCTACAATCCAGAACATTTCATGTATAGTTATGTCTAGGCCATTTTAACACCTTACCTCCCCTGATCCTCTGTTTCTTTCTGGTAACTGAGATTTCATCATGTCAATTTTCCTATTATACCTGGAGAGATGATAAGACATTTGTTTTAATTTTTTGCACCATGTTCCCTATAGAAGCATCTCTCCCTATAAAAAGATATAATCATCTATTCTGCTTTCTTTATTTCGGGCTCTATAAAAAATAAAAAATGACAATGAGAGTGTTTTGTGAAGAACCAAATAATTGAAATGCTGTGGAAAAACACTGCATAGAATTCTCTCTTTCAGATGTATCTTTACTCTCCTATATGTTTTTTTTTTCCCTGACTTCCCTGACTTTCCACTGCCTTGAACCTTAATTACAAGTCATCCAATGAGCAATTTAGACACTTGTCGACAGTAATTATTTACTTATAGACTGTATATATTGCATATATTTGACATGCTTGTATGGAGTTTAAGTGTAAATGCAAAGTGTGCTATGGATAATTTTATTCTACTACTGAAGTTGCCTATAGGAGTCTTACAGTTCTGAATACCTCTAAAAGCTGTCATACAGGATGTGGAAACCAGTTGACTGAGTCACCTGGTAAATACAGCCTTGATTTCTGATTCTTCTCCAAGCCATGTCACACTTCTGGTAGCACCTTGGAGATGGACTGGGACTGATTAAATTCAACACTGTGTAAACAGCACAAAATAATTTTATCATTTTATCTAAATTCTTGTATCCTACGTATTACTAAGCATTTTTAACATCATTCTGAAATGTTACCAATTCCCAAAGAGAAATACCTATTTTTGACCCTGTCTCTATCTTTTGTCTGCCTTGTTTGTGGTTCAGGGAATGGGAAACCAGGTACCTGTGGTGCACCTGTAGTTTACATTGTTTCTTCCCGTAACATGCATTTTTCTGCAGGTTTATTGAATAATATTCAGTTACACGCTAATTGTGATCCACAATTGTGATCCACAACTGTGTATTTCTTGAGAATCTGTTCTTCAGTTTACTTCATGAAAATATTTATTCTTTCCTAATCACTCCAACTGTAAGGATCTGCAGGGATATTTGCACAGTGATGAGGTGTAGGACAGGATGCAGATACAGCTGAAGCAAGAGGCCAAGCATGAAGGTCTCAGATATCAAGGAGCTTCTGAGGGAAGAAAGCATGGGTCCTGTGCACAGCTTATTTACCAGAGCAGGATTACAGCTTAACTAGAAGCATAGACAATTAATTCATATCAAGTTACACTTGTAGGTTCTCATCTCAGTATTGTTTTTCACGTTAATCTGCCCTCCTTTTTTTCCCAGCGTTCGAGTACTCCATCAGATATATTGATAGATAGTAAAAATGTTCCTATTTGTTTAATTTTTTTTTTCTTCAGTTTTTTTTTTTTTTCTCACAGAAAAGACTATCTATTCTTTGAGTCCTACTAGTAGTGTTTTCAGTGTGAGATCCTTTTAGGGCATGGATGAATAAAACTGAATGAGGTACTCTGTCCTCAGCAGTGCTTTTATTCTACTGGAAATACATTTTAGAATTATTGGGTTTGGATATCAGGAGATCATCATCACATCTGGTAGATATTTTAAATTTGCCACTAACATTTCATCTATGGTTAATGAGTCTGTTATTTCAAATTGTATGTGTAGTTCACATGATGTGACTTCAGTATAAACCAGAATGTTTAATAAAACATAAAACTGAGCTTCGCCTTTGCAGTTTTAACTGTACTTATTTTGTTTTACTCCCTGTTGATTTAGATTCTTCCCAACTTTTGAAGTTACATTTTTTTTTTTTTTTTCTTGTAACATGGTCTTTCACTCTTTTCAAAGGAAGATTAGATCTTCATGCTAATCTCCCTTGATGGGAATTCTCTTGGTTGTTATTATAGAAGTTCTTTCTAGATTTCCAGTATGTGTGACAGTCTAACAAGTGTTCTTCATTCTTTAGTTCTATGAATATCAGATTGAATTGAGTTCAGTTGAAAGATGATACAAAAAATTGTCAGTTTTTCCTGGTTTTTAATATCTCCAGAGAAACTGCCTACAGCAATTCTACTTGGAAAAGATGTGGAAATATTTTCACTGGCATTTGCTGGTGGAAATCATTGATTTCTTTCATAGAAATTAATTTTGTTCATTAAAGAACAAACACAATAAAGGCTGTTACATTTGATCATCTTTTGCAGGAGAGGATACTATAATTTGTGCCTCAGTAACCAGTTCAGAGACTCACCCTTGCTCTGTATCTCACTATGGAATTATCTGGCAAGTTGGACTAGATTGATTATGGGTCAAATGAATAAGAAACAAAAGCTGCGTGTAGCCGACCTTATAAGAATAATGTCTCATCAGCCAAAGAAAACTGATCTCCCTTTTCAGTACCAGTGAATTTATAATTAGTTTAATGTGTCCAGTTCAGGCACCCAGTCCTAGAAGATGATCTAGAACGATGGACACATGGCCTGTTTTATGTTGAGGGAACTGGGCTTCAGTCTGGAGACGGAGGCTAAGGGGGACAGTTTGATAGTTCCATACATTCCATACAAAGGGAACAGAGCCATAGATGATAACACTGTAAATGAGCAGCCATAAGTTAGGCCAGCTTCAGCTTGAACGTCAGGTGAAGTTAAGCCACTAGTGATAGGGCATTGGGCAGGCTTCCCAGAAAGATGATAAAATCTCTGTCCTTTGGGGTGTTCTAGATCAACTTAGAAAAAGCTGTGACAGAGATGATGTGGTGCTGAGCCCTCGTGCTTTGAGCAGGAGGTTGGTCAGGCTGACAACCAGATGTTCCTTTCAAACAGCAACAGTGTGGCTTTGTGACTGTATGATTTTTCTGCATTTGAAATCACTTTGATAGGAATTTAATGTATTCAATAATTCAATTGTTTTTGAAATGGATTGCAAAAGATGCAAAGAAAGAAGATATTTGTGTCAAGATGCACTCACGTGAATGATAAAAGTAAATGAATTCAAATCAAGCATTTCCTTTGTACTTTTAAGGTTCAGCAGAGGAGAAAAAAGGAAAATGTTTCTTCTTTTTTGAAAAATCAAACAGAAATGTCTACTTACAGGAAGTTATAAGGAAATGTCTACTTATAGGAAGTTAGGAAACTTCTTTCCTAATGGTTTTTAGCTCTGTTATTTATTTATTTTTAAGTCTGGTTAATGTCTCTGACATGTGCCCCTGGAAGAGAGCAAAGCTCTCTGGAGAGGTTGTCTGGGCATCAGGTAGGGGTTTCAGTGCCTCCTGGCATGGAGTTGCCAGTCACTAAGAGAATGCCAGATAATGGTATTCCGGGAGCTACATCCTGCCAGGGACTCTCCCTCACTCTCTGTCTTGAATCCCTGCTTCGGCACAGAACCCTGGAGCCAAGTGCTTTACAAAAACATGCTGTGTTCTGGGGCCTGCAAGGGTGTTCTGCTTGCTGTCTGGTTCTTTATGAGGTGAGACTCCTTGGTGTGATGTCACAGTTGTTGTGGCAGCCACGGGAGCGGTGGCCCAGTCTCTTGTGGGACCCGCAGGGAGAGGACCAGAGAGAGCTTTGTGTCTATCTGGAGATTTCCTGCAGTGATGGAGCGGCTGAGAGCCTTTCGAGGTGAGGTCCCTCCACCTCTCTGGACACAGTAATACTGCCTCAGCTCGTGTGTGCCACTAATGTCTATTTAGGATGTGCCAGCAGCACTGTCCTTGCTCTGCTGAATGCAGCCACCCACCATGGTTTCCCCAGTACCCCAGCAAGGGGAAGGCTCTCTCCCGTCTCCCAGCGGACCCACACACGTGCCAGAACAGCTCACCCCACGCTGTGGGGCTGAGGAGTGTTCATCCCAGAGCTGGCTGGATGCTTGGCGCTGGCTCCAAGCAACACCAGCAGCAGCTTATCTACTCTTTCAGGTCTCTTCGCCTGTGTGGGCTGCATGCCCAGATGTATGCGTCGCAGGGAGGCAAGCCCTGTCCCTTCCTGTGGCGTGACTTTGCTGCTGCAGCGCCTGCAAGACCAGGAGGTGAGCTGGGGACATCCAACCATCAATCCTTGCCCTGTCCCAGTGGTCTCGTGGTTGCCAGGCCCCAGAAGCACACTGGCATATTGATGGGTGGCAGCGGGCAAAGTGAGTGTGATTGATCCCTGTCCCCAGGGTGACCGACAGCAGGTTTACTGCGAGTTGGAGAGCGTCTTGTGGGAAGATGACAGCCGCCCGCCGTGCGGAGTGGTGAACCGGCTGCTGGCAGAGGTGTCCCAGGACCTGACAGCAGCTCAGGTGAGGGGTCACTCCCAAAGGCAAAGAGAGCCGCCTGCCCACATTGGTGTTCTCCTGGTGGACAGTGGTGGCTTAGCCCTTCCAAGGGCCTCAAGTAGTTTCCTGTGCTGTGTGTCACCAGTGACTCTTTTTCAGGGAGTGACAGACAGTGTAAGGATGGCTGCCAGCAACGTCCTGGTGGCTCTGGCCCGGATGAACTTCAGCTTGGTGATGGCTGAGCTCCAGGGCCACCTGAAGGCCAAGGGGGATATGTCCAAGGAGTTTCTGCTCATCACTCTAAGCAAACTGTTCAGAAGCTACGGTAAAGTGCCCTCAGCCCCCTCACATTGATGACAACTGGGGAAAGAGGAAAGACCCCACTTTGCAGCCCCTCTTCCCTCACTGCTGATGCTCTCCTTCCCCTCTGCAGCTCCACAGTGCATCCCCTTCATGCGGCTGACGCTGGCTGGCCTGTGCAGTGTGGTGGGCCAGGTGAGAAGTGGCCAGACCCTGAGCATCACTTGTACTGGTGAGTGCCAGCCACAGAGCAGGGGGGCTCGGGACAGCCCTTGCATCTCACCCTACTGCAGACTCTCAGGGGCTCTCTCACTATCTCTTTATTAATTAATTAATCATTTATTTGTTTTGTTTTTTTTTCAGTTGTGAAACAATGGTCAGAAGGAATCAAGTTTCACTTGTCCTCTGGACAGCAATGCCCCTGGCCTGCCAAAGAGAAAGAGCAGATCTGTGAGAATCTTTACCAGCTCTTCTGCTCTGTGCTGAGGAACTGGCAGGACTGCAAGGAGGAAAAGGTGAGCACTGCTGCATTCCCAACCCGGGATGGCAGTGTGCACATCTATGTTGGCAGCTCTGTCTGTGCCCAGCAGGCTGAGAGCAGAAGGGTGATGAGAGGGAGTGGGCTGGCTCTGCAAAGGGCCCTGAACTGGCTCTGTGCTTGGGGCTGGATCTCTCTGCCAGGGAGAAGCCTCATGTCACAGCACTGTGGTAGGGTGAGCTGGGGATGAAGGTGTGGGGAAAACCTTCCTGCCCTCCAGAGTGAGCCCATCTCCTGCTGGGTACAGGGATATGGGGAAAGGGAAGGGAAAGAGAAAGCCCTCTCTGTAGAAAGGGCAGACCTTCAGTCTTTGACGCTGGGCCTCTGCTATCCCTCTCCAGGACAAACAGACCATCCTCAGGGCTGTGGCTGCCATGATGGCTGTCCTCCTGCAACAGGAGCTGCACCGAGAGCATGTCTGGGAGCAGCTCCTCTGCCTCATTCACGAGTATCAGGAGGTCCAAGACACCTGCAGGATGGCCAAGGTGAGATGTTGTGCAGGGCTCAGTGTGGATGTGGGGCCCATGCAAGTGCCAAGAGGGGACAGGGGGATGGAGGGAGGAGGCAAGGAGCCCTTGGGGAAAGAAGGAACAGGTGTTCAAGGGAATTCTGAGGCTTTCTAAGCTCTTCAGTCAGGGAAGGAACAATCCAGACAGGAGCCAGAAGGGAGCCAGGAGTCACTGGGGCCCATCTCCTGGGGATGAGAGGCTTTGCCACCACCAGCATGGGGCTCTGAGCACCTGAAGAGCTCTGTGCTAACAACTAGGGGGACCATGTCCAGTTGCATCTGATGGAGGAGAAGAGGGCTGCTGGGTGGGAAACTCCTGCAAAGGATGCCCAAACAGGGCTCGGTTGAGAGCAGAGAGACTCTCTTGGTGCTGCTGGGATGGGGGACAAACAAGAGCACCTGTGTGGGAGCTTCTCCCAGCAGAAACACTATTGGGAAACAGTGTCTCTCCTCCTGAGTGGCTAAACGTAGCTTCAGCCCTTTCTTCCTCTCCTGGTCTCTTGCAGAGCCTCAATATCTTCATGGAGGCCTTAGAGGGCATTGAGACACTCATTCCCAAGGACAAGTTTCTGGCCATCACCAGTGCTGTGTTCTATGAGGTAAGGGGAGCCTATCCTTGTGCCCACAGCAGTTTCCCTCTTGGCTAAGTCTCAGGAAGACTGCAGAGCTCTGAGCCTCTGACAGCTGCTCAGCCTTAGCTCCTGGATGCCTGTGGTTGCTCCAGAGCTGTGTGTTTGCCCCTGAGGATGCTGTGGAGCAAGCTGGGTTTTGTCTGTATGATGTCCTCTGCTTGAGAGTGCCAAGGGTGACAAGAGGTGGCAGCAGTTTCTTTTCCGTCCTCAATGCTGATGCAATTTCCTCAAATGGACCTTGTTCCCACAGCTGTCTTCCAACACCAAGCAGCACAGCGAGGCTGATAGTGCAGATCTAACCCACTGCATCCTGCTGCAGGGTAAGGAGAAGAGCTTTGGCGATGTTTGTTGGTGCCTGGTCCAAATCCTCTCTCACAAACCCCAGAAATGGGTATGAGTTTCTTGCTAACACAGCGTGGGTTTTCCTCCCTGCAGCCCGGATCTGCCCGGAGGAAACAGTCCTGTTCCTGCAGTCGCAGATAGGCAGTGAGAAGGAGGATGAATGCGTGACAGCCCTGGGATTGCTCGGTGCTCTGGCTCACTCTGGTGGTTAGTACCACGGGTCGGGACTTCCAGAGGTCCCTATTGCCATCTGGGTTGTGCCTCCACGCATACTTTTGCACATCTCTTGCAGAGCCCATGATGACAGAGAAGCTGCCCCAGATTGCAGAGGCTGTGCAGTGTCTGAGCAGTGACCTCAGGACACAGGTGAGCTGGTTTGGGAAAGTGTTTTTGGGTTGTTGATGCTGCTGCCAAGATGGGCAGGGCTGGGTTGACCAGAGAGATCCTGGAGCACTGACTACATGGTTGTGATGTGATGGCTCCTGTGGGGGGAGCAGGGAGAGTGGAGCAGGCAGGTCCCTGCACAGCCTGGTGCAAAGGCCTTTCCCTCACCTCAGGGACCAAGGCTCTTGTTGTTTCTGCTCATGCCCGAAGGGCTGCCATGATGAGCAAGTGGCTTCCCTTTGCCATCTGACCAGGAAAATCACACCACCCAAAATTGATCCCTGGCAGGTGAGGAGGGCCATTCTGCATTTCATCAAGGATGTGCTCAGTGTTAATGCCTGGAGCTGCTCAGCTTTGGATGTAGTGGGACACATCTTCAGTGAGTTCAGCCGCACCACAGGAAGAAGGGTAAGGACAGTGGGCAGCATCTTCTTTTGAAAGACCCGCGCTGCTCAGAGGCTGGCACAGAAATACCAGTGGGGCCACACCTGAGCTTATGAGAGGCTCCTGAGAACATAACGTAACTGGCATTTCAATAACACTGTTGTGCAGGCAGCTGGAGACCTTTCTGCCCAGGAAGCTCAGGAAGAAGGAGATCTCCAAGAGCTGTGCATGGACATCCTGGGGTCACTGGATGTCTCTGTGAGTGGGATGTCCAAAGTAAGTCACACCCTGCTACACTGCCGTCCCTTGCCTTTGCACCATGTGTTCCTTGCCTCATTACAACACCCCTGGTCTGTCCTCCAACGTGCTCTGAAGCTCTGAAGCACACAAATTCACAGAGCCCTCTTCATCTCTGAGCAGAGGCAGGAATGCTGACATGCTCAACTGCCTCATTCCCTACAGCTCCTGTGGCCGCGGCTGCTGCTGTATGTGGTGCCAGCCCAGTACACCGGCATGCTAATCCCGGTGTCCCGCTGCATCCAAGCCCTGGCTGAGAGAGGGGACCTGAGAGTGCAGGAAGCAGAAGAACTGGATCCCCACTTTGTCAACTCCATGTTTCAAGGTAGGAGCAAAAACTTCCCCAGTAAGCTCTGCTGACCTGTGTTAGCACCCAGTAGGGACAGCAGAGGTACATGCGGCAGGGCATGGAGCGTCTTGACATCTCACTCAGCAATTCTTTCTCCTTGCAGGTCCACTGCTGACTCCCCAGACAATGCTGGCACGCCTGTTGGTGAGTAGATGCTTCAGAGCCTGGTGCCACGATCCCTGAGGAGGAAGCAGCTTGGACATGGGCAAAGCTGTTGGATGCTCCTTGCCCGCCAGGGCAGAGCCAAGCTACTTCCCTTGTAGGGGAAGCCACTGCTCTTCTCTCCCGCTGCAGTCGTGACCTTGCTTCTCCTTGCTCTTTCTCAGGTGGTGGCAGGGAGCCCTTTTGCAGGCAGTGAACTCCAAGCTGCTGCCTTGCTGCTCATGCGAAACCTCCACAGCAGGATCCACAGAGCTGTGGGGGCCATGTGGGCTGCTGAGATCCCCCTGCTGCTGCAGTGCCTTGAAGGTAAAGTGCTGGTGGGGAGGGAGAGGAGAAAGCAGGGAGGGGGAGGATTGAAAATGAAGCTCTCATTGTTGCAGAGGGAAAGCACTGCCTGCAGTGCAGTACTTGCTCTGCTGCTGTTCCCATTCAAGGGAGACTCGGGGACACGGATCCTCCCAGGGATCTGCCATTCAAGGACACAGATGGGCCCTTCATGTCCCCTGAGACAGCAGTCTTGGAGCAGTTAGTTCTGTGTTCCTGCAGGGACAGTGTTTGTAGGGAGGGACAGGTCATTGTGGAAGGGGTGCAGGTCCCAGCTTAGCAGAGTTGAGTGTCCAGGCCGAGCATGGTTTGCAACAGCTCTTCTTTTGTGGCTTGATCCCAATCAAAGGTCTTTTGCTTCCTGTTGCTGTGTAGGGAAAGATGAGAGCGTCCCAGTGGAGTGGGAGCGCCGTCTGCTGAAGGTACGGCATTGCTGGGAGCTCCAGTGGAGAGAAGTGTTTGCCTGCCTCAAGGAGTCCCGCTCCTACACAAGTCACCACTGGACAGGAACAGCCTCTCAAATACTGCTGAGGAGCAGCTGCATGCCTTTGCAGTGCTGCTTCTGTCCCAAGCCAAAGAAGGGTCTTATGAGAAGAGTGGCAGGCAGCTTTAATGGGAGGGAATGCTGGGGGGAGCTGGGAGAAGGACTGTTCATCCAGGCAGCTCTCCCCAGAAGGCTGCGGCAACTTGGGAATGCGGGAAAAGGCAAAGAGCAAGGGATCATTGGCTTCTCCTGTTCTCCAACAGTTCCTGAAGGCATCTCTGGTGACCATGGAGGATGAGGACTGGACCGAGGCCCTGAGCTGTGAGCTGAGCCGATGGCTGAGCAGTTCTTCCAGCAGCTCTGGAGAAAAGGTGGGTTCCCTCTGGCTCTACCCAGCGGGGCAGCTGCAGGTACGCAACTGGGGCTGCGGCTGGTGCTCTGCACACTTGGGCTGCTCACACTGCTTCCCCAGCCCGTGCCCACCAGAGAGCCTTTCCATGCAGTCTCCCCAGGGGCTGGCTAAAGCTTGGACCTGCAGCTGCTCTCAGTGACTCCCAGGGAGTGGGTCCTTCCCACCTGGCCCTCTGCCATCAGGTCAGGCTGATGCCACATCTCAGCTTCTTCCTTCCCTTCCCATGCAGTCTTTCCTGTACAAAGCTCTGGGGACAGTGCTGGGAGCTTGTAAGAGAGTCCTCCACATCCAAAAGATGCTGCTGAAGCATCTGATAGAAGCAAACGCAGAGAAACCATCTGAGGCCCAGGTGAGCTCTCCTTCCATCCATCTTTGGCCATCATCCCTGGTCTGTCAGTGAGGCAGGGGGATTCTCCTGGCTCTGCTCTGGGCCTTTCAGTCTCCTCACTGCTGCCATTTCCCTCAGGCGATGACTGGCCCAATCACTATGGCTGTCCGTGCCAGTAGGTTCAGGCCTGCGCCAACTGCCCCTTGTTCTTTTGAGCAGGGAATGATCTCTCTTCTCAGCCATGCTGCTGAGAGCAACTTCCACACAGTCCTGGACACACTCAACATGTTTGCGTCCAAGCTGTGCAAAGGCCGGAATGCGAAGATTTCGAAGCGCAAGAAGGTGAAGCGTTACGGGTTTCCACCTTGTCTTTCTTGCACCTTATTTTCACAGCAGCTCCTGCCTAGGGAGCCCAGGTGCATCGTGTGGCACTGGAGGCTATTGAGTGAGTATCTCAAGGCATTTCTCCCCACACAGATGGAGTTGGACAGCACGAGAGCTCATGCCACACGCAGCACTATCATGCTTGCCTATGGCAGCTTAGCACTGCGAGCCTCCAAGGAACAACTGCTCGTCCACCTGGAGGGAGACATTGTGGGCAGCATCCTGCTGCTTTACAGCTTCAGCTGCCAGGTGAGAGGTTGGGGTTTGCCAGGGTGTCAGAGAATCAACTGCAGTCCCTCCATGAAGGGGGAGGCTGAGATGGGCCTTCTCTTTCCAAATGTCCCTCGGGGAATGGTTTGTGCCCAGATGAAGATCCAAGCCCTTCCGTTAGTGTTGCCCCAGTGTGTTCCCCTTGCAGCCCTCGGCCCTTCCCGCAGTTCAAAGAATGTTCTTTTCTCTTGGGCCTCAGGACTTGCAGAACAGGCTCGCGCTGGTGCAGAGCATCACTGACTTCATCTCTGCCTTCTGTGCTGTGGGTGATTCTGCCTGTTTTAACCCTTCCTTGAAGGACAAGCTGCGGGAGATCCTCATGGTGAGTGCTTAGAGCCAGGGTTGACTGTAGCAGAGTACTGGGCTGTAGCACAAGCCTCGCTTCCCTGGAGGCATATAGGTCTCCCTCAGTTTCCATGTCTCCAGCTGGTGGGGACCTTGGGTGCTGGCAGGAAGAGGCTGGTCAGCGATCTAGGTGCACCAGCTGTGAAGCTGCTGCATCCTGCAGTGGTTCCGTAGGTAATGTGGGATTGATGGGGCTGATGTGTGGCAGTTGTGTCTGTCTCTGGGCTGGGTGGAAGAGCTCTCGTGTGCCACTTACCACTTTGACAGTGTCTCTCTGGGACTTTCAGGACTTGCTGAGGAAGTATTCTTTGGGCAGCCCTGTCTCCCCAGTGCCCCTCAAGGTGGTTCTGGCCCTGGAGCAGTTGAGGTAAGGGTGGGAGCCTCTGGGGTTGCAAGGCAGGATTGGTGGTCCTCCATTTGGGTAGCTTCTGGAGGTCTACAGGGGGCAGGGGTGAGGAGCCACATCTACAGGAGAGTCGGCTGTGATGTTGTGCCCAGCAAAGCTGAGGTTCTGGGCAGGGAGAAAAGCTCTGATGCTCCTGTCACCAGGCAGGGAAGAGAAGGGAGACCCGGGGTCTCCTTTCCTTTGGAGGGGGAGGTGGTTCACTGCTGCCAGAGAGGAGGTGGGTGTTGCT
Organism: Coturnix japonica; assembly: GCF_054131305.1. Lineage (NCBI taxonomy): Eukaryota > Metazoa > Chordata > Aves > Galliformes > Phasianidae > Coturnix > Coturnix japonica. The sequence goes on along the minus strand of NC_140663.1, from coordinate 107,785,021 downwards.
GGAACTAAAAACAGAGCTCAGCAGCACAGGACAGCTCACTGCTGGCTTTGCAGCTGTCCATCAGGAGAAACTGATGTTGTCTAAACCAGTCTGGAGAGCACTGGTAAAGTCTCTTTTTGCTTTCTCTTCCTTTTTTCCTCCTGTCAGCAAGCTGAAGATCTTTTTAAGAAGCAAGGACATGTATGATTTCTTGGTTCTGTGCTTCAAGAACATTGTGATGCACCCTTCAGCGGAGATGATGACAAAGATCAGGAAGTCACAGCAAGCAGCTCGGTACCTCCAGGTAACCTGCCTTATCTTTTCCGGCCACCTCTCAGTCAGAAACCTACCTCAGCAAACACGACCCATGCTCTGGCAGCAGCCTTGATGCCACACCTCAGTCCCTTCTTCTGCTTTCAGCTTCAGCAAACATCATTGAAAGCTCTGGGCCGGCTCATGGTGGTTCTGCTGGAGACAGAGCCTAGCCGTGGATTCTTCCAGAACATAGTCCATGTGAGTATGTGTGGGGCAAGGAATATATGATACCTGTTGATAGCAGGGACAGAGATCTGGGGACTGAGTGGACAATGAGAGAGGGAGAAATCTCCTGCTGACGTGCCAGCTCACTGCAAGCTCATAAATGGGCAGAGAAATGGGCCCTGCAGGGGGAAAGGCACAAGGGGGGCCACGTGGAACCACAGGCCAGGCCCTGAGGGAAAGTACTGGAAAAGGAGGGACAGAGAGGGGTGGCAGGAAAGGAAAGAAAAGACATCCACAGTGAGACGGATGATCTGCCTTAGGTCTTGCAGAGAGCAATGACTTCAGAGAATGTATGGGAGCGTAAGAGAGCTTTGCAGACCTGCTCCTGGCTGCTGGCTGCTTGTGAAAAGCTTCAGGTGAGTAAAGAGCCCCTCTGCATGTCCCTGGCTCCCTCCCCGGTGCCCCTGAGTTGGAAGGTGAGTTCAACCCGGCTGTGCATGCTGTGTCACCCACCACATGGGAAAGCACAGGCAGGAGAAGCAAGGGAGAGCTGGGGCTGCCTATAACATTTTTTCCTGCCTTTTACTCCTGCAGAGAGGAGATGCCTGCAAACACTTTGGCACCTTGGTAGGATTGCTGGCACCTCTGACATGTGACGCCATGCTCACATCCCGTCAGTTGGCCATTAACTGTCTGAGCTCCCTTCTCCGCATCCAAGGTGAGTAGAGCAGGCACGCGCTAGCCCTCTGCTTTCCTTCGCCGCACCCAGAGTCCCATGGGCTGGGGCCCTGTTTACAGGAGAGAGAGAGAGTGTGCACAGCCCTCGTCTTGTCCTTGCCTTGTCCTGTCTATCCTCTGTGGAAAGAGGTTTCGTTTCCAGAAGTATGACTTTCCTTTTTTCTCTGTGCTCTTTCCAGACAAGGTGACCTACACAGTCATCAAGACAGGAGACATTGGGAGCCTGTGTGAGGGGCTGAATGACTGCAGCACCGCCTCTCAGCTCCAGACCTCGTCCAAAATTGCAAGAGTAAGTGGACCCAAAAAGGAGTGGTGGGATCTCCGTGTGTGGGCTTCTGCACATCCCTCTGCTCCCCCCAACCTCTCACACCACTTTCAGAACGAGCTGTCACCCTGAGATCACTTTTCTCAGCAAGTAGCAGGAGGCTCTGAGCTATGTCTGGCCTTCAGGTGCCCAGCACAAGGAGCTGATGTGCATGTGTGTGTGTGGCTGTGCATGTAAGTGTGTGCACGTGTATGACTGTGGCTGCTGGGGGGAGGCTTTGCATGTAAGCAAACAACATGGGTGGAGAAGCTGAGAGAAGGCTCAGTCACTGTAGGTATGAATAGCAGGGTATGGACAGCAGGAGTGTTGTGATGGCCACTTGAATGACCAGCAAGATGCTAAACTGAGAATGTCCTCAAGACCGCTTTGTGTTTTGAAGAGCTGCTGCAGATCTGTGATGGGATCTCTCCTGCTTCTCATTTCTCTGCAGATCGTGTGCAGAAGCTTCCCCCTGGAACATGCCACAGACTTCATGTTGGCCATCAAGGACACCTTCCAGAAGGCCAAAGGAATGCGTGTGCGTGCTGCTGGGAAGTGGATGATCACCTTTCTGCAGATGAATGGAAAGGACATCCATCAGGACGTAAGTGACTTTCTTCCATGTGTCTTGTACTCTGACTGTTGCATTACGCCTTGTGCTGTTTGCCTCTTGTGCTAAAGAAGCATAGCCTGAGTGCAGAGCCAGGGTTTGGACAGAGTGGCTGGCATGAAATGTAGGCGTAGGCCTTGGCAGCATGTCAAGGGAACAAGCACTGCTCATGTGCTGAATGTCCATGGTTAGGTCCTGCAGAGTCAAGGATGCAGCAAGTCATTCTTTTTCGCCTACTTCTTTCAGATGCTGGTGATCCTCTACATTCTGCGCAGCTGCACATTGTCCTTGCAGCAGAGCACGTTCATGCCCTTCCTGTTCCAGGCAGTGGTCATTCTCACCCGCTGTAATGCAGAGGCCACAGTTGGCCACTTCTCCCGGCTGCCTGAGTCGACGGACAGGTATTGGCACTCCTGCCCTTGCTGTTGCTGCTCTCCCAGTTGTAGCTTGCCTCTGTCAGAGGGAAGCAGCAGCTTTTCTTTTTCTTCTCAAAGTCTGTTTGAGGTGAAATTTACTCAGTCACAATTTGAGGCTCTCTTTTTTCTAGCGAGACGTGGAGGATAATAAGAAAGTTTTGTCTTCAACGGTGGAGCCGGTAGAAGAGAAGAGAAGGGAAAGGAAGGGAAGGGAAGGAAAAAGGGAAGGAAAATAGGAAGGGAAGGAAAATAGGAAGGAAAAAGGGAAGGAAAATAGGAAGGGAAGGGAAGGAAAAAGAAGGGAAAAGAAGGGAAGGGAAAAAGGGAAGGGAACGGAAGGGAAAGGAAGGGAAGGAAAAGAAGGGAAAAGAAGGGAAAAGAAGGGAAAAGAAGGGAAAGAAAAGGGAAGGAAAAAAGGGAAGGGAAGGGAATGGAAAAGAAGGGAAAAGAAGGGAAAAGAAGGGAAAAGGAGGGAAGGGAAAAAGGGAAGGGAAGGGAAGGGAAGGGAAGGGAAGGGAAGGGAAGGGAAGGGAAGGGAAGGGAAGGGAAGGGAAGGGAAGGGAAGGGAAGGGAAGGGAAGGGAAGGGAAGGGAAAAGAAGGGAAAAGAAGGGAAAAGAAGGGAAGGGAAGGGAAGGGAAGGGAAGGGAAGGGAAGGGAAGGGAAGGGAAGGGAAGGGAAGGGAAGGGAAGGGAAGGGAAGGGAAGGGAAAAGAAGGGAAAAGAAGGGAAAAGAAGGGAAAAGAAGGGAAAGAAAAGGGAAGGGAAGGGAAGGGAAGGGAAGGGAAGGGAAGGGAAGGGAAAAGAAGGGAAGGAAAAAGGGAAGGGAAGGGAAGGGAAAAGAAGGGAAGGAAAAAGGGAAGGGAAGGGAAGGGAACGGAAGGGAAGGGAAGGGAAGGGAAGGGAAGGGTAAGATGAAGCGTAAGGGTAAGGGTAAGGGGAAGGGGAAAGGGAAGGGGAAGGGGAAGGGGAAGGGAAGGGAAGGAAAGGAAAGGAAAGAGAAAGGAAGGAAATAAGGGAAGGGAAAGGAAGGGAAGGGAAGAACAAAATGAGAGAGGAGGGAAGGGGGAAGGAGGGGTGAGGGAGGGGCGTGGAAGGAGAGAAGTACAGGAGTGGAAGGGGAGAGGGAAAAAAAGAGAAGGTAAAAAAGACAAGAGGAGAGAAGAGGAGAGAAGAGGAGAGGAGAGGAGAGGAGAGAAGAGAAGAGAAGAGAAGAGAAGAAGAGAAGAGAAGAGAAGAGAAGAGAAGAGAAGAGAAGAGAAGAGAAGAGAAGAGAAGAAGAGAAGAGAAGAGAAGAGAAGAGAAGAGAAGAGAAGAGAAGAGAAGAGAAGAGAAGAGAAGAGAAGAGAAGAGAAGAGAAGAGAAGAGAAAGAAGAGAAGAGGAGAAGAGAAAGGAGAGAAGAGAAAATGAGCTAAAAACTTGAATTATTTACTTAATAAATTAAATGCCAGAATCCTGGCTATGAAGTGAGTTGTTTTTTTTTGTTTTTGTTTTTGTTTTTGGTTATTTTTTTTTTTTTTGTTTGTTTGTTTTTTTAACCAAGTCATCATTTTAATAGCTGCTGTCTCTTCTCCATAACTGTTACAGAATCAGAGTCACTAAAAGTCAGGGATTGGAAGGAACCTTGCAAGATCATCTAGACCAATCCCCCTGCCTTAGCAGGAACCCCTAGGATAGGTCACACAGAAATTCGTCCTGGCAGGTTTTGAATTTCTCCAGAGTAGGAGACCCCACAACCCTTCTGGGCAGCCCATTCTGATGTTCTGTTACCCTCTCCATGAAAAAGTTTTTTCTCATATTTCTGTGGAACCTCCTATTTTGCAGCTTGTACCCATTTCTTCTTGTCCCATCACCAGATGTCGTTGAGAAGAGCCTGGCTCCATCCTCCTGACACATAACCTTTACAGATTTATAAACGTTAATGAGGTTACCTCTCAGTCTCGTCTTCTCCAAACTAAGGAGACCCAGATCCTTCAGCCTTTCCTCATAAGGGAGATGTCCAGTCACTTTATCATCTTTGTCTCTCTTCACTGGACTCTCTCAAGAAGTTCCCTGTCCTTGAATGGAGGAGCCCAGAACTGGACACAGTACTCCAGATGTTGTCTCACCAGGGCAGAGTAGAGGGGGAGGAGAACCTCTTTTGACCTACTAACTACATCCCTTCTGGTACACCCTAGGGTGCCATTGGCCTTCTTGGCTACAGGGCAAAGAGCTGGCTCATGGTCACCTTGCTGTTCACCAAAACCTCCAGACCCCTTTCCCCATCTCCAACAGGTCAGCCTATACTGGTATTTGGAATTTTTCTTTCCCAGATACAAGACTCTATGCTTGCCTTGTTAAATTTCATTAAATGTCCCCCTGTCCAACTCTCCAGACTGTCTTGGTCTTGCTGGGTGGCAGCACAGCCTTCTAATGCGCCAACCCTGTCTTGTGTCCTCCCAGTCTTGTGCTGACCATTTTCCCTCATCCAAGTAATTGATGAATATATTGAATAGCACTGGTCCCAGTACCTATCCCTGAGTAACTCCACTAGATACACTTCTCCAACCAGACTCACTCTGTCCCACTGACCACAACTCACTGACATCTTCCCATCACAGTCCACCTCACAGCTTGATCATCCAGACCACACTTTCACAGTTTAGCTGCAAGGTTGCTGTGGGAGATGGTGTCAAATGCTTTACTGAAATCAAGATAGACCACATTCACCGGTTGGATCATCTGTCCACCTGGTTATTTCTTCATAAAAAGCTATCAGGTTAGTCAAGCATGACTTCCCCTTGGTAAAGCCATGCTGACTGCCCCTAGTGACCCTCTTATCCTTGAAATGTCTAGAGGCAGAGCCAAGGATATGTTGTTTCATCACCTTTCCATGGATGGAGGTGAGGCTGATCAGTCTACAGTTACCTCGGTCCTCCTTCTTGGCCTTTCTGAAGGCTGGAGTAGCATTTGTTTTCCTCCAGTCCTCAGGCACGTCTCTTGTTTCACATGACTTACCAAAGATGGTGGAGAGTGGCCTAGCAGTGCCTTCTGCCAGCTCCCTCAGCATCTGCAGGTGCATCTTATCAGGACCCATGTATTTATGGGTGTCTAGATTGCTTAACTGGTCATTAACCCAGTCCTCATCAGCTGAGGTAAACTCCTTGATCCTGACTTCCTCTGCAGCCTTAGGGGTACAGGACTCCTCAGGACAGCCTCAAGACTACCTTTGTTATCTACTGTCCATCACAGTTTGCATATCTGTTGGTTTAATTTTTCCATTTTCTGACTTTATCTTTTATGTTGAACAGCTGTTCATTGGAGAAGTCTCTTGACAAATCATACAGCCTTTAATTCTATATTATGATGGACAAATGACAAAGTGCTTATATATGAAGCAATATTCAACTTCTGTTCTTCATGTACCATGACAAGCGCTGCTGAGATAGAATTTCTAAAAGTGCTGCCAAAGAAATGTTCCACCTTGTCCCCTGTAATGTATTTAATGAGATGTTTAAATTCTACTGTAATCCAAGTGACCAGCAGCTCATTCTCTTCCACGCCAACCTGTTTGCACAGTGAATTCCTAGAAAGGAGACAAAATCTAACATTCACCAACAGAAAGACTTCTAATGTGAACTAATTTATTTATTTATTTTTTAATATCTCTGTGACAGTTTCAGGAGTGCTCTTAAGATGATTTACCTGTAAACAAGGTGTAAAACTGTCTTCACTTAGAAAAAGCCTAGTTATGATTATTTCTACTAGCCAGATGGGATTCGCCAATATCTCTCGTCTATGTGTAGAACATTAGTAATATATTTTGATGCAGTTAATTTCTTTTCCTCATTTAGTTAGACTGAAGTCTCAAACACAGTGGGCCATCCTCAGAAACATGGTCTGCTCTAGAAATTCTGCAGAATGGCACAAGGAAGACTCTACATATAAAATGACAGGCGTTTTCCTTCCAGTAAAATTCTCACAGTTAAAGCTTATTGTTCCCTAACATACTTTTAGTTACAGTATCCTAATTTGAAAACATCAACCCTTTTAATTTTAAGGAGGAAAAGCTTATCAGGTTATTTTCCACACAATCCTATTTTCTATCCTCTCCGAGAAAGAGAGAGAGAGGAAAAAAAAGGCCTTATGAGTGTAAAACTTCCTTATAAATAAAAAAAAGCAGCTGAAGTTTCAATACAGTTAATTCTAGTGAAGACAATCACCAAGCACTGTCTTATGAAGTTCAGAACTGTGCATTGTGACTTCCAGACAACAAAGCCTGGAGACAACAAAGCCTAGGAAGAAATGGAAATATGCTGGAGAGAGACAAATGTTACAGAAGAAAAATTTGTGAAGGGTGTAGTCCATAGAGGTTGAAATAAAAGCTATACAAATATTATGCATGCCTGCAGATAGCAACTAATGCAGAATCCATCAAATGGTTCATTAGGGATTAGCAAAATCTGAATTAAGGGTATTGGAAGACTCGTGCAGAACTCCATCAAGATCATTTTGTAGTCAACAATGACATTTAGAAAACATGCATATATAATCTTTATTCTTCACATGCTGTCCTTCTCATTGCAGTGGCTCTGCTACAGTATGGAGGGATCTTAGAATCATAGAATCATAGAATAATTCTGGTTGGAAAAGACCTCAAAGACCATCAAGACCAACTGCAGCCTAACCATAGTACCCTAACTCTTAACAACCCTCTGCTAAATCATCTCTCTCAGCACCACATCCAAATGGCTCTTAAACACATTCAGGGATGGTGACTCAACCACCTCCCTAGGGAGCCTATTCCAGTAACTACCCTTTCTCTGAAGACGTGTTTCCTAATGTCCAAACTAAACTTACCTTGGTGCAACTTGAGGCCATTTCCTCTTGTCCTGTCACCGGCCAGCAGTGAGAAGAGACTCGCCCTGCTCTCTCTGTAAGCACCTTTCAGATACTGGAAGAGAGCAATAAAGTCTCCCCTCAGCCTCCTTTTCCCCAGACTAAACAGCTCCTGCTCCTTCAGACTCTCCTCATAGGGCTGATTTTCCAAGCCCTTCACAAGCCTTGTTGCCCTTCTCTGGACCTGCTCCAGTACCTCCATGTCTTTCCTGTGCTGAGGTGCCCCAAACTGAACACAGTACTTGAGGTGAGGCCTTACCCTTATCCGCTAAGTAGGTCAGCTTGTCATAGACAGGCTTAAAATATGTGAACATACCTCACTGTGGATATAAATGCTCACCCTGATCTTTTTGGAGTCATCTGTGTACTCTGAAGGTCTTGGTAGCTTTCACATATTGCACAAAATTGTGCCCTTTTATCTGCGATTTGAAAACCCATATTTAGGGCCCACTCTTGCTGTACTTCAACTGTCAGCAAGATTCAAATTCACAAACTTGATTTGTTCAGAGCTGTTGCACACTTGCAGGTGGCAGCATTTGGAGAATCTAACTTGTGAAGGGTGGTCAGGCGTACTACACATTTGAACAGCACAGAGGTTAAAGTGAAAAATGTTCTGTCCTGCTACACTTTTGACACTAAACTTCTTCAGTGTTTGTTAACATCTTGTCGTTGCTCCACACATGCTCTGTGGCCATCTGGGAGTGGTTCAGGAGATGGGAATGGTCCTTTGTCCTTTCACTCTGCAGTCCACGGCTGCTATTAACAGTACTTTACTTGAGCTATGTAGACACTAGTTGTCTATTTTACATGATACCTCTCCAAACCAGATATTTAAACGGAGCATTCATTTACCACTGTTTAGTGAGGAAGATTGTCAGAGATCAGACAGATCATTAAGGACCTGAAGAGGCCATAACTGCTTGAAAAAATAAAAATGACAAGTCTCCTCAAAGACTGGTTTACTGTTTTCCAGGCCTACAATCCAGAACATTTCATGTATAGTTATGTCTAGGCCATTTTAACACCTTACCTCCCCTGATCCTCTGTTTCTTTCTGGTAACTGAGATTTCATCATGTCAATTTTCCTATTATACCTGGAGAGATGATAAGACATTTGTTTTAATTTTTTGCACCATGTTCCCTATAGAAGCATCTCTCCCTATAAAAAGATATAATCATCTATTCTGCTTTCTTTATTTCGGGCTCTATAAAAAATAAAAAATGACAATGAGAGTGTTTTGTGAAGAACCAAATAATTGAAATGCTGTGGAAAAACACTGCATAGAATTCTCTCTTTCAGATGTATCTTTACTCTCCTATATGTTTTTTTTTTCCCTGACTTCCCTGACTTTCCACTGCCTTGAACCTTAATTACAAGTCATCCAATGAGCAATTTAGACACTTGTCGACAGTAATTATTTACTTATAGACTGTATATATTGCATATATTTGACATGCTTGTATGGAGTTTAAGTGTAAATGCAAAGTGTGCTATGGATAATTTTATTCTACTACTGAAGTTGCCTATAGGAGTCTTACAGTTCTGAATACCTCTAAAAGCTGTCATACAGGATGTGGAAACCAGTTGACTGAGTCACCTGGTAAATACAGCCTTGATTTCTGATTCTTCTCCAAGCCATGTCACACTTCTGGTAGCACCTTGGAGATGGACTGGGACTGATTAAATTCAACACTGTGTAAACAGCACAAAATAATTTTATCATTTTATCTAAATTCTTGTATCCTACGTATTACTAAGCATTTTTAACATCATTCTGAAATGTTACCAATTCCCAAAGAGAAATACCTATTTTTGACCCTGTCTCTATCTTTTGTCTGCCTTGTTTGTGGTTCAGGGAATGGGAAACCAGGTACCTGTGGTGCACCTGTAGTTTACATTGTTTCTTCCCGTAACATGCATTTTTCTGCAGGTTTATTGAATAATATTCAGTTACACGCTAATTGTGATCCACAATTGTGATCCACAACTGTGTATTTCTTGAGAATCTGTTCTTCAGTTTACTTCATGAAAATATTTATTCTTTCCTAATCACTCCAACTGTAAGGATCTGCAGGGATATTTGCACAGTGATGAGGTGTAGGACAGGATGCAGATACAGCTGAAGCAAGAGGCCAAGCATGAAGGTCTCAGATATCAAGGAGCTTCTGAGGGAAGAAAGCATGGGTCCTGTGCACAGCTTATTTACCAGAGCAGGATTACAGCTTAACTAGAAGCATAGACAATTAATTCATATCAAGTTACACTTGTAGGTTCTCATCTCAGTATTGTTTTTCACGTTAATCTGCCCTCCTTTTTTTCCCAGCGTTCGAGTACTCCATCAGATATATTGATAGATAGTAAAAATGTTCCTATTTGTTTAATTTTTTTTTTCTTCAGTTTTTTTTTTTTTTCTCACAGAAAAGACTATCTATTCTTTGAGTCCTACTAGTAGTGTTTTCAGTGTGAGATCCTTTTAGGGCATGGATGAATAAAACTGAATGAGGTACTCTGTCCTCAGCAGTGCTTTTATTCTACTGGAAATACATTTTAGAATTATTGGGTTTGGATATCAGGAGATCATCATCACATCTGGTAGATATTTTAAATTTGCCACTAACATTTCATCTATGGTTAATGAGTCTGTTATTTCAAATTGTATGTGTAGTTCACATGATGTGACTTCAGTATAAACCAGAATGTTTAATAAAACATAAAACTGAGCTTCGCCTTTGCAGTTTTAACTGTACTTATTTTGTTTTACTCCCTGTTGATTTAGATTCTTCCCAACTTTTGAAGTTACATTTTTTTTTTTTTTTTCTTGTAACATGGTCTTTCACTCTTTTCAAAGGAAGATTAGATCTTCATGCTAATCTCCCTTGATGGGAATTCTCTTGGTTGTTATTATAGAAGTTCTTTCTAGATTTCCAGTATGTGTGACAGTCTAACAAGTGTTCTTCATTCTTTAGTTCTATGAATATCAGATTGAATTGAGTTCAGTTGAAAGATGATACAAAAAATTGTCAGTTTTTCCTGGTTTTTAATATCTCCAGAGAAACTGCCTACAGCAATTCTACTTGGAAAAGATGTGGAAATATTTTCACTGGCATTTGCTGGTGGAAATCATTGATTTCTTTCATAGAAATTAATTTTGTTCATTAAAGAACAAACACAATAAAGGCTGTTACATTTGATCATCTTTTGCAGGAGAGGATACTATAATTTGTGCCTCAGTAACCAGTTCAGAGACTCACCCTTGCTCTGTATCTCACTATGGAATTATCTGGCAAGTTGGACTAGATTGATTATGGGTCAAATGAATAAGAAACAAAAGCTGCGTGTAGCCGACCTTATAAGAATAATGTCTCATCAGCCAAAGAAAACTGATCTCCCTTTTCAGTACCAGTGAATTTATAATTAGTTTAATGTGTCCAGTTCAGGCACCCAGTCCTAGAAGATGATCTAGAACGATGGACACATGGCCTGTTTTATGTTGAGGGAACTGGGCTTCAGTCTGGAGACGGAGGCTAAGGGGGACAGTTTGATAGTTCCATACATTCCATACAAAGGGAACAGAGCCATAGATGATAACACTGTAAATGAGCAGCCATAAGTTAGGCCAGCTTCAGCTTGAACGTCAGGTGAAGTTAAGCCACTAGTGATAGGGCATTGGGCAGGCTTCCCAGAAAGATGATAAAATCTCTGTCCTTTGGGGTGTTCTAGATCAACTTAGAAAAAGCTGTGACAGAGATGATGTGGTGCTGAGCCCTCGTGCTTTGAGCAGGAGGTTGGTCAGGCTGACAACCAGATGTTCCTTTCAAACAGCAACAGTGTGGCTTTGTGACTGTATGATTTTTCTGCATTTGAAATCACTTTGATAGGAATTTAATGTATTCAATAATTCAATTGTTTTTGAAATGGATTGCAAAAGATGCAAAGAAAGAAGATATTTGTGTCAAGATGCACTCACGTGAATGATAAAAGTAAATGAATTCAAATCAAGCATTTCCTTTGTACTTTTAAGGTTCAGCAGAGGAGAAAAAAGGAAAATGTTTCTTCTTTTTTGAAAAATCAAACAGAAATGTCTACTTACAGGAAGTTATAAGGAAATGTCTACTTATAGGAAGTTAGGAAACTTCTTTCCTAATGGTTTTTAGCTCTGTTATTTATTTATTTTTAAGTCTGGTTAATGTCTCTGACATGTGCCCCTGGAAGAGAGCAAAGCTCTCTGGAGAGGTTGTCTGGGCATCAGGTAGGGGTTTCAGTGCCTCCTGGCATGGAGTTGCCAGTCACTAAGAGAATGCCAGATAATGGTATTCCGGGAGCTACATCCTGCCAGGGACTCTCCCTCACTCTCTGTCTTGAATCCCTGCTTCGGCACAGAACCCTGGAGCCAAGTGCTTTACAAAAACATGCTGTGTTCTGGGGCCTGCAAGGGTGTTCTGCTTGCTGTCTGGTTCTTTATGAGGTGAGACTCCTTGGTGTGATGTCACAGTTGTTGTGGCAGCCACGGGAGCGGTGGCCCAGTCTCTTGTGGGACCCGCAGGGAGAGGACCAGAGAGAGCTTTGTGTCTATCTGGAGATTTCCTGCAGTGATGGAGCGGCTGAGAGCCTTTCGAGGTGAGGTCCCTCCACCTCTCTGGACACAGTAATACTGCCTCAGCTCGTGTGTGCCACTAATGTCTATTTAGGATGTGCCAGCAGCACTGTCCTTGCTCTGCTGAATGCAGCCACCCACCATGGTTTCCCCAGTACCCCAGCAAGGGGAAGGCTCTCTCCCGTCTCCCAGCGGACCCACACACGTGCCAGAACAGCTCACCCCACGCTGTGGGGCTGAGGAGTGTTCATCCCAGAGCTGGCTGGATGCTTGGCGCTGGCTCCAAGCAACACCAGCAGCAGCTTATCTACTCTTTCAGGTCTCTTCGCCTGTGTGGGCTGCATGCCCAGATGTATGCGTCGCAGGGAGGCAAGCCCTGTCCCTTCCTGTGGCGTGACTTTGCTGCTGCAGCGCCTGCAAGACCAGGAGGTGAGCTGGGGACATCCAACCATCAATCCTTGCCCTGTCCCAGTGGTCTCGTGGTTGCCAGGCCCCAGAAGCACACTGGCATATTGATGGGTGGCAGCGGGCAAAGTGAGTGTGATTGATCCCTGTCCCCAGGGTGACCGACAGCAGGTTTACTGCGAGTTGGAGAGCGTCTTGTGGGAAGATGACAGCCGCCCGCCGTGCGGAGTGGTGAACCGGCTGCTGGCAGAGGTGTCCCAGGACCTGACAGCAGCTCAGGTGAGGGGTCACTCCCAAAGGCAAAGAGAGCCGCCTGCCCACATTGGTGTTCTCCTGGTGGACAGTGGTGGCTTAGCCCTTCCAAGGGCCTCAAGTAGTTTCCTGTGCTGTGTGTCACCAGTGACTCTTTTTCAGGGAGTGACAGACAGTGTAAGGATGGCTGCCAGCAACGTCCTGGTGGCTCTGGCCCGGATGAACTTCAGCTTGGTGATGGCTGAGCTCCAGGGCCACCTGAAGGCCAAGGGGGATATGTCCAAGGAGTTTCTGCTCATCACTCTAAGCAAACTGTTCAGAAGCTACGGTAAAGTGCCCTCAGCCCCCTCACATTGATGACAACTGGGGAAAGAGGAAAGACCCCACTTTGCAGCCCCTCTTCCCTCACTGCTGATGCTCTCCTTCCCCTCTGCAGCTCCACAGTGCATCCCCTTCATGCGGCTGACGCTGGCTGGCCTGTGCAGTGTGGTGGGCCAGGTGAGAAGTGGCCAGACCCTGAGCATCACTTGTACTGGTGAGTGCCAGCCACAGAGCAGGGGGGCTCGGGACAGCCCTTGCATCTCACCCTACTGCAGACTCTCAGGGGCTCTCTCACTATCTCTTTATTAATTAATTAATCATTTATTTGTTTTGTTTTTTTTTCAGTTGTGAAACAATGGTCAGAAGGAATCAAGTTTCACTTGTCCTCTGGACAGCAATGCCCCTGGCCTGCCAAAGAGAAAGAGCAGATCTGTGAGAATCTTTACCAGCTCTTCTGCTCTGTGCTGAGGAACTGGCAGGACTGCAAGGAGGAAAAGGTGAGCACTGCTGCATTCCCAACCCGGGATGGCAGTGTGCACATCTATGTTGGCAGCTCTGTCTGTGCCCAGCAGGCTGAGAGCAGAAGGGTGATGAGAGGGAGTGGGCTGGCTCTGCAAAGGGCCCTGAACTGGCTCTGTGCTTGGGGCTGGATCTCTCTGCCAGGGAGAAGCCTCATGTCACAGCACTGTGGTAGGGTGAGCTGGGGATGAAGGTGTGGGGAAAACCTTCCTGCCCTCCAGAGTGAGCCCATCTCCTGCTGGGTACAGGGATATGGGGAAAGGGAAGGGAAAGAGAAAGCCCTCTCTGTAGAAAGGGCAGAGCTTCAGTCTTTGACGCTGGGCCTCTGCTATCCCTCTCCAGGACAAACAGACCATCCTCAGGGCTGTGGCTGCCATGATGGCTGTCCTCCTGCAACAGGAGCTGCACCGAGAGCATGTCTGGGAGCAGCTCCTCTGCCTCATTCACGAGTATCAGGAGGTCCAAGACACCTGCAGGATGGCCAAGGTGAGATGTTGTGCAGGGCTCAGTGTGGATGTGGGGCCCATGCAAGTGCCAAGAGGGGACAGGGGGATGGAGGGAGGAGGCAAGGAGCCCTTGGGGAAAGAAGGAACAGGTGTTCAAGGGAATTCTGAGGCTTTCTAAGCTCTTCAGTCAGGGAAGGAACAATCCAGACAGGAGCCAGAAGGGAGCCAGGAGTCACTGGGGCCCATCTCCTGGGGATGAGAGGCTTTGCCACCACCAGCATGGGGCTCTGAGCACCTGAAGAGCTCTGTGCTAACAACTAGGGGGACCATGTCCAGTTGCATCTGATGGAGGAGAAGAGGGCTGCTGGGTGGGAAACTCCTGCAAAGGATGCCCAAACAGGGCTCGGTTGAGAGCAGAGAGACTCTCTTGGTGCTGCTGGGATGGGGGACAAACAAGAGCACCTGTGTGGGAGCTTCTCCCAGCAGAAACACTATTGGGAAACAGTGTCTCTCCTCCTGAGTGGCTAAACGTAGCTTCAGCCCTTTCTTCCTCTCCTGGTCTCTTGCAGAGCCTCAATATCTTCATGGAGGCCTTAGAGGGCATTGAGACACTCATTCCCAAGGACAAGTTTCTGGCCATCACCAGTGCTGTGTTCTATGAGGTAAGGGGAGCCTATCCTTGTGCCCACAGCAGTTTCCCTCTTGGCTAAGTCTCAGGAAGACTGCAGAGCTCTGAGCCTCTGACAGCTGCTCAGCCTTAGCTCCTGGATGCCTGTGGTTGCTCCAGAGCTGTGTGTTTGCCCCTGAGGATGCTGTGGAGCAAGCTGGGTTTTGTCTGTATGATGTCCTCTGCTTGAGAGTGCCAAGGGTGACAAGAGGTGGCAGCAGTTTCTTTTCCGTCCTCAATGCTGATGCAATTTCCTCAAATGGACCTTGTTCCCACAGCTGTCTTCCAACACCAAGCAGCACAGCGAGGCTGATAGTGCAGATCTAACCCACTGCATCCTGCTGCAGGGTAAGGAGAAGAGCTTTGGCGATGTTTGTTGGTGCCTGGTCCAAATCCTCTCTCACAAACCCCAGAAATGGGTATGAGTTTCTTGCTAACACAGCGTGGGTTTTCCTCCCTGCAGCCCGGATCTGCCCGGAGGAAACAGTCCTGTTCCTGCAGTCGCAGATAGGCAGTGAGAAGGAGGATGAATGCGTGACAGCCCTGGGATTGCTCGGTGCTCTGGCTCACTCTGGTGGTTAGTACCACGGGTCGGGACTTCCAGAGGTCCCTATTGCCATCTGGGTTGTGCCTCCACGCATACTTTTGCACATCTCTTGCAGAGCCCATGATGACAGAGAAGCTGCCCCAGATTGCAGAGGCTGTGCAGTGTCTGAGCAGTGACCTCAGGACACAGGTGAGCTGGTTTGGGAAAGTGTTTTTGGGTTGTTGATGCTGCTGCCAAGATGGGCAGGGCTGGGTTGACCAGAGAGACCCTGGAGCACTGACTACATGGTTGTGATGTGATGGCTCCTGTGGGGGGAGCAGGGAGAGTGGAGCAGGCAGGTCCCTGCACAGCCTGGTGCAAAGGCCTTTCCCTCACCTCAGGGACCAAGGCTCTTGTTGTTTCTGCTCATGCCCGAAGGGCTGCCATGATGAGCAGGTGGCTTCCCTTTGCCATCTGACCAGGAAAATCACACCACCCAAAATTGATCCCTGGCAGGTGAGGAGGGCCATTCTGCATTTCATCAAGGATGTGCTCAGTGTTAATGCCTGGAGCTGCTCAGCTTTGGATGTAGTGGGACACATCTTCAGTGAGTTCAGCCGCACCACAGGAAGAAGGGTAAGGACAGTGGGCAGCATCTTCTTTTGAAAGACCCGCGCTGCTCAGAGGCTGGCACAGAAATACCAGTGGGGCCACACCTGAGCTTATGAGAGGCTCCTGAGAACGTAATGTAACTGGCATTTTAATAACACTGTTGTGCAGGCAGCTGGAGACCTTTCTGCCCAGGAAGCTCAGGAAGAAGGAGATCTCCAAGAGCTGTGCATGGACATCCTGGGGTCACTGGATGTCTCTGTGAGTGGGATGTCCAAAGTAAGTCACACCCTGCTACACTGCCGTCCCTTGCCTTTGCACCATGTGTTCCTTGCCTCATTACAACACCCCTGGTCTGTCCTCCAACGTGCTCTGAAGCTCTGAAGCACACAAATTCACAGAGCCCTCTTCATCTCTGAGCAGAGGCAGGAATGCTGACATGCTCAACTGCCTCATTCCCTACAGCTCCTGTGGCCGCGGCTGCTGCTGTATGTGGTGCCAGCCCAGTACACCGGCATGCTGATCCCGGTGTCCCGCTGCATCCAAGCCCTGGCTGAGAGAGGGGACCTGAGAGTGCAGGAAGCAGAAGAACTGGATCCCCACTTTGTCAACTCCATGTTTCAAGGTAGGAGCAAAAACTTCCCCAGTAAGCTCTGCTGACCTGTGTTAGCACCCAGTAGGGACAGCAGAGGTACATGCGGCAGGGCATGGAGCGTCTTGACATCTCACTCAGCAATTCTTTCTCCTTGCAGGTCCACTGCTGACTCCCCAGACAATGCTGGCACGCCTGTTGGTGAGTAGATGCTTCAGAGCCTGGTGCCACGAACCCTGAGGAGGAAGCAGCTTGGACATGGGCAAAGCTGTTGGATGCTCCTTGCCCACCAGGGCAGAGCCAAGCTACTTCCCTTGTAGGGGAAGCCACTGCTCTTCTCTCCCGCTGCAGTCGTGATCTTGCTTCTCCTTGCTCTTGCTCAGGTGGTGGCAGGGAGCCCTTTTGCAGGCAGTGAACTCCAAGCTGCTGCCTTGCTGCTCATGCGAAACCTCCACAGCAGGATCCACAGAGCTGTGGGGGCCATGTGGGCTGCTGAGATCCCCCTGCTGCTGCAGTGCCTTGAAGGTAAAGTGCTGGTGGGGAGGGAGAGGAGGAAGCAGGGACGAGGAGTGAAAATGCAGCTCTGCACTGTGGCAGAGGGAAAGCACTGCCTGCAGTGCAGTACTTGCTCTGCTGCTGTTCCCATTCCAGGGAGACTCGGGGACACGGATCCTCCCAGGGATCTGCCCATTCAAGGACACAGATGGGCCCTTCATGTCCCCTGAGACAGCAGTCTTGGAGCAGTTAGTTCTGTGTTCCTGCAGGGACAGTGTTTGTAGGGAGGAACGGGTCATTGTGGAAGGGGTGCAGGTCCCAGCTTAGCAGTGTTGAGTGTCCAGGCCGAGCATGGTTTGCAACAACTCTTCTTTTGTGGCTTGATCCCAATCAAAGGTCTTTTGCTTCCTGTTGCTGTGCAGGGAAAGATGAGAGCGTCCCAGTGGAGTGGGAGTGCCGTCTGCTGAAGGTACGGCATTGCTGGGAGGTCCAGTGCAGAGAAGTGCTTGCCTGCCTCAAGGAGCCCCGCTCCTACACAAGTCACCACTGGACAGCAACAGCCTCTCAAATACTGCTGAGGAGCAGCTGCATGCCTTTGCAGTGCTGCTTCTGTCCCAAGCCAAAGAAGGGTCTCATGAGAAGAGTGGCAGGCAGCTTTAATGGGAGGGAATGCTGGGGGGAGCTGGGAGAAGGACTGTTCATCCAGGCAGCTCTCCCCAGAAGGCTGCGGCAACTTGGGAATGCGGGAAGAGGCAAAGAGCAAGGGATCATTGGCTTCTCCTGTTCTCCAACAGTTCCTGAGGGCATCTCTGGTGACCATGGAGGATGAGGACTGGACCGAGGCCCTGAGCTGTGAGCTGAGCCGATGGCTGAGCAGCTCTTCCAGCAGCTCTGGAGAAAAGGTGGGTTCTTCCTGGCTCTACCCAGCGGGGCAGCTGCAGGTACCCAACTGGGGCTGTGGCTGGTGCTCTGCACACTTGGGCTGCTCACACTGCTTCCCCAGCCCGTGCCCACCAGAGAGCCTTTCCATGCAGTCTCCCCAGGGGCTGGCTAAAGCTTGGACCTGCAGCTGCTCTCAGTGACTCCCAGGGAGTGGGTCCTTCCCACCTGGCCCTCTGCCATCAGGTCAGGCTGATGCCACATCTCAGCTTCTTCCTTCCCTTCCCATGCAGTCTTTCCTGTACAAAGCTCTGGGGACAGTGCTGGGAGCTTGTAAGAGAGTCCTCCACATCCAAAAGACGCTGCTGAAGCATCTGATAGAAGCAAACGCAGAGAAACCATCTGAGGCCCAGGTGAGCTCTCCTTCCATCCATCTTTGGCCATCATCCCTGGTCTGTCAGTGAGGCAGGGGGATTCTCCTGGCTCTGCTCTGGGCCTTTCAGTCTCCTCACTGCTGCCATTTCCCTCAGGCGATGACTGGCCCAATCACTATGGCTGTCCGTGCCAGTAGGTTCAGGCCTGCGCCAACTGCCCCTTGTTCTTTTGTGCAGGGAATGATCTCTCTTCTCAGCCATGCTGCTGAGAGCAACTTCCACACAGTCCTGGACACACTCAACATGTTTGCGTCCAAGCTGTGCAAAGGCCAGAATGCGAAGATTTCGAAGCGCAAGAAGGTGAAGCGTTACGGGTTTCCACCTTGTCTTTCTTGCACCTTATTTTCACAGCAGCTCCTGCCTAGGGAGCCCAGGTGCATCGTGTGGCACTGGAGGCTATTGAGTGAGTATCTCAAGGCATTTCTCCCCACACAGATGGAGTTGGACAGCACGAGAGCTCATGCCACACGCAGCACTATCATGCTTGCCTATGGCAGCTTAGCACTGCGAGCCTCCAAGGAACAACTGCTCGTCCACCTGGAGGGAGACATTGTGGGCAGCATCCTGCTGCTTTACAGCTTCAGCTGCCAGGTGAGAGGTTGGGGTTTGCCAGGGTGTCAGAGAATCCACTGCAGTCCCTCCATGAAGGGGGAGGCTGAGATGGGCCTTCTCTTTCCAAAGGTCCCTCGGGGAATGGTTTGTGCCCAGATGAAGATCCAAGCCCTTCCGTTAGTGTTGCCCCAGTGTGTTCCCCTTGCAGCCCTTGGCCCTTCCCGCAGTTCAAAGAATGTTCTTTTCTCTTGGGCCTCAGGACTTGCAGAACAGGCTCGCGCTGGTGCAGAGCATCACTGACTTCATCTCTGCCTTCTGTGCTGTGGGTGATTCTGCCTGTTTTAACCCTTCCTTGAAGGACAAGCTGCGGGAGATCCTCATGGTGAGTGCTTAGAGCCAGGGTTGACTGTAGCAGAGTACTGGGCTGTAGCACAAGCCTCGCTTCCCTGGAGGCATATAGGTCTCCCTCAGTTTCCATGTCTCCAGCTGGTGGGGACCTTGGGTGCTGGCAGGAAGAGGCTGGTCATCGATCTAGGTGCACCAGCTGTGAAGCTGCTGCATCCTGCAGTGCTTCCGTAGGTAATGTGGGATTGATGGGGCTGATGTGTGGCAGTTGTGTCTGTCTCTGGGCTGGGTGGAAGAGCTCTCGTGTGCCACTTACCACTTTGACAGTGTCTCTCTGGGACTTTCAGGACTTGCTGAGGAAGTATTCTTTGGGCACTGTCTCCCCAGTGCCCCTCAAGGTGGTTCTGGCCCTGGAGCAGTTGAGGTAAGGGTGGGAGCCTCTGGGGTTGCAAGGCAGGATTGGTGGTCCTCCATTTGGGTAGCTCCTGGAGGTCTGCAGGGGGCAGGGGTGAGGAGCCACATCTACAGGAGAGTTGGCTGTGATGTTGTGCCCAGCAAAGCTGAGGTTCTGGGCAGGGAGAAAAGCTCTGATGCTCCTGTCACCAGGCAGGGAAGAGAAGGGAGACCCGGGGTCTCCTTTCCTTTGGAGGGGGAGGTGGTTCACTGCTGCCAGAGAGGAGGCGGGTGTTGCTGGAACTAAAAACAGAGCTCAGCAGCACAGGGTAGGACTGCTGGCTTTGCAGCTGTCCATTAGGAGAAACTGATGTTGTCTGAACCAGTCTGGAGAGCACTGGTAAAGGCTCTTTTTGCTTTCTCTTCCTTTTTTCCTCCTGTCAGCAAGCTGAAGATCTTTTTAAGAAGCAAGGACATGTATGATTTCTTGGTTCTGTGCTTCAAGAACATTGTGATGCACCCTTCAGCGGAGATGATGACGAAGATCAGGAAGTCACAGCAAGCAGCTCGGTATCTCCAGGTAACCTGCCTTATCTTTTCCGGCCACCTCTCAGTCAGAAACCTACCTCAGCAAACACGACCCATGCTCTGGCAGCAGCCTTGATGCCACACCTCAGTCCCTTCTTCTGCTTTCAGCTTCAGCAAACATCATTGAAAGCTCTGGGCCGGCTCATGGTGGTTCTGCTGGAGACAGAGCCTAGCCGTGGCTTCTTCCAGAACATAGTCCATGTGAGTATGTGTGGGGCAAGGAATATATGATACCTGTTGATAGCAGGGACAGAGATCTGGGGACTGAGTGGACAATGAGAGAGGGAGAAATCTCCTGCTGACGTGCCAGCTCACTGCAAGCTCATAAATGGGCAGAGAAATGGGCCCTGCGGGGGGAAAGGCACAAGGGGGGCCACGTGGAACCACAGGCCAGGCCCTGAGGGAAAGTACTGGAAAAGGAGGGACAGAGAGGGGTGGCAGGAAAGGAAAGAAAAGACATCCACAGTGAGACGGATGATCTGCCTTAGGTCTTGCAGAGAGCAATGACTTCAGAGAATGTATGGGAGCGTAAGAGAGCTTTGCAGACCTGCTCCTGGCTGCTGGCTGCTTGTGAAAAGCTTCAGGTGAGTAAAGAGCCCCTCTGCATGTCCCTGGCTCCCTCCCCGGTGCCCCTGAGTTGGAAGGTGAGTTCAACCCGGCTGTGCATGCTGTGTCACCCACCACATGGGAAGGCACAGGCAGGAGAAGCAAGGGAGAGCTGGGGCTGCCTACAACTCTTTTTCCTGCCTTTTACTCCTGCAGAGAGGAGATGCCTGCAAACACTTTGGCACCTTGGTAGGATTGCTGGCACCTCTGACATGTGACGCCATGCTCACATCCCGTCAGTTGGCCATTACCTGTCTGAGCTCCCTTCTCCGCATCCAAGGTGAGTAGAGCAGGCACGCGCAAGCCCTCTGCTTTCCTTCGCCGCACCCAGAGTCCCATGGGCTGGGGCCCTGTTTACAGGAGAGAGAGACAGCGTGCACAGCCCTCGTCTTGTCCTTGCCTTGTCCTGTCTATCCTCTGTGGAAAGAGGTTTCGTTTCCAGAAGTATGACTTTCCTTTTTTCTCTGTGCTCTTTCCAGACAAGGTGACCTACACAGTCATCAAGACAGGAGACATCGGGAGCCTGTGTGAGGGGCTGAATGACTGCAGCACCATCTCTCAGCTCCAGACCTCGTCCAAAATTGCAAGAGTAAGTGGACCCAAAAAGGAGTGGTGGGATCTCCGTGTGTGGGCTTCTGCACATCCCTCTGCTCCCCCCAACCTCTCACACCACTTTCAGAACGAGCTGTCACCCTGAGATCACTTTTCTCAGCAAGTAGCAGGAGGCTCTGAGCTATGTCTGGCCTTCAGGTGCCCAGCACAAGGAGCTGATGTGCATGTGTGTGTGTGGCTGTGCATGTAAGTGTGTGCACGTGTATGACTGTGGCTGCTGGGGGGAGGCTTTGCATGTAAGCAAACAACATGGGTGGAGAAGCTGAGAGAAGGCTCAGTCACTGTAGGTATGAATAGCAGGGTATGGACAGCAGGAGTGTTGTGATGGCCACTTGAATGACCAGCAAGATGCTAAACTGAGAATGTCCTCAAGACCGCTTTGTGTTTTGAAGAGCTGCTGCAGATCTGTGATGGGATCTCTCCTGCTTCTCATTTCTCTGCAGATCGTGTGCAGAAACTTCCCCCTGGAACATGCCACAGACTTCATGTTGGCCATCAAGGACACCTTCCAGAAGGCCAAAGGAATGCGTGTGCGTGCTGCTGGGAAGTGGATGATCACCTTTCTGCAGATGAATGGAAAGGACATCCATCAGGACGTAAGTGACTTTCTTCCATGTGTCTTGTACTCTGACTGTTGCATTACGCCTTGTGCTGTTTGCCTCTTGTGCTAAAGAAGCATAGCCTGAGTGCAGAGCCAGGGTTTGGACAGAGTGGCTGGCATGAAATGTAGGCGTAGGCCTTGGCAGCATGTCAAGGGAACAAGCACTGCTCATGTGCTGAATGTCCATGGTTAGGTCCTGCAGAGTCAAGGATGCAGCAAGTCATTCTTTTTCGCCTACTTCTTTCAGATGCTGGTGATCCTCTACATTCTGCGCAGCTGCACATTGTCCTTGCAGCAGAGCACGTTCATGCCCTTCCTGTTCCAGGCAGTGGTCATTCTCACCCGCTGTAATGCAGAGGTCACAGTTGGCCACTTCTCCCGGCTGCCTGAGTCGACGGACAGGTATTGGCACTCCTGCCCTTGCTGTTGCTGCTCTCCCAGTTGTAGCTTGCCTCTGTCAGAGGGAAGCAGCAGCTTTTCTTTTTCTTCTCAAAGTCTGTTTGAGGTGAAATTTACTCAGTCACAATTTGAGGCTCTCTTTTTTCTAGCGAGACGTGGAGGATAATAAGAAAGTTTTGTCTTCAACGGTGGAGCCGGTAGAAGAGAAGAGAAGGGAAAGGAAGGGAAGGGAAGGAAAAAGGGAAGGAAAATAGGAAGGGAAGGAAAATAGGAAGGAAAAAGGGAAGGAAAATAGGAAGGGAAGGGAAGGAAAAAGAAGGGAAAAGAAGGGAAGGGAAAAAGGGAAGGGAAGGGAACGGAAGGGAAAGGAAGGGAAGGAAAAGAAGGGAAAAGAAGGGAAAAGAAGGGAAAAGAAGGGAAAGAAAAGGGAAGGAAAAAAGGGAAGGGAAGGGAATGGAAAAGAAGGGAAAAGAAGGGAAAAGAAGGGAAAAGAAGGGAAAAGGAGGGAAGGGAAAAAGGGAAGGGAAGGGAAGGGAAGGGAAGGGAAGGGAAGGGAAGGGAAGGGAAGGGAAGGGAAGGGAAGGGAAGGGAAGGGAAGGGAAGGGAAGGGAAGGGAAAGGAAGGGAAGGGAAGGGAAGGGAAGGGAAGGGAAGGGAAGGGAAGGGAAGGGAAAGGAAGGGAAGGGAAGGGAAGGGAAGGGAAGGGAAGGGAAGGGAAAAGAAGGGAAAAGAAGGGAAAAGAAGGGAAAAGAAGGGAAAAGGAGGGAAGGGAAAAAGGGAAGGGAAGGGAAGGGAAGGGAAGGGAAGGGAAGGGAAGGGAAGGAAAGGGAAAAGAAGGGAAAAGAAGGGAAAAGAAGGGAAAAGAAGGGAAAGAAAAGGGAAGGGAAGGGAAGGGAAGGGAAGGGAAGGGAAGGGAAGGAAAGGGAAGGGAAGGGAAGGGAAAAGAAGGGAAGGGAAGGGAAGGGAAGGGAAAAGAAGGGAAAAGAAGGGAAAGAAAAGGGAAGGGAAGGGAAGGGAAGGGAAGGGAAGGGAAGGGAAGAGAAGGGAAGGGAAAAGAAGGGAAGGAAAAAGGGAAGGGAAGGGAAGGGAACGGAAGGGAAGGGAAGGGAAGGGAAGGGTAAGATGAAGGGTAAGGGTAAGGGTAAGGGGAAGGGGAAAGGGAAGGGGAAGGGGAAGGGGAAGGGAAGGGAAGGAAAGGAAAGGAAAGAGAAAGGAAGGAAATAAGGGAAGGGAAAGGAAGGGAAGGGAAGAACAAAATGAGAGAGGAGGGAAGGGGGAAGGAGGGGTGAGGGAGGGGCGTGGAAGGAGAGAAGTACAGGAGTGGAAGGGGAGAGGGAAAAAAAGAGAAGGTAAAAAAGACAAGAGAAGAGGAGAGGAGAAGAGAGGAGAGGAGAGGAGAGGAGAGGAGAGGAGAGGAGAGGAGAGGAGAGGAGAGGAGAGGAGAGGAGAGGAGAGGAGAGGAGAGGAGAGGAGAGGAGAGGAGAGGAGAGGAGAGGAGAGGAGAGGAGAGGAGAGGAGAGAAGAGAGAGAAGAGAAGAGAAGAGAAGAGAAGAGAAGAGAAGAGAAGAGAAGAGAAGAGAAGAGAAGAGAAGAGAAGAGAAGAGAAGAGAAGAGAAGAGAAGAGGAGAAAAGAAAGGAGAGAAAAAAGGAGAGAAGAGAAAATGAGCTAAAAAATTGAATTATTTACTTAATAAATTAAATGCCAGAATCCTGGCTATGATCTGAAAGATTTTTTATTTTTTTTTTTAACCAAGTCATCATTTTAATAGCTGCTGTCTCTTCTCCATAACTGTTACAGAATCAGAGTCACTAAAATTCAGGGACTGGAAGGAACCTTGCAAGATCATCTAGACCAATCTCCCTGCCTTAGCAGGAACCCCTAGGATAGGTCACACAGAAATTCGTCCTGGCAGGTTTTGAATTTCTCCAGAGTAGGAGCACATTCTGATGTTCTGTTACCCTCTCTATGAAAAAGTTTTTTCTCATATTTCTGTGGAACCTCCTATGTTGCAGCTTGTACCCATTTCCTATTGTCCCATCACCAGATGTCGTTGAGAAGAGCCTGGCTCCATCCTCCTGACACATAACCTTTACAGATTTATAAACGTTAATGAGGTCACCTCTCAGTCTCGTCTTCTCCAAACTAAGGAGACCCAGATCCTTCAGCCTTTCCTCATAAGGGAGATGTCCAGTCATCTTTGTGTCTCTGCACTCGACTCTCTCAAGAATTTCCCTGTCCTTGAATGGAGGAGCCCAGAACTGGACACAGTACTCCAGATGTGATCTCACCGGGGCAGAGTAGAGGGGGAGGAGAACCTCTTTTGACCTACTAACTACATCCCTTCTGGTACACCCCAGGGTGCCATTGGCCTTCTTGGCTACAGGGCAAAGAGCTGGCTCATGGTCACCTTGCTGTTCACCAAAACCTCCAGGCCCCTTTCCCCTTTTCCAACAGGTCAGCCTATACTTGTATTTGGAATTTTTCTTTCCCAGATACAAGACTCTATGCTTGCCTTGTTAAATTTCATTAAATGTCCCCCTGCCCAACTCTCCAGACTGTCTTGGTCTTGCTGGGTGGCAGCACAGCCTTCTAATGCGCCTATATTACATATATTTGACATGCTTGTATGGAGTTTAAGTGTAAATGCAAAGTGTGCTATGGATAATTTTATTCTACTACTGAAATTGCCTATAGGAGTCTTACAGTTCTGAATACCTCTAAAAACTGTCATACAGGATGTGGAAACCAGTTGACTGAGTCACCTGGTAAATACAGCCTTGATTTCTGATTCCTCTCCAAGCCATGTCACACTTCTAGTAGCACTTTGGAGGTGGACTGGGACTGATTTAATTCAACACTGTGTAAACAGCACAAAAGAATTTTATCTAAATTCTTGTATCCTAAGTATTACTAAGCATTTTTTTTTTTAAATATATGTTCTTCTCAATTAAATTTTGTACTAAATTTTGTATTTTGATAAAATTATGCCATGGATAAATCCCTCCATGACAATTGTAGTGATTTAATTCATTGGAGAATACCATAAAAGAATACGTAAACTGAAGAAAGATATTGAACAAGTCAGAGCAAATAGCAGGAAAACCCTGAAAAATTACTTCTAATTTTTTAACTAATGCTTCCCAGGAACTTGAAATATGAATCAACGTGAAATTATGTCATCTGCTTGATAGAGCTACACAGAGGACTGAGAGTGTTTATGGCAGTTTTGTTTTGCAATAAATTATGTGGCAAGAGTGGCGGAAAAGGAATCTTTGTTGATCCCAGATAGACTCTTGCATTCACATATTATATTGCAGTGCTGCTAAACATGCCAAAGATGTCTCTGGATAAAATGGAAGGCACGCTCAATGTAGCACTGAGATGTCACTTTGGGTCCTATTGTGAGCACTAGCAGATCAGTGCAGCTTTTCACCTTGATAAGAAGAGGAGATTTAACCTTACTACAGAGACACCTTTACAACCTAAGATTTGAGAGCAAATGTGAATATTTCTGCATTTTGTGGTAAATGCTGTCGAAAACCTGTTTGTCCAGGAATAAGTTGTTTGCAGCGTGGTTGCCTGGGAGTCTGGCTCCCAGAGGCAACCTCTCATCTTCCTTAAGACTCATAACAGAAGACAAGGTATTCTGAGCCATCTGTCTGGCAGCATGGTGAGACCACTCAACAGGAGCTTGGATTAGATTATTTCGTCAGCCTGGTGTTATGTTTTGACTCCTAAATCAGATTGGGATTTGGTAGAGCCCTCTCTGGTCAAAAAATCTCCCCCTGGAAAGGAAACCTGTGAAATTACTTATTCATGAAATATATACATTGAAATTGTAAACTGCCTCTGGATCACAGTTAACACTGGTTGTACTAAACTCATAACAAAACACAGTACTACAACTCCTATTCTCTGCCCAGAGAGATGCTGCAGGGAAAGCAGACTGTGGTTGCTAATTCCCAACTCTGTTCATGTAAAAGGCAGGAAAAATGTCCAGCAGAGTGCAGGTTTCCTGCTTCTTCCCAAATTCAGAATTCTTCCAATTTCAAGTATCCTCAGCCTGTGGTTAAGATATGCCCCTAAGTAAAACTACAGAACAACAACTAATCTTTGAACAAGAAGGCTTAAGGAAATGTTGGCAATGATGAAAACTGGAAAAAAATACTCAACAGGCAATCTCTTCTCATCTATTCCCCAACATCTGTTCACATCAACATATGTTGTCTTGTGTTTTGCTTTTTTGGTGATTTCTATGGACATTTTGGAGTACAAAGAAAAAATCTGCTTACCTCAAAACAGTAGAGCTACAGTGAGCAAGACTTTGGAGTTCAGATCAATTTATTCATAGTTACTGTGCATCTCCTTAGAAATGTAGCTTGCATGGTATTTGAATACTTATCTGGATTTTGTGAATTGGGTCTGACCAGTGGGCACATAGCATGAACCTAAAGGAAGAGATTTTAACTGATGGAATACATCAGTTGATGTATGGTAGTTGGCCTAAAGAACATTTGCACAGCAAATGCATAAGATATAAGTAACAGTTCAATTGGATTTACCTTGTGTATTCTTTGTATGTATTCTTTGTTTATATGTTAATTTTCCTGAATTAAGAACAAGCCATGCTGACTTTGTCCATTGAAATGAACTGTGCAAATCCCAGCTGTAGTGCATAGTTTATAGTCCATAGGCATGCTGCTGCTGCAGAATTATGATCTTTCTATTCATTCTGTGTGCATCTTCTGACATCTGTGTACTGCATGAATTTTCTATTGTGAAGCTCTTTTTATTGTAGTCATGTTGATGGGTGGTAAGGGAAGCACATCTTTGTGACTGGATCTTTTCAAAGATCTGTGTCTCTTGTAAAAAAGATGAAGATGCTTACCCAGTACTATTCTCATCTTGAACTTGATTTAAGCTGTGCATAGAGAGTATAAGGTATTAGAGGACATTTCCTTGCGTTGAATTTTCTGGAAAAGACCATTTAGACTAAATCTAAATTCCTAGCTGTAGCAATAATCAACACTTGTATGTAGACTTGCTGAATCAGCCCCTTCTTACAGAGCTATGCAGAAAAATTCAGATGACTTACACCTACAATACCTTTTTATCTCCAATAACTATATAGGAAGCTGTGCTGTGTGATAAGCTCAGAAGTGCACATGTTCTTTAAAGATATTTAGAGTTTGGTGAGATGATAACTGCAAATTTGGTCCATGATCATATCAAAGATAATCAGTGCTGGTTTTGTGCAGAAGAATTTGTTTAGCTGATCATTTCTGTTTGGGTTTCAGAATTATCTTGAAATGCAGGTAAGCTAAATCAAGTCTATTGGGTACTTAGTACTTCAGATAATAATTTCACTGCTCCACTTTTACTGGGTAAATATGGAAAAGGTTCAATGGCTTTCTCAACTTTCATTTTTGAGTTCCTTTAAGGATCTTGACAACCAGGACTTAAAACCTTTCTTCAGCAATATCTGCAGTATTAGCAGAAGGGCTCATATTGCTGACAAAGGTGCTCTGTGAATACGAGGTTGCTGACAGAAACAACTTGTGTTTAAAATAGAAATGATTCTGCCACTATCAGTTATTCTAGACAGAAAACGGGACTTCTGGAGTAAATGGAATACAGTTTCCTCTCTTTCTGCAAGAAGAAAATACCTATTTTTTTATTAGAGCTAAGTTTGGAAAATGTGAAGTTGGGAAATATTCGGCAATGAGGAGTCAGTTTTGAAGTCAGGAAAGCCTAGTACAAATGAAGGGGACATCATAAAAAGGTAAAGAAAAGAAGAAAGCAAGAGTTGCTGAAAAAACTTAGCTTCAAGGGACAAGGAATTGTTGAAACACAGTGGTACCAACATTCTTAATGGTCTTTTATCTTGACTTTTTGGACATTCTGAAGTATTTGTGTTCTCTCTCCTTCTCCCCCACAAATAATGGATTTTTTTTTTCTTTAAAGAAATATTCTAAAGTATTATAGATTTCTGTTTATCTGCCAATAATTGCTTATCTTTCTATTGAACTTTAGGGAATAACTGAGGACATTGACTGATTATTATTCTACCTGTAGCATTCTTTAATGGAAAAATAAAATAAGCCTATAGGAAGAACTGTTTGTTTCTTTGTACCTTAAAACGTGCTCCTCAGGATAGCATAGCTTGGTTTTTTTTTTGTTTTTTGTTTTTTTTTTCCTTTTTTCTTTCCCCTCCCCTTTTAAATCCCATGCTTCCTATTCTGAAATGTTCATTATTTTACTATTTCACCCCTACATCAATATGCTCCCAAATACTTCATTCTCCAGGCTGAACAGTAGGCATTGCCTCTCACCCTGGTTTCTCCTTGCTCTTTTACTAATAAGGTGGAAATTCAATAGCATTATTTCACTTTTAATTTCAGTGAGGTGCTTCCATTGCAAAAAGACAATAAACCATTGTACTAATAGCTTGAGCAGCCATTTGTCATCCATGGAGCAATTATGCTGAGAAAGATTTGACAGAATGGACCACTTTCTGTTAATAGTGCCAACACTGCTTGAAAGTAGAAACTATCCACAACCCAGCCTGTCTAATGGGTATGTGTCAAAAATGATGTTTCTGAAGCAGAATCTCAGGTACTTAAGACATTCCTATTTCCTTTCCTAGACATCTGCTTAAGGTGATGAATGAGAACCTGTCGCTCTTCTATATAATTATTGTCTAAAACAATATTTGCTGATAGCTGACTATCCTTAATATTGATTACCTGGAAAGGTCAGAATGATACCTTGGTATTTTATTGGATTTAAAAATAGAAATGGTAAAGCAAAAATGGGAAAGATAAAGTAGCAGAAAGAAGATTCAACAGAATTAAGAGTGAAAGTGGGAAAAACAGCAGAGATATCTCTAGAAAAAAACTGTCCATACAGAATAATAAGAAAAATTTATAAGCTATTTATTATGTGTACATATTTTTAAGTACTACAAGGAGTAGGACAGAAAGACAAGAGAAATCAAAACTTGCCAGCTGGAATAATAAAATAAGGTCATATTTTACTTACATTTAGAAAATAAGTATCTTAGCAGTGGGCATAAAAAAAGAGATGAAATGTGCATCAGTTGTTTCATCCAGTAGAATTGTGATGAAATTTTGAGCTATGAGGAGTGCCACAACTATTAAAGTTAAAAAGAGAATTTTAGTCATCAGAAACATTTTCTGATGTCGCCAATACTTCAGAAATGTCTTAAGACATATCTTTAGTAATTCTTCCTGGTTCATATTTTATTCTATTATGCTTTCTACACTTTTCAGGGTTGTAATAGGTTCAGTAGAGACCATCACACTAAATCTTTGAGAAGATAAAGGTTTCAGATGCTGATTTTTATGCTGATTGCCATTCTTAAAATGTCGAATACTTCATGTCTATGTGTCTCTGAACAACACTATCCTTAGATCTAGCTGAGATATGTTATACATAAACAAAAGGGGAATATTCAGTATTCATTTTGCTGATGCTTGCACACCAGAAGAGAGCCACTGGCATTGACCAATTGGTCTCGTCAATAACAAAAATATTTTTGTTGCCTTCATCACTTAATTTTCAGAAGAGATTGAATAGCTATTCCAGAAAAAATCCTAGAAATGAGGGCCAGATTATTTCCACTAGGGGAAGCTAACTAAGACAAGTAGAAGTCCAATCCATGTAGCAAAAAATAAAATACCATAAAGTAGCTAGAATAAAATAACTTAAGTGTCATTAATATTCAGACTTCTGGTCAAAAACTTAATGAGATTGTAAAGCTACAAAATAACAAAAATATTTTAAATTTTCTTTTGCTGAAAGCAAAGGAGAATGAGTTAAGCTCTATTGAGATTTTTAGGCAACATTATTCTTAGCAGTGAAAGCTAATCTGCTTCAAACAACCGCAAGAACTGTAACCAGTATTTGTGTTTTAAAATTTTATTTAAAATAAACATATGTAAGCAAAACAGGCTGTTAGACTGTAAATGTTGTGGCTCCCCATCTAGTCTCCCAGTAATCTGAGAAAAGTGATACCTGAATAAAATCTTCAGTATTTCTGTCCTGTAATTTATTCACATTCCAAATCCCCGACATTGCTAGGAAACATAAACTTAACTGTTTTTATTGCTTACATCAAACAGTGGCAGTGAGACAGCTAATGTAAAGCAGGCAGTTTATGGAAAATAAAAGTGTCTGCAGTGGCAGGAAAAACTGTTGATTTTTCAGACCAAATGCTACCCAAAATAAATCTGCCATCTCAAGAGATAACAAAATTAAACAGCATAAGAAGTGGAATGAAATGGGATCACTTTGCAATATTAGGTTTCCACACTCCCAGTGTTAGAAAGAAAATAGACATTTATTTATTTTCTTTTTAAACGTCTTATTACATTACTTTGATTTTGGGAAGAGAAAGATGTACTGTTGCTTACTCTGAAGAAAGCGTGATACTCTTGGTTCAGTAGAAGACACCTGTACAGATGTTAGCCAAAAAGGGACAGTAATGAAGAATGATGAAGTAGGTAACTAAGCGTTCTCACTTGGCAAAAAGCTAGATTCTGTCAGCCAAAGCAAGTGAAGTCTAAGCAGGAGATCTAAAAAAGGAGCTGTGGTAGATTTTTGTAAAGCATAATACAGTGTTGACAACATGAAGTGTTTCTTACTGGCAATCCAAATCAGACATAACTATAAAGTTAACACAAATTTACAGTTAAGCCTGCAGAATTTTTCGTATAAACACACATTTATACACAGACAATTTCATGCTCTTTTGCTGAAATTTAGAACTAGAGACATATGCAATTATGAATTGCCATTTGAGTATAAAATGACATTCAAATAATGAGATCATTCTTCTCTATACCTTTCTTAGGGCAAGAACATGGCACATTAACTTGCACATTAACTTGTGCTTAGCTCATGTACTTACTTTTTGACCAACTCTGAGCTGACCACAGTGATATTAAACCTTCACGCTGAGTGTACCAGTTGGTTCTGGATGCCCACATTAGTTTTCGTTATCTATGCTGAATTTAATCTATTCTTGTAGTGCTGAAATGCTTTTTTCAGTCTTTCTTTACTTCTTCTCAGCAGCTTTTCTTGAATAACTTAAGTCACTTTGTGTCTGCTGTGAGTTCTTCTGCTTCACTTTTTGCAAAAAGTAGGACTTCAGTGCTACAAGAAGTAAAGCCTAGAACTAGAACTGTTTCTTGTGAACACACTTTGGTTCAGGCTATCTTCAAATTGAGGAATCTTCTTATTACCTGGGAACAAATTTTTTCTTCATGAAGGCTGAGTTTGGCATGTTCACAAATGTAATTAAACACTACAAAGGAGACAGAATTAATGATGGAAACAAATGGGTTTTATTTTCTACAAATGAAACAGAAAAATATGCATGTATAGTGTATAGAAGGCATAGAAGGCATAGTGTTGATGAGTCCCAAAGAAAGTCTGAGAACTATAAACTCATTTAGAAACAACAGTTGCATGAAACTACTCATTGTTCAAACAAACTTCATCTGAGTTCTTCCAGCATTAAAGCATTAAATACAGGTGGGTATTTTCTGGACGGTTTCATACCTGTTGGTCATCTGTGGCATCGGCAACTCCCTCTAGAGTTCTGTCTTCCCCTTTCGTCTATTTTCTGTCACGTGGCTATTTCTCACAGCCTATTTTGCAATTTAATGCTTGGCAGTAAAATCTTTAGTAATTCTCAGTGGAAATCTCATTTTTCTGTTTGGTTACTGCTAGGCAAAATGACTAGGACAGCTTCTGCATGTCAAATCTGAAGTGGCAGCTATTCACAATGGCATGAGAAAAACTGCACAATAACTTGCTGGAAAGTATAATCACATCTTTATTCAATCACAGCCAAGTGATCAAGTGCTTCTGAAAATATCACCAGATCCCTAGCTTTAATACTTCCTGAAAAATCTGGTATAATAGATGTAAACCTAAGTTGCTTCTGAAGATGAGAATTAGTCTCTCTTGACATTTAAATTCTGATTTGGACACTAACTTAATATCTTAAGTATATCTAATTCTGGGTCTTAGATCCCTGCAGATCTAGGAGGGAATTCACAACAGCTTTTGTTTTCAGTTCCTGGTGGTTCTGCCTTCCCTTTTTGCCTCCTACCACTTCTCTAAAATCTTGTTACACTGTACCAAGATGATAGCTCTGGCTAGCCTTAGTTAATGACTCAGGGAAGAAGTCACAATGTACTTGTTTTTTTAAAGGCAATAATAATAATAATAATAATAATGAAAGCAAGGCTTCATTATGTCATACACAGGAAATTATGGTAGAATTGTTTTTATTTTTCAGTCAGCCTTATTATTCCAACTAATCTACACCCAGTGTTATGTGTCAGCGTGATGGTATTTGTGTAGACCTATGTCTAAATAAAATTTCAAAGATACACACATGGGGTGTCAGAGATGCATTGTAAATACCCTAAAATGAAAATCATATATTTCTAGAAGGCCTTAGTGGGGAAATTGGACAAAACTGTCTTCACAGATGCCTTCCCAAATCAGCTTTTCTGTGATTCTGTGAAACATAATAAGCATTGAAAGGATATAAATTGACCATGATGAATGCCTGCTTACAAGTCAGAGATCAGTGGTATCCCTGAAGAGGAAGCCTGTTAGGCCATATCTATCCTAGCAGGTGCACACAAAGACAGAAAAAGTCAGTAGATAGAAACAATTGTTGCTGAGATCCCTACACTTCCAGTATTTGTAATTCAGGTGCTTTCTTTCAAGCAGGATTTGAAGTACTTTGACTGACTTTGAATAAGGCAATCCTTGATGCAAACATCCCTACCATGCAGGACTTAAAGCTGATAAAGAATCTACATCTAATCCAAGTTCACTCCAGTAGGTAGAATTTTCACATTCCTCGCACTACTTTGTGAATTTTGCATAAGAATTAAAAATATATTAGCTATATTTGCACTAATTCCCTTCCCTAATTTTATTTTATTTTATATTTTTTAATTTTTTTTATCTTTTGGGAATATCTGCAGAAACAATGGCACAGTGGCAACAAGACACATCATGACAGTCTATAATATCACCGTGAAGTCTTAATTCTTTTTGCTGACTTCATCACTGTACACTTGTTATCATCTATAATTTCTATGCTGCTTCTATTGAGGTCAAACTGCTAATACTGAAATGTTACTATAGCTATGCTATTATAGCAACATAGATGTCAATATACACCAGCAACATAAGACAGACATCATATATAATGGTGTGTCACATAGGTAATAGTTTCAATTGTAGAGAAATTGCCATAGCAGTTTTATGACAGAATACATGACCTCTGTTTATAAGACTACAATTTTTAGCTTCTGTACACTACATAAATACAGATTCTTCCCTTTAATAGCACTAGTGCAGTTCTGGAATGTCTCCTTTTGTATATTTTGCTCTTTGCTGAACAACTTCTAGTACCTCGCTGCTTTTTAAAGATGACTCTCTTGAGCTGATATTTCTAAGAAGGTTTTGTTCTTATTCAGGATTATTTTCTAGACTCCAAATTATCCCACTGTTTTGTCACTGTTATCACATTATTAACAATTCCAAGTTACTTCTTTGTGCCTTCTGTGCCAAACACTACAGTTCGCAGTTTTATCTTGCCTGTCTGTAAGTGTATAAATCACACAACCCCTACGCATATCTCAGATTTAACTATGTAACCCCAGACAGGGTTACAGGCTTGGGCTGATCTTCCCAGACACAGATGCGAGGCTCAATGAAATAATATTTCCTATTTTGCAGTCATCAAGGAAAAGAAGTCCCCTTGGCATCAAAGCTAGCATCCATTTTGTGGAAAAATATATATATATATATTTCCTATATATATATATATAGGAAATGTATTTGGTTGAAATTTTTTAGTATTCCTAGAGAAAAAGATATATATGTATATGTATGTTTTAGAGAGAAAAACAACAAACAAACAAACAAACAAAAAATAGAAAGAAATGATGGGATTTAGAGAAATTCTGAGAAGCATTAGCATAAGTAACAATGATCAAGTTATAAAGAAGAGAATTGTTACACATCTGAAAATCACAATCTGCTTCTAGACTAAAGAACTTACTCGATAAGACAGTGGATTCTATGCAGTGAATCATGTTAGCAAATGACTTGAGAAGGCAGTGAAATATATGCAGAAAAATTGCCACTGCCATTGAATACAACTGAAAATGTTGCAGAATCTACTGACTGCTTGCAATTTATATCATTTAAGTCTTTATCCAGTGGTATAGGTTAAAGAAATAGTGTTAGCATTACTCCACTAATAAGATGATCTCATTAGAGTTAGGGAAGCAAATCTTTTTTAAATGTTTAAACAAGTCAAGTGTGAATTAAATGTTTCCAGAAGCCTGATTTGACTTAAGCTAAACAGTCTTTGTATGTTTATTTAATAAAAAATGTAATCATATTTTGTCAGCTGTTAAACTTGGCCCCCAGTTACTCAGTAAACATACAGAACATTGTCACTTGCCTGTTGGGCTTTTACAATGATCTGTAAAATCCAATAATCTCAACACAAAAAGAAATATTAGAAAGTGATATCTTCATAGTCTCATAGTATCATAGTCTCGTGCGGGTTGGAAGGGACCTCAGAGATCATCGAGTCCAACCCCCGGGATACGAGCCTCCTGTGTAGCAGAGCGGCACTTCTACCACTTGCGCCACAGGGGATTCGAACCCAGGTCTCCGGTGTTGCAACGCGGCATTCCTACCACTGTGCCACTGGGGCACACAATCTCACCCTTTTAGTTGTCGAGAAATACAATTATCTAGCAACAGTGGAATATTTTGTGTAACTAACTACTGACATTTACATAGCATTTTTCATTTACTTTGCCAGACTTTGTAGACAGCATCCCTTTGGGGGATTTCCTGCTGTTCCCTTACCATATTAAAATTCAACTTGAAAAGGACTAGTATCCAAGAGTATATGATAGAAGGAGCAGAAGTATATAAAAGTGTAACAAACTAAGAAACACTGGGAGAGCAGATATATGAAGGAATGTTTCAACTGATCCCTGTTAGACACAAGTTATTTGGTTTACTGTCCTAACTGGCCTGGATATGGCCCAGTGGTTTCCATAAAAATACACAGCAGGGAAGAGAAGAGTAGCTATAATAACAACATGTTTATCCCCACAAGCAAAAGTCATCTGCAAGTACAAGATTCATTGGATATGTCCACAGTGTCTGTTGTGGCTGTTTCTAAAGGTACTCTGAAGACCAAACTCAGCTCCTATGCAAACTCTTTTAGAGCTGTGCCTAAGGGTGTAGGCATTGCTGAAATGCACCCCAGGTAGCAAGTTCCTGCAGTTGCCTGGTAGGTTAGAAAGCTGCTTGGGACAGATGCACAAGGCTGTCCACCAGCTTCTTCAAACACTGAAATCCCCATGTGAATGGAGGCAGATGAGAGGTGGAGAAGTAGTGCTGCTAGCTTTTCCTGGGACTGCCTTTATAAGGGAGGAAAGATAAAGACTTACAATTACGGAAACTGCAAGATTATGGTAGTAGCCTCTTGGGGTGTGGAGAGCAGGCTATGCATATTTGTATGGAAGCAAAAACCATAGATGGCTCACTCAGCAATAATCTCTTGCTTTGACACTTTGATTAAAAAACAAAAGAAAGTTTGCTAATAGTGATTGGGATAAAAGTGGAGGTTTTAATTCTCTGGATCTGTGGCTCAAATACTGCTGTCTCATATCTAACTGCTTCCCCTCTGAGGAAGCAGAGCATATGGTTTTAAGCAGCCCTCACCCAACATGCAGAGTACCCTCCTTTAACCAGCAGTGTGTGGAAGGAAGGATGTGCACACCATTCCCTTGGCTCACATCACCACTGTAGTTCTAGTATCTGGTCACTGAGCTGATGTTTAAACAACCACAGCACAGAGGGATTTGTCCTGCTTACTGTGTTCTCTTCACTACTGTTGCCCAAGTGAACTGAGGAGTGCCTGAAGCAGTGTCTCTGCAGGCTGTGCTTACATATAAAAATCAAAAGGGTTCTCAGAAGCTGCTATGGCCTACACAGATGGAAAAAACTTGAGAAATGAAGAATGAAACCAAGAAATGAGTAAGTGGCTGTGTGTTTTGTCTACTAAAGCAGTCAAGATTATCCAGATAAAGACATTTTCTTAGGTCAGTTGATCAAAGTTATAAGTAGCCTTGGTGAAGATGTTGTCGTACACTTTCTCCATCTTCTATGAGTAAAGCTTATTTATTTATTTATTTATTTATTTATTTATTTATTTATTTATGTAGAATGCTTGCAGGATGTGATAAAGGTTTTGATTTGCTTTAAATGTCTTGTAAGCATAGAATCATAAAATGGTTTGGGTTGGAAGGGACCCAACCTTCCTTTTTTGCTCAAAACTCTATCCAGCCTGGCCTTGAATGCTTCCAGGGAGGAGGCATTCACAGCCTCTGGGCAACCAGTTCCAGTGTCTTACCAGTCTCATAGTAAAGAATTTCTTCCTATCATCTAGTCTAAATCTACCTTCTTCAAGTTTAAAACCATTTCTTCTCATCCTGTTACTACAAGCCCTTATATAAAGTCCCTCCATATTTTTCCTGTATTCTCCTTTCAGGTACTGGAACACCTCAGTACACCAGTTAGTTCTTAACCCCTGGGAATGAAAGGACAGTTGAGTAGGTCAGAATTGATGGCAGTAGGAGAA
The DNA here is from genome assembly GCF_054131305.1 of Coturnix japonica. NCBI lineage: Eukaryota > Metazoa > Chordata > Aves > Galliformes > Phasianidae > Coturnix > Coturnix japonica. The sequence goes on along the minus strand of NC_140663.1, from coordinate 107,748,054 downwards.
TCAGGATCCCCACAAGTTTGATGTGCTCATTAACATATTGCTTGGTCAGCAGATGAAGAAAAGGATCTTTAAAACACCAGTGAATAAACACCCTAACTAGTTGCCACACTGGAAGTTTCGCTAGGATATTGCTCAGCAGCATCATGAGCTCTGGAGAGAAACGCTAAGAGTAGTCCCTTTCAAATTTAATCATTGCTTTAACAAGGATAGGGAATGTGGTAGTTAGATGAGTGCACAGTAGAACTGGAGAGCAAGGGTAAGAAGAGATGCATATGAAGTACCAGTGCTATTGCAGAGGTATATATATTAGCTGTAGTAAAATCTTTCATATATATATATATTTTTTTTTTTCACCTATTCTTTATAAGTTGTTCATTTTCTCATCAGTAGAAAAGAATAGCATGGAAAAAGTAAAATATCATGCAGAAAAGTAAAATATATTTTCAACAGCTGGATTGCATTTTTGCCTGAAGCTTTCTATATTCTTCTAGTGTCACTGAGCAACGACTGCAGAACTGCCAGTGAAAGTATTTATTACTATCCTGTATACATCACAGCCCTGCTGCCAGTGGCATGTGTACTCATCAGTCAAACACAACTACCCACCGTGTTTGATTTACTGTCACTGAATCAAATCTATTTGTGGGTTTCCATAACATAAAACATTTTGCTAGAGATTAATTCCCTGATTTGCATGTTGCTCTTGGGAGATGTAACATTATTTTCCTTGATAGATTAATTTCAAACTCAAGGAAGATGCAACTTGATTTTCACTCTATATTCAAGGAGGGGTCTTTTTCTACGTCATCTGACAGTTACATTAACTCTTCCTCTTGTCACTCTCACAGGAATTATTCATATTTGTGTCTGCTAGTGGAAGACTAAGAGACTGCAGCTCAGTAAGGATAGTAAGGATGAACTATCAGAACATCTGGTGAATGTGATGGCAAATATGCTTCTGATCTTGGCTTTGTTGCCCTTTCTCAAGCTTGCTGCTGCAAACCTGTTAGAAAATAAAATTGTGTTTGTTCGCTGACATCTCTTTTAGTTCATATTCAAGGATGAACTTGGTTAAATGCCTGCAAAAGTGGTTGCTTGTAATGAATCTATTATATGATGCAAAGGTTGCTAACTTACTGTAATGATGGCTTAATCCAAAATATTTTGGTCACCACAAACTGGGATTTTCCAGGCAAAAATATAGTATTTGTATTTGTATCCATATATTTGTAATCTGGTCATTTAATATTCATAGCCTCTTACTGCCTGGGATGATAGCCAAAGCTATGATTTGTTACTTCTCAATCCGTGAATTAATTTCACTCTGCTAAAACCAAAATTCTTACTTGATCTATCAAAATAATGTCACTGTATTTCTTTCATTAAAGAAGTTACACAGGTTGCTGATTATTCTCTTGCTCACAACATGGAGCCTAATATTCTTCACTGGTACCAGTTCAATCACAGCTGAGAAAAGAAAAAAAACATAACACTTTCAATGTTGCTATGCCTAGGAATAAGGAAATTTCTTGAAGCAACAACTTATACCACTTTATAAACAACCCTGTCTGCTGGTGTATGTTGCCAATCCTGCAGAGATTTTGTTGTGAAGAAAATAATTCTTAACACAAAGTTAAAGATTAGAATCATTCTCTATCACTTTATCAGAAAGAGATGGAGACCAACTCTTCTTTTTCTGTATTTAATTGCATTTTTCAACAGTGGTGAAAGGAATTCAGTATCCACAGGTGTGACCTGACCAAATACTGTATGTTTTATTAGTTTTCTCCAAGTTAATATGATACAGCTACTTTCTATGTTGTTTGCTACACAGACGTTGCTACAGAAAAGTAGTTATTGGACAGTGTGATTAATGGAGGCATGGTCCCTTTACTGATATAGACTTTGCCTCATTTGCACAGAGTTCAAAGCAGGTCAGTAACTTAAAATTCCATACTAGAAGCTCTTAAAGGACTCTGTTTAGTGGTGTGTTTCAAGCAAGAAGTTGTTCATCATTTTTGTTGTTCATCAGCAAGGTTAATTAAGCAACTTATGAAATTACACACAACTTGTAGCCCATCTTTCCTTAGAATGGTAAGAGGCATGCATGAAGGTTATCTTCAGATAAGGAGAATTTAACTTAAATTTTATTCCCGTAACCTCATGCTTAAATCACTTTCTCAAGAAAAAAAATCCTAAACCAAAACGACAATGACAAAACACAACAGAAAACCACTAAACCATATGCATTTTATACTTCATTTCGAATGTGTACATAGCACCAAAACATTAATCCTGTTCCCAGAATTATACCCAAGTCAGATTAAAAACATAACACATGAACATATCACTGACTCAGAGAAAGCAAATAAAAAAATTAATGACTTATCAAAATAGTATTGATCTAATATGAATATTATCCTTCCACATAAACTATGCATTTAGGACTGTTCTTTATTTATTTATTTATTTATTTATTTATTTATTTATTTATTTATTTATTTATTTTGACAGGGCTTCTAGTTCAATTTTACTACAGACTAAACTTTTCTCTGCAGCATGTCACCTTAGCCTGAGAGAATTGCATCAGGCTCTGATACACCACAAGCAATATCTTTTGGTCTCTACCGCAGTACTGAAATGCATTGCAAAACATCCTTGTGTGAGCTTGTACTGTTAAGGTAATCACATGCCTGGTGTGGGCTTATCCATGTTTAACAGTTTTATAACAGAAGAAAAACTGCTGATGAAATTGAATTAGCTTTGTGGAGTACAGAGCAATGGACTCCAGAATCACCCTTGGAGAAAGTTTTAGTATCCTATATAATATTCAGAACACAAACAAGAAACTTTTTCACATGGGCAAGAGCCAAACATAATGAATCTATCTAGTCAGATGGATGATGTTTAATGAGATAGATGTAGAAGGATGAAACACAGTTTGAAGCGACATCATTTGCTTGGTCCACATGGGCATACAGAAATTAAAAGCACAAAACTCCTCAGAGAACAATAGAGAGAAGTGTAAGGAAGAATAAAGCGAGCATGAAATAATTTATTCTCCCTTTTCCTAATGGAAAGCAGGCAAGAAAGCTGTCAGTGTTCCCTGAAGGAGAGAGTGAGAGTTTTAAGTGTAAGAAGATGAACCCAGCTGGGGGGACAGAGAATGAAACTGATTGAATTTTGATGTTAAAGCTCATAAAAATATTGTACAAAGTGTCCCTGAACAAATGCTTTTTTCGTTTCATTCTTTTTAAAGATGAAAACTTAAGGTGAATTCTTGGTCCCATGGCATCTAATTAGATTTTTTTTCAATGACTTAAATAGAGCAGGATATCCATTATGCACGTAAACATTCCTGTGTTCTTATCTAGCTGTTGACTGTTCTATATAGATCTGTTTGTTAAATGCAATGCATTCATACTACACAGAGCACTCAAAATATTTGACAATAACAACATCTGGCAAAATATTTAAATCCTTCTACTGCTCTGTGAGTATCTGACATTGTTCAGGTGAAAAAAATCATGACACAACTATTAGGAGGTAGTTCAGCCATGGGGTTTCTTCAACCACTGACAAACATTTTCTCTCACCTTCAAAGAAAAAATTATTGAAGAGTGAGCAAAGCCTCAAAATGGTGGTAAGGTAACACTTTGCTATAGAAAGGGAAAGGGGAACTTCACAGAAACCAAGACAAAGGGTAACTGTACATTTAAAAGTGCAGGGAAAGGGGGAATTGCAGACACTTAGTCAAAATAAAGCCAGAGAAGAGGGCAATAAAGATAAGAAGAAACTGTCCGGAGACCTCTGACAAGAAGGATTAGATCCCCCCCCCGGGCAAAATGATGCCGACATGGGAGAACAATAACAACAGATAACACCAAGAAGAAAACAGAAGAAGAATTTCACCCCAAAACATCGGCAAGGGTCGCGGGGAATGGGGTCAGGGGGAATGAGGGAATGGGGTCGTGGGGAACGGGGCCATAGGGAATGTAATGAATATGTAATCAAACTGAGGAGGAGACTATTGATTATGTATTAGTTTAACCTATATCTGTAACACACTTTTCTCTTTACGGTGTGCAAGTTTGGAGGAGCTATCCCCCTTGCACCCGGCGCTGCGCAACGCTGGAATAAACATACCTGCTTTATAACCCATCTCTGGATTATAGAGTTTGATTCCGCAAGTCAATTTGGCACCCCAGATGGGACCCTCTCTGTTCGGCTGCAGGACCAGCTGAGATGGGGGACGCCTTTGGCGCGCCCCGAGATTTCTCGGAAGGACTCCCCTCCCTCATCTGATCACTGCAGGAGCAGACAAGAACCATCTATCGGCGGACCAGGTATGTGAAATGGGGGACCCGTAAGTCGTGAGGAGACGTCCTACGCAGGGCACAGTGGAGTCGGCGTGCTCCCCCCCAGGGATGTGAGCTCACGGGTTAGGTTAGGTTGCCGGCTGGGTTAGGACTCCCTAGGGAGTGCCTACAAAGGGGCCAGTAAGTCGTACGCATGGTAAAAGGGCTATTGCTCACATTCAGGTGATTGCTAATTGGGCAGAGCTTGTCTGCTCTCTGGTACAGGGTGATTTGGGTAATCCTGGGATAACTGGTATCGTACAGCGCTGTTTATATAGGTGACCTAAGTCAACAACTAGCACCGGTGTTCTTAACATCTTTGGTTAAGCTTAACAAATGATGTATTGTAATTCTGTTTGAATTGTCGTGTGAGTGTGGTGTGAGTGAGACGCAGCACAGCTGCGGGGCGAGTGCGGAGTCCCGACCCGCGGTTCCGTCCTCCCGCGAGGGAAACGGCCGGGGACGGACGAAGCGAAAGTTGTTTCCAATACTTTTGTCTTTGTTTTAATACGTGTTTATTTTGTATTATTAATTACTGGTTTTTGTAAAGTATGTGGTCATAAGTCATAACAATGCTGTTGTGTCAGAAGTGGTTTAACTTATAAAAGAATACAGTGGTTTATATTAAGTTACGATGGGAAAATCACAGAGCAAAGAGGTCCCTGCGCGCTCACCCCTGGGGTGTATACTGGCACATTGGCGAGATATCGCTGGGGAACCAGGAGGAACCCTGAGCCGAAAAAAAAAAAAAAAAAAAAAAAAATCCTGATTAAATATTGTAATCAGTGGTGGTTGATGTATAAGCTAGAGGACAGGGACAATGAACATATAGAGGGATGTCTGTGTGGAATGAGTATCAAGCCATTTATGTGATACTGTGTTCTGCCTGTGAAGAGCTATAAGGGAGGTGGGTCAGTCAGTGCTGGCTCTGTGGCGAGAGGTTTATAACTGAACGATATGGATTGCTAAGGGAAAGTTATAAGGTAGTAAGGGTGTTTATGGAAACTGAAGAACTGTGTTGCTTGATTTGTGGGTTTTGAAGGGAATGGGACAAACTGTTTTGCTGGTATAAGAAAGTGTAGTTGTTAATGGCATACGGAAGTATAGTTGAGGGTACGTGGAAGTGTAAATGAGGGTACAAATAGTGGAATAGTGTACAGAGGAAAAAGGGTTAAAGAGAAAGTGAGTTTATCTGTGCTGGCATGAGAACAACCCCCCCGCACCGTTCCCCTGCAATCAGAACTCTCAGAGTGGGAGAGGGAGCCAGGGTCAGAGACTGCTGCTGTAAACTGCAAAGGGGGAGGTGGAGAGGACAGGGCATTGGAAGTGAGAATAGCCTTCATGTGCAGAGATGTGGGAAATCTGAAATCTGGGCAGCACTGGATGGATCTGGAGAGGAGGTGAAATGTAATGATTAGAGTTTGGAAAGTGAGAAAGTTTGGGAAGGACACAGGTTGAGGAAGGCAAAGATAAAAACAGGGATGTCAGGTCTGAAGAGAGGAGTACAATAAGAAGAAAACAAACAAACAACAACAACAACAGAAAACAAAACAAACACCTGATTGAGAATCAGAGATGTTCAGGAAATTGAGAATAATAACAGCTGTTACTGTTGTGGTGCTAGAGTAGGGCCATAGGACCCAGGGATCCCCCACGAGGAAAGGGGGGGAGGGAGGCTTGAAGAGCCCAGGGAGGGCTCTGCCCCGCTGGAATGAAAGCAGTGTACAAACTGCAGTGGGACACTGGTAGAGAAATCCGACCAAGCTGAGTGAGAAGGAATTGCCTCTGATTGCAGAACTGAACAATGAGAACTTGGGAAGTTAACCCTAGCAGATACACCGATGAAACTGCAGCTAAGGAAGCAGGATAAAGTAGTTCATTTTCTGATGGATATGGGAGCTTCTTACTACCCATAGATGGTTTTGTAACATTAGTAGGTGCTACTGCCCAACAAGAAAAGGCTTACTTTTGGAATTAATTAAATATAAGCTAAGAAAACAAGTAGGAATACAGAAATTCTTGTACCTGTCAGGTTACCCTGGCAAGAAATTTAATAAAACTGGAGCTAAGGGTCAAACAATATTGGCTGATTAAGAATTGTAAGTCTGACTATTAACACAAACTGGGAAAAACAATGTTATACCCCCAGGAGCCACAGCAATCTCAATTAAGACACACTTAGGGGTGTGGGCATCAGGGCCAAAAATTAAGCCCTAAATACAAGTTAAAAACAAGAGCTCACCCACTCAGGGTAAAGTGGTGCCCTTTGAGGATATGTGACTGTAGAAGGACAAAAGAAATAATAGATAATTTTTTTTGAGTTTGAATTACTAATTGAATGGGAATCCAAGTACAAAACTCCAATTTTGCCAATTTGCTAAATTTTCGGATAGCAAGTGCTTTAGTTTGGTAGAAGACATGAGGACAAGTAATGGAATTGTTGAATGGATACACTCAGTGATGGAAAATCCATGCATTTTATCAACCAAGTTAAGGAATGAATAGGTGGAGTTTACCTTCTGGATTTGAGGGATGTCTCTTCTGCCTGGTTTGACTAAAGGAAGCCTAAGGTTATTTGCCTTTGAATAGGAAAAGCTAATAGAGGGAGAAGAGACTCAGTTAACCTGGACAGTGTTACCCAGGGTTGTGAGAACAGCTTAATGATCTTTGAGAACTGGTCAACTCATGAGCCTGAGACCTGGGATCCTCCATCCTAGGGTGGAACTTTACTGGAGCATGTGGATGCCACAGCAACAAAAGGACTGTGTACAATAGACTGAGAGTTTGCTGAGTTTCTTGGTTTACAGAAAGCACAAATAACTCAGAAATTACAGCTGGACTTTGGACCTTAAGGACTGCCAAGAAAGAAGCCATCTGCTAAACCCCTGAGCTGCAAACTGCCAAGGAACTCCATACGTTCCCAGGAATGACAGGAGGGTGCTGACCATGGATACACAGCTACGGACTGATGGTAAACCTCAAACAGCTTGAAGTGAGTAAGGGATGGTGCCTGAGGGCAGTGGCTGCACTGGTGCTCAATATTCAAGAAGCCTATAAATCTACACTGGGCCAAAGGACACCAGTTTTAATATCTCATACAGTGTTTACTGTATTGGAGGCAAAAGGGGACATTAGTTCATTGGCTCTCACCCCAAAGATTCCTGAAATACCAGGCCATCCTGGTAGAGCAGGGTGATGTAGAAATAATTGTGACTAATATTGTCAACCCAGTATCTTTCCTTAGCGGAACTCCCGGAGAACTACTATTACATGACTGCTTTGAATCAACTGAAGCTGCACATTCCAGCCGGTCAGTCGAACCTGAAGGACGAACCCTTAGAAAATGCAGAAGACAAATGCAGAAGACTGCTGCAGTTTTATGAGACAAGGAGACTGTAAGGCAGGACATGCAGTAACTGCTACTGACCAGGTAATCGAAGCACAACCACCAGCTGTGGGGACTTCCCCTCAGAAGGCTGAAATAACTGCCTTGACAAGAGCTTTAATCATATGGACAGATGCTAAATATGTGCCACACGCTCATAGTACCATCTGAAAAGAGCAAGGATTGCTCACACACAAGAAAAACAGCCTGATTTAAATCTACCAATGGTTATTATATGTTGTAAAAGACATCATAAATGTAACACTGTACAGGAAACAGAAAATAAGATGATAGATCAAGTGGCAGAACAGGCAGTTGAAGAGGGCTTCAATTCCAGACGGTAAACTTAAAATCTCTGAAGCCAAGTCAAAACCTGTAAAATATTCTAAAGAGAACAGGAGTCCAATTAATGATTTAGAAAGGAAGAGAGCAAGCTGACAGATGTGTGCATGCCCAAATGGACACATTATTATGCCCTTTAGTATTTTATGAAAATTGGTTATAAGGGAAGATAAGAGAATATATTGGGCAAACCAACACTACAAAGTACAGTCCCAGTACCAGGAACAGGGCACAAGTGGGCCTCATGGGAGAGGGCCTTCCAGGGCAACAACGGCAAATTGAGTTCACAGAACTCCCAAGAAAAGGGGGGTATCGCTGTATGAAAATTTCTGTAACCTTAGAAACAATTGAGGATGCTGCTGCAGATGCTTGATGGACAATCCAAAAGGAGATATCCTGTTTATCCAAAGATGCATTGCAACATGGAGTAGGCAGGGATAACACCGATTGGGGAATAGTTTTCTCTGGATCATGGGATAAACTTACTAGTTGCCAAATTTAGGATGACTAAAACAGCTTTTCTTAGCCTGCATCACCTTGCTATTCTTGGTGTGTTTTACTTGTGTTGTTATGTCTTTTGTGTCTGTACCAAGGTACTGGAAGGGAATACGAGGTTTGGAAGAGACATGAGCGGAGACAAAAGGTAGAGAGCGGAGCCTATTTTGAGACCCATTAAGAATCTAGCAGGTAAAAGCCTGCTAGATTAAAGAAAAGGGGGGAATTGAAGAGTGAGCAAAGCCTCAAAATGGTGGTAAGGTAACACTTTGCTATAGAAAGGGAAAGGGGAACTTCACAGAAACCAAGACAAAGGGTAACTGTACATTTAAAAGTGCAGGGAAAGGGGGAATTGCAGACACTTAGTCAAAATAAAGCCAGAGAAGAGGGCAATAAAGATAAGAAGAAACTGTCCGGAGACCTCTGACAAGAAGGATTAGATCCCCCCCCCGGGCAAAATGATGCCGACATGGGAGAACAATAACAACAGATAACACCAAGAAGAAAACAGAAGAAGAATTTCACCCCAAAACATCGGCAAGGGTCGCGGGGAATGGGGTCAGGGGGAATGAGGGAATGGGGTCGTGGGGAACGGGGCCATAGGGAATGTAATGAATATGTAATCAAACTGAGGAGGAGACTATTGATTATGTATTAGTTTAACCTATATCTGTAACACACTTTTCTCTTTACGGTGTGCAAGTTTGGAGGAGCTATCCCCCTTGCACCCGGCGCTGCGCAACGCTGGAATAAACATACCTGCTTTATAACCCATCTCTGGATTATAGAGTTTGATTCCGCAAGTCATTATCTCCCCTCAAATTAAAATAAAACTCCTCAACAATCAGCTTTTAGATTCGTTGTACAGAGTTAAAGTTGTGTGGGAGTGAGATCAGGTGATCAGTGAGATCAGACACTGCCTAACTGGAGTTTGCTGGCCTACTGTTACTTACATCAGGCCACGTACAACATTCAGGAGGGACACAAATCAGGAATTGGTCTCCTGTAATTACACTGTTTTGATCAAGTGGCTGTGGAACAGTTGGAAGGAGATACCATTAGATAGAGTGGTTGTGGAAAAGGCAATAAACCTTTAAACCTTCCTAGCACAAAATAGGTCACTGATGGTAGTGACGCACAAAGCAAAGAAATGTCAGAATTTCCTTTTTAGAAAAAGTATCATGTTCTCAAATATAATCAGAGAATCTGTTTCTCCAACAACTTCTGAAGCCATGTAGGCAAAATAACATCTCAGATGAGTAAGTAGGTCTAGGTTGTCTGAAGAACAGACTGGCAGGAGTACAGATTTTGCCTTAAATTAGAAGAGGAATAACCAGTAAATAAGAACATTACAAATGTGTGTGTAGAGGTGCCATTGTCCGGATGTAAGACAAGTGAACACATGGGAATCTAGGAATAACAGTTATAGAAATCTTGTTTCTGCAAAATTAACCAGACAAAAACCAATCAACCAATCAGCAACAACAAAAAGGTACACAGAACACTTCTGAAGAATTAAGGTTATAGCAAGAGCTTGACCTCCAAGGAGCGACCCCAAATAAACAGATCCCAAAGCAGCAGTGCCCTTCCACTCTACATTCTCAAATCCTTGCCTGACAGTCCTGTTCAATAGTAATGTTAGGGCTGGAGGTCTTTCTGCTCTGGATTGATTTTTTTATGTCTTGTTTAGATGAGCTGTTTGATCTTGTCTTCAGGTTGCAGAATCTATCAAAGTATTTTTTCTTACTTTCTTGTCTTAGAATTCAAGCCGACTCAGTGGCCTTCCTTACTCCTAACTGGGTAAAAGTTCAAAAGCCTGTAACCTTATGCTTCACCAAATGTATCTACTTGCACTAAACAAGTTCCATACAATATTCTTCTATACTAAATCACACAACGTTAACTTTACAATCTTTGTTGCATTCATAGTAGGAGAATACCTGATTCGCTTACCTGCAATCAAGAAATGAATCTGTATTACTACTGGCGCATTAGAATTTTAAGAGCAGTTTTGAATCTGACAACTTCTTTTTCCTTCTTTACTGAAGAAATAGAAAAGATCTTTCAGCAGTCTCTTCACAGCTCATTACCCGCACATAGCACCAGAGAACAGAAGGAATTCTTAAAGCTTGTATGAAATTTGTAGCAAAGAAAAGTGTCTTTCTGTGTACCTCCGTGGAAACCTGAAGTGACCAGCTCATTTCAGTGATGTCCTCTGTTGGGAATATATGGTAGAATATGACCTGGGACAAATGTTTCTAGAAGCAAGAGCTGATACATATGCGTTGAAGCATGGGATTACTATATCTCCAAACATGGCATAGGCCTTATCCTTTGTACAGCAAGTTGTATGGTGGAAAAAAAGCGAGACTCTTCTAAAAAAAGTCCCTCAGTGCACCCTTTGCCTTAACTTGTGTGTTGACTTCTGGTATCCTTCTCAGTGACAACAGTTTCTTTGTTGTAGACTCACTGTCATTACCTCATAGTTCTTCATTTTTTTTAATGTCAATTTGGTCCATCCTGTCTGACTATAAAATGGAAACATATGTCATCTCCTTCAGATTGCGGTTGTATCTGCAGTCTCCCACTGTAGTCTCAGAAGTCAACAACAAACATAGCATAAAAATCTTCTGAAGAAGAAATAGGAGTTTCCAGGTTTTCTTTTATAGAAATACCTCAAAAGCATATCTCTGCAAGCCAAGCAACAGATGCTGTACTGGCATGGTGTCATGTCTGCAAACTGTCAGTGAGTCTTAGAAGGTTTTACTCTGTGGTGTGCATTGTCTTATGCATCTGTGTTTGCTCACAAGCCCAATATGTATAATTGTACTGATTATTATGTGTCTCACAAAAATAACTTTGGGAAGAAAAATCTTAGGGCAGTTTGATTACCTGCATGTAGAACTGTAAAACATTTATAATGTCATAACTAACGTAGTGTTTCCTAAGTAATCATTAGTATTACTCAAAATCTTAGGAGCTTCTGAAATAAGTAGTTTACAAGGTCAGAGTCTTGGTGCCAGTTATGCTAAAACTCCAGATCAGGAAGGTATTTTGAAGTGCATCTCTCCAAAGTCTGTCCTTTATCATGCTTTGTCATACTCTGTCCAGTGGGCTCCTTCAGAATGATTTGGAAGAGGAAGATGCCCCCTTAGAGATCATCTGAAAAGCTCCAGGCACTTTGAGCATTCAGATTACGGGTTCATTATCTGAAGTCAACCTCAGAACTTGGATAACATAGTTCAGAATTAACTATTTCTCTCCCTAAGTGTGCTCTTAATGGCCTAAGCTACCTGGCAGAGCACAGCAAGGAACAGCTGTGGGACAGGGGTAGGAAATTACTGGGTAGTGAGGCAAGGACCTCTCTCAGCAGTCATGTTCCAAAATTCTCACCATTCTCAGAGGCATCCGATTTGAGGCGGTACTCATCAGTCAAATGAAAGGTAACAAATGAGATTCAGGGTTAGTCTAGGAAATGCAATCAGCATGTCAGAACAACTGGGAGAGCACAGGGCAGTTAAAGCATAGTTCAGGTCAGAACTGACAACACTGTCCTGAGATGAAATGGTGTCTTCAGCCCATGGACAGGGTTGGGGGAAGCCCCACTGGAAGCTGGGCAAGAATGGTCAGACTTGTACTACATTCAGAGTCTTTAAACCATTTGTATTACTATACAATATATTTTTTTAAAGTAAGACATAGGAAAGGACTTTGAAAAGATGAATGGAAAGAATCCTGAATGGTACGTGTCTTATTTCACAATGTTCAAACTCTTTCCTGTAAGCCTCATCACATCTAGAACACTTCAAAGAGATAATATGGAGAGACCTATGGAGTTTCCTCCTTCTGAAGCCCTTGAAGGACTGTGAACTGTTTCAAAAGAGAGAAATCTGTTGCAAAAATAGATTTGAGGGGTCAGATCTTAGTTTTATTAGCGTGTATTGGAGGGAAAATTATCACAAAAGCAGTAGAGCATCTTTATAGTTGCAGCACTGTAACTAAGATCAGATTATATGGAGGCCTACTTTAAAACAGGCTACAGATAACTTCAAATTAAAGAAAAACAAACAACAAAAAATAAACAGGAAGTTTTCCTCTTTTGAGAATAAATTTCCACCAACAGAGCCAAGAGCAAGAAACTGTAACTCTAGAGTGACACCACCAGTGCATACCAAATGATCAGGGTTATTGCTATTTGAAAGCTCTATAATACAGCCTAATTGTTTTAAGCTAATTATATGGAATTAAACAAACAAACAAACAAAAAGCCAACACAACAAACACATCAGTGTATCTGAAAATGTCAACTTGTTTCCTAATATTAATTTGTTCCCTAAGTCTGGATGTTGCTTAATGACCCAAGCCTGTGTATCTGTTGGAAAACAGTGAAATTGCCAAAATATTCACTGTCAATGTAAATATGTTTGTGTAACAGATTCTGAGCAGCATCACTGTGTGGTTGTGTGAACTTCTTTTGGCTTTGGCTAATCAGTTTCATAAGAGACTAATGACATGTTTAGCATTCTAGGGATAAATTTTCAGATACTAGGTTTCAGATACAAGGTACTAAATACTAGGTACTAGATACTAGATGCTAGTTTTCAGGTACTAGATCAGGTTGCCCTGGGAAAAGAAGATAAAAATATTGCCTAGGATAAAAAGGTGTTGAAGAGTCTGACAGAGTTGAAAAAAAGAGAGAAGGGCAACATCCACATGGCTTTCATTACAGTCTGTGCTTAGATACCTAAACTAGGAGCCTTGAGTTGTTGTTACTAGAAGGAAAAAGTGGTTCTGTAGGATGACTCAGAATACCTGTATGGCAGTAGCTAAGGCTTATCTGCATCTCAGACACTCTCTGGAAAGGTCTCTTCTTACAGTCTTGGGGAATAGAGGCTTCTGACTGAAGATGACAGGACGTAATTTTTGTTTAGACACTTTGCACAGTTCTATTAATTTTCACTTTACACACGTATATGTGAAGCTGAAAATTCATGTTTTCTTGTTTTTGTCAAAAATTTGCAACCTAGATGTAAATATATGAGGTAGAACTGATTTTGTCTTCAAGCCCAAACTAGTTTACTTCCTGTTAAATCAAATGCCAACTCATTCTTCTGTTCCTGGACCTCCATTCCCTGTAGCTGATTTAAAGTGACTGAGTGCATGCTTGGCTGCTAGCTGGTGTAAAATGAGCTGGAAAGGCAGGGTCTCTCCAGTGTGAATGTGCCATAAAGTAGAAATTTTGGAATAGAAATTGCTATCCACTTTCTGGACCCATTCTACCTCCTGAAACAATTTAGATGAATGGTGTGGTTCTTTCTCTACAGCTATGTCACCCTGAAAATTCCCTGTAATCATCAGATTCAAAGGAATTATTACTATTTCAGAATGAATCATCAAGAGTATGATTTGTTTGCAGACAGAACACATACTGAGGGACTGAAAGCACAAACCACCTTCCCAAAGTACTTGTATCTGTCTGCTATTCCTTTACTGCTAACATAATGGAAGATAAGAAAGAGTTCAGTGCTATTTTGAGAGAGAAAAGTTGGTGGAAAGTCATCTTGCTTCATGGACTCCAGGGTAATGTTTAAGTTTCAACACAAAGTTTCACGTACCATAGCAAGGCATTTACAAGAAACTTTGGTTCATTCTCTGTGATTCCTTATATATCTTTTACAACACCTGCCCATCAGTATGATTTATTTAACACTATCTATAATCCTATAGGCATTACTCCTATTTCTTCTAATTTGACCAAATATCAAAGCAAAGCAAGCTGTATCTGTCAGACTGAGAAGGTGATGAAGGATTCTAGCATTTATTTATTTATTTATTTACTTATTTATTTTATTGCAGTCAGCAGTATTACAATTCCAGTTCACTTTTTCAGGTAGTGTACTCTCTTCTCTGAAAAACACTGCTGACTCACCTGTATGTTCTTGCTGTGCTGCTGGTGCCTACCTGCTATGTACAATGCATAATTTTAACAGAGCTCAGTAACTTGTTTTTTATCTATCTCCCAAAAGCAGATTTTCTGTCCAATGCATTGAAGACTTCAGGTCCATTTTGTGCTCGATGGAGTTTAAGGGAGATGGTTTCCATTTCTTTTCTGCAGGGGGACTGAATGGTTTCTCACAACAATTCTGAATGAATGGCAGCAGTTGAATCTGCCATTGTCAGCAGGGTTCTGCATAAGCATGCAACATAATGACAGCATCAGGAAGAGGAGAGGAAAGGAAAAAAATTGGATTAGATTCAGATAATTGTCCAAACAATATTATATTAGGCTGTACAGTCATTTCACAAATGCAGTTATCTGAACTATTCACCTTGTAAATACTCTGTATTAGTCAGCAGATGGCATTCATTGTACATTAACTATTCCAGCAGTATTAATGAAAGTACTTTAAAACACAGAGCATATGGTTTTCTCAAGGAGATGCATTGTTTCCTCATTTGCAGTTCAGTGTTAATTGTGAACTATTTAGTGAAAATCAAAGAAGGTAATTTTTCATCCTCATTTACTTTCCGTAAAAGGTTTAATAGAGTCTACTGTTGTGTAAAATGTAAATAACACCCACAGTATCACAAAGATTTTCAGGTTACATAAGCTAATAGAAGGTCAGGCATTGACTTCTGGCAGGAGATTCAACAGTTCTGCTGAAACATCTTGGATAAGGCTAATGAGATATTCCAACAAAGTGTCCGATGGGGTAATTCCTGTCTCTATCCTCATCATGAGTTCAGAAAGCCAAAAGGTCACTTAAAATGGCTTTGTAATATACTTCTGCATTTTCATTATTTATGTAGAGCCAAAATAGTGTGGTGATGGCATAGTTCGGCATCATAAAAGTGCCGATAATCTGCACAGACTGCCCTTTCAGCAGTCCTGGGAAGGAATCAGGACCTTCCACACACAGCTGATGTACTCACTGATCTCTGGCATGCTTTGCACCTGTACTCATATCCATCTGTCTAGATGGCATAATGCCTCTTCATAGGGTGCCATATCTGTTTCAATAGGGCATAAGTGCCAATTAAAGACTGCTCTGTAGCTTGAGTGTAGAATGTTTAAAGTGCCTTTTTCCTCTATAATGGGAATGTTCTAGTGGAAATCAAAGATGGGATGAAGGCTATATTCTTCAATCCTTTGTAACACAGACACTAATATAATATAGAGACTTGAAAAGCTAAATTTGCACCACTGTAAATTTACTGAAAATTAATTCGTTTTCAATAATTTCATGAATTAATGATGCATTATAGTTTCATATTTTTTTCCAAATCTATCTATGAATACAGAAATAACTTTGCAAGTTGTACTTTGAAACGATAATGTAAATTATTGTGCAGGTATGTACACATTTATTTACTTTATTTCCCTTTATCCTAGCCTCAATTTTTTCACTATGCAAATTCTAATCATAAATGGTCATAGACAATTTAAGATCTCTTTGCTTGCTCCTGTTTACAAAGTCTGAGGATTTCATATGCTTTCAGCCCATTGGCCTAATTCTGCACTCATGTTAAACTCCAATGACTGTCATCAGGAATATATTCATTTAGGTAGGAAACTCTACATTCCAGTGGCTTTCCCATAACCCTAATTTCTTCTTCTAATTACTGTTTGTGAGCTTCCTTAGGCAGAATTATAAGTGCATCTCCTTGACTGAGAATAAACTCAGATACCTTTTCATTTAACAGATCCCACATGGAAGTTTGAAGTACAATGGGATTTAGTTATCACATGCTGTAATCCACTATTAGGCAGCTCAGTGTAACAATAGGGAGACAAAGAACCATCCTAAATGGTAGTATGCTGTTAAACATGCCAGTAATATATATCCAAAAAGAAGTCATTACAAGAGCTAGATGCCAAATATCCTCAGTTCTGGCACGATGATTTTAGTATGCATGGAAGCCAGCTGGCTGTGTATTTGGGAGTCAAACTTGACAAGTGTGGATGGTAAACAGGTGGATGTTTTACTTTCATATTCTTTATCTCTTTGCAATAAAAACCATGGTATTGCAAAGGAGGGCTCCTCCTGCCCATTTTTTCTCCACCCTATTAACAAAGTAAACAGTCGAAGAAGCACATGTGAGCACAGAGGAAAATGCATTGAGATGTTGGTTTTCTCACAGGTAATACTTCTTCTCTGTTGGATTCAGTACTCAGCACATTGGCAAAAATATCATCAAAACACTGAATATATATATATAAAATTAGAAAAAGGCAATTCTTTAAGAGATATCCTTGCTAATAACTGTACATTCCCATTCTGCTAATATATACTAAAATTTTAATCTGTAATTACAGCTTTTTTCCCCTACTCTGAGGACAAATCAGAAAAATTTCAACAGATCTATGTCTAAAAGGAGACCTTTGTAAGTAAGTGTATCTCAAAGGTTTTGCTATGCCCTGTGCTATTTTCCTGAACTGAAATGAGAATTGTTGTCTCTGTGTACAGATGGCACTTAGTATATATGTAGACCACGGTACTAATGTATCCACAGCTATTTTCCAGGTAAAGAGGTTCAGAATATTTCAGGTCACTGATTCAAACACATTTCAGACTTGTTCAGTGAGGCGTGAAAACTCAGACAGTGTGATCACCAGTTGTTGATCTCCCTGTCATAAGTAATAACTGCAGTGCTGGCTCCTGTGATCAGCAGGAAAATGCTATCCAAGTTAGGGGGAGACATTGCCTCTAGGAGGAATGCAACTGTGATTTTATTTGTACAAGACTCTTTGTTTCAGGTGGAGCCTGAAGAGCAAGATTTGTCTTTTCTTTATTGTCGTTTTGAAATGGAAATGATTATCCATGTAGCTGATTCCTGCCACACATGGCATGAGGTGAGGTGTGACTTTATGGTCTGTAATTACTGGGGACAGGAAAAGGAGCAAATAAGGCCAGAAGCATCAATGATTGTCAGTTAAGACGGAGAATTTTTGTCTCTCAAATCAGTTTTAGGCTCTGCAGGTTTCAAGAACGTAAATTAAGAAAAAGAAAAAAAGGCCATCTGGTCCAATTTGTCTTCATGTTTATGTTTTACTGAATCTCAGCCCCTAGCTTATTTTCCAAACTATGTCTTCTTCTGCAGAGACAGTCACAGACTTTATGTAACCACCTTGTTTCATCATTTCATCATTGAAATTGTACTTGCAACCTCAGTGCCATGTTATCCTTTTCTCTCTTACATCTATTTTTTCTGTTTCTTCAGTTTACATTCTGCAAAGCTTTCAACATATTACTGGAATAAACTGCCTAAATGCACATTATTGCTTAGTCTGTCCTAAGATTTTACAGGCTTCTGTGACGTGATCTCTCACACCAGCTTATTTTCAGTAGCAACAACTCAAAGGTTTTTGTTTGAACAGTACATTTTATTCGTTTATATATATTTTTATTTCGGTAGGCATTCTTTTCAAGGTGTTCTTCTCCTGTTTTATCACAGAGATCAGTGCTGTGACCTGTATTCTCAAAGACCAAATCTGCAGTGGAACATATCTGCATGTCTGAATATTGCTAGATAATGGTGGTTTCCATAACAGTTGACTCAGAATCTATTATTTCACAAGATCCAGGTTCAGACTTGGCTCTGGGACTATAATAAAAGTGACTAAACTTTTTAATTTCTGGTGCATCCAGATTTGACAAAGACACCTCTGATGGAAGAGAAAGTGACAAATGCTTTGCTTCTACCCCTTCTTTCATGCTTTCTTCTTATGTAGATACAGATCATAAATAGTGACTGGGCTTTGTGTGGAAAAGTCAAAAGTCAAGTAGGAGTGACACAGTTATGCCACTTGGATGATTGTGCTGGAATATCAGCCACCATTAGAAAAGCCATCATAAGTCAGGTTAGATGTGATTATTTTTGCTTGCATGTGGAAGAGTGACTAATTATCTTATTTCTGCTGGTGCTGACCAATGAGTAAAAGACTTTAATAATGATACGTGGACAAACACATTTAGCCAAAAGAGATCCAAGAGAGGAGTGAAGGCCAGAAGTTATTTAGTATCATCATAATTTCTAATTTATCTCACTTGAGTCTTACAAGTGAAGATTTCTTCTACATATTCACTAAATTTTTGGAATACAAGGTATTCATTATAGGCCATTAGGATGGGATGAAAACCTGTTCAGCTTGGATGACAGTAAGTGGGAAGCCATCTTCATTCCAACTCCATCAGCAAATGAGTACTTCAAGGAATATCTTTCCTTCTCTGTGTCTCAGTTTTCATTCTGTAAAAGGGGAATGTGTACCACCTTTTCTGTTGCTGCTGCCTTGTCATTTTTTCTCTCAAGTAGGTGACCATACTAAGTGTAGTTTCCTGACTGAAAGTGCTGTTTAAGAGTTGCCAATATTTTGCCCTACTTTGGGGAAGACATCTGCAGGACAAATTGCTCTAATTTTAGCTTGCTAACAACAGAGATTGGGAGACATGTCATATGTTTAAGCTAATTAACTGACATTGTAGTATACAAAAAGTATATTAGGTGGTGTGCCCCAATTAAATTTACATAGTAGGGAACAGCCACTTGTTCCCCCTAGCTCTCTTGTTTATTTTAATGGTTTGAAAAGAGATTGTTCTGTATCATCACTTTTCTCTACAAAGTATAATAAAGCATTCACTTGAGTCATAGAATCATAGAATCACAGACATTCAAGACAGACAGAAAGAAAACAACTTTGCTGTGATTCAGTTGATTTATTTCTCTGGTAACAGTGCCTTGAGGTATGAAATATCACTTTTTGAAGAGTAAAATAATGCTGCAAAAGTTATGATTTTGAAAAGAAGAAAGGACATTCTGTTTCACCTCTTGTTTTAGCAATGACACACTCTGCAGATGTTTTACTGAGCATTTTCTTGTAAGAAGCAGTCAACATCAAAAGTAAATACACTGGTTTAATCCACAACAAAAATATTATGTAAATTATAATTTATTTCTTAAGGAGCCTTCTGTAAATTGTATAGATGGAACTGAAGTTAGTGCTTCAGTGAAATTTACTGTGACAATGGTCCAACTACTGATGTCTTTGATCTGCTATAAAAGAGAAATGCTCTTGATGGCAGCAGAATTCTAATCATAAGCATGTAACCCATGTCAGGATTTTGCTTATGTGCTTTGTACCACGTCACATGCAAGAAGCTGATTAAGCTTCTGCAAGTTAAGTCTCTGCCATGAGAACCTATGGGCGCTGGGAACTAAAATGTGATGGTGAGGTGGATGAAATCACATGAAAAATCTGTTAATTTGTTGATTATGTAAGAACTTTTGTGGAAAGGGATTTTTTTCATTCTGTCACTTTGAACTTTCTCATGTACGAATTTCTTCTTAACCAACACAGTGACACTTATCAAGTAATTAATTTTCAAGCATTTATTTTACTTTTGTTTGAGTGTACAAAGCATGTAGAAGAGAAGACTTCATATGAATTCCCCCAGTCAGGAGGATGTCATCTATCTGCAATACCTTCAACTGAATTCCAAAATGAAAACAAATAAGGTGATGTTAAACATCTAGTCCTTGTTTATTTGAATACTTTATTGAGATTTAAAATATCATCTGAGAGTTGCAGGGAAGGGAGCTTAGTGGAAATTATGCTACAGTCTCGTTTGTCCTTGCCCTGCCTGCTCTTATCTCTTCCTCAAGAAATAACACTAAAATCCAGGATTTTGAATTTCCATTCTTGTGTGGGCAATGAGCGATATCAATCTGCCTTCACTTAAGGTGATCATTTAAGTATCTGTGCCAGATTCAGTGTCAGCAATAATCTTTGGTAAAAGAGCAAAAATATGCATGCGGACCGTGGTGGAGGGCATTCTTACTTCAGACAGCATAACCATGTTAAGAACTTATTTCAGTCTAACTCTCTTTTCTGTATAAATTTTGTTTCTTTAAGCAAAATGAGGTTACATATATATATACATATATATATATATATTTCCAAAAACTTCTACTATCCCGGGCAAACAGATTTTATTTAAATCTATCTTTTGACCAGTCTTTGAGGTGTTTTTTCCCCCAAAAAACAAGCTATGCAATTATTTTGCTTCTCCACATAAAGATTTCTTTTCATTCTGAAGCAGAATTAAAAATTACTGTGTAGATAGCCTTTTCCGCTCTGTGCCAATGTGTGAATATTCAAACAAGATTCTCTTCCTGCTCCCACCTTGCCCAGCAAATTTCCCTTGTCTGAATTGTTCTTTTATCAAAATATGTTCTACCCACATATTCTTTGTTCTTCTCATTTTTTACTGATATCACATCTCACTTCTTGACTAAGGGTTTTTAAACTTTTAAAGAACAATAAAATGTCTTAATTGTATATTGCACAAGGAGTCAGGCTTTTCATCATTAAAGAATACTTGGTAAACTCTGACTTCAATGTGGTTTTAACTAAGGCATTGATAAATACCTCTTAAGCATTCCTGCCTTTCATTTGTCTATCCTAGGTCAGCAGTCTTTATGGTGTTCTGCATCCTCACAATAAATTGCACTGCACTGTTGAAAATTTAAGATGCATATAAGAGTGTCACAAGGTGAATGTAATTGATGGCCTTGTGAGTGCTAGTGGCTGAACTGTCAGGAGAGGGTCCGAAGAGTCAATCACACTACATGTACTATTCAACTCCATGAAAGCGTAAATAATACCAGGACAAGGGGAATGGTTTTAAATTGAAGGAAGGAATATCTAGACTGGATGACAGGAGGAAGTTCTTTACTGTGAGAATGGTGAGGTGCTGGCACAGGCTGCCCAGAGAGGTTGTGGATGTCCTGTGGAGGTGTTCAAGGCCATGTTGGGTGGGGCCCTGGGCAGCCTGGTTTTGTATTGAATGAGGAGGTTGTTGGCCCTGCCTGTGGCAGAGGTGTGGATCTTCATGATCACTGAGGTCCTTTCCAACCTGGGCCATTCTGTGATGCCTTAAACCTGTCTGAACTAACACCAAGCTCTGTGGGACACTCAACTCCAAATGAATATTGCTATACCGAGGGACTTGAAAAGTGTTGTGATATCCAGAAGAATTAGCAAAGCCAGACATGGTAGATATGATATACTTTCTCTTTTAAATCTCCTGTAAGGTATATGGTATATGGTCCTTTCTGCAGTCTGTCACATAAATGCAGTCAAGAGTACAGAGAAACTGAGCTGCTATATGATAGTTACAACTTTATGCAGTCTGATTTCCTATTGCAGCCCTGAAAACGTGTGCACAAAATCCTCCCCTGGTCTTCTATGCCATGAATGATGTGTTCCTGTTTTGGGCTTTAATGCTGCCAACACTGCTCTCCTAAACACCCACATCAGAGCTGTCCGAAAGCTGACATTTCTGCCTGTCATAAAGCTATTTGTATCCATCTCCCGTCATGCATGAGAAAAATTTAACTTTTTTCTGTTAATCTCTGCTTCAAATATTTATGTAGAATCTTGTATCTTCTTGTGTCTTTTCTCTGAACAGCTGTTGCATGTAGTGTTTTTTCTTCCTCTGACACCTGAGTCCCTTTGACTCTATTTCTGCTTACACACTCTGAATCCTTCTCTAATGAGCTGTAGCTTCTCCTCATGTAAATCTCTCCCAATAGCTCATTCTTCCCAGGAGGCATGTGCTATTTTAAGAACTGCTCAGTATCACCTTATGGATTCCTCTCATGCTTGTGACATAGCTTTACTGTTTAACTTTCACTGATAAAATGAAAACTTTGTTTGCAGATGGAGTAGGAAGAAGTTGAGAAAACTGGGAATGCTGCTGACTCTCTATTTTATTCTCTGTGTGTAATGTAGATACCTGATTGAGTCAGCACAGGCTCACTTATAGACAACGCAGAAACACATTTTGAAGATTCAATCCATCTAGCCCATTTAATATTTATGATGAGGGACACAAAACCTTGTTAAGTACTCTTCCTATCCATTTATATTGACTGGAACCTCTGGTGACTACTTCAGCTGTATGTATTGGAGGCTGCTTTCAAATATGATGCACTTTCACAGCAAGGGAGCCAGTCCAGTTGGCAGGAGTAATACCTGAAGAAAAAGACAGAACTGGCAGTTTTCACTGAGACCTCGATACAAACCCAAAAACCCTTTCAAGAGGTGAAAACTATGAGGGGTGCTTCCAGACATTTATTATTTCATAGCTTTGTAGTAATTTTTAGAGTAGACTTTGAATAAAGAAACTATGTTTGAGAAATTCTCTATGAACATTTGTTCCATGATTTTCAAGGAGATAAAGCTGGAAAAAGGACTGTAGATGGTGGGAACCAGAATAATATGAAAATGGTTGGAAAGATTTTATTATTTTTCATATAATCTTTTGGAGACCAAAGGAGTTCATTGTGGAGTCCTTTAGGGTGAATGGTTCACTTGGGTGAATGGTTATGTACACTGCAGCCGGGAACTGTAAATATGTTTTTTTCCCCACAGCTAATCAGTTCAATTGTATGCATATGATACAAAGGTTTGGTTCAGTTAACTAAACTGAACTTTCTATTTTTTCTGTTTTTTTCTATTGACTTTCTATATAGAGGATTTAAGAAGAGTATGATTAGGCTCAGAGATACGTGCCACTGTTGAACCTCACTTCAAACTAAAATCTTCAAACTAAAATCACTTCAAACTAAAATTCATCCTAAAATCTTAGCAGTTGCCTCAATGATCCAGTTCACTTAATGTAGTTCTACTTTAACTACTTTTTTATCTTCACCCTTTGATGATGTACTTTGATGTCTATATCTTTATGCAAAATTATTTGGTCTCCTTGTGGCTCTTAGAATCATTTGCTGGCAGCAGGCAGGGGATTAAATAGTTGGAGGATTCTTCGTTATGCTTGATACATTTCCATGTTATATATGGAGTTAAGTGCAGTCATGAGGCTTTTCCAATGAGCTAAGATGCAACTTTATTTTAAAGACAAGCATAAATTTGTCCTCAAAACTAGAAGTTCCTTTGAGTCTATAGAGAGATTTTCTTTCTCATTGATCAGATATGAAGTATAGTATGCTACAGTATTTCTGATAAGACTACAAAGTTCACAAAGAAATGCAACTGTTATTGTTGACAAATGGTGTATGAACAATGCTACCTATGATGCTTCTATTTTTTAGAATTAGTTATTGAAAAGCACTGTTTGATTGACTGGGTTTGCCTCTCTTTTGTGATGAACTCACTAATTCTTTACTAATAATTTTTTAAAACAAATTGTTCTTTTTTTCAATTCCACAAAACATACCCCAAAACCATATTGCATGGCTGTCTCTTCAGTGCTTCAGAGCCATACTTAGTCTCAAGATCTCAGTGAATATTCTCCCTCATAGAAGTGTGAAGTAATTTACAAAATTAACTTGCAAGATTTTTTGGAGATTGGCATGCTTATTTGATTAAATATCCTTTAAAAGTCTTCCTGCATAGTAATGGTAATTGATTAAAATTCTGAAAGCAATTTTATGGGAAATTTTTGTAGCGAACACTCCAAAAACCTCTCATAAATATCAAGAGAAGTAGGAATAGTTTGACAGCTGCATCTGATGCTATTCTAAGTGTTGTTGTTGGGGAGGATGGGGGTGTAGATGTATTACTCTGGAAACTTTTCTCTGGAGCTTTGTGACTACAAAAAGAGATTCCGAATTTTATCTGTTAAAGCAGAAAATGGAAATCTGCAAAGATTAATCAGCCCATTAATTGCTTTGAATAATGACTGAACTTTCATTTTCAGCTTTTCAAAATTATAAGATGAAGTGCATAGTTATTCTTAATAAATAAATAAATAAATAAATGGGAAAGTTGGTGATTTCAGTATTGGTATCTCATACTGAGGAATTCATCCTTATTTTCTTCCATCAAACTGTAATTAAAAAGAACACATTGTATATTCTTCCTTGATGTACCACATCAGAATATATTTTGCTTAATTTCACTTCAGAATAATATGCATTGTTTTTTGCTGTACTGAGTTTCCACTGCAAGATTTTGGTAGTAGGGGCACTGCAGGGGTAGCTTCTGTGAGTAACAAACAAAAACTGCCTCCCACATCAGAGTTTGATTCACCTTTTACTTCCTTATATTTGCTTTCACCCCAGATGTCTTGGTCAAGGATGCATTACCAACCAAGATCTGATAGACTTTAAACACTAAAGGACATTTGTCTTTGAGATATTACAGTGCCTACATTGATTTAAATATGTTAGGTTATTCCTGCACAGATAGCTGTATGTAATCCTACAATACCTTGCATTGTATGCATTGTATAATACCAGTGTATTATTCCAGTGTATACTATTCCAAAGCTGCATGTCAGTAAAACAGCATGTCCAGGGAAATGATTCAAATTCACATTGCTCAGAGTGGAACATACCTTATTAAATGGAAGCAGAACAGTTCATCTTAGATCAATGATGCATTTGGATGGCCACACGACTTTAGTGTAACAGGCTAACACAGATGCCATTCATCTTACCAAATTCAACCTTCCTTGGGTAGAGAGAAAACCAGGCATATAGAATTTTTCTTTTCTGAGTTCAAAAAATGAGCGTTGACAAACAAGATTTAGAAATCTTTGTGTTTTCTGTTCTTCAGAAATGTATATGTTTGTTTATTTGTTCTATTTTAATGCTGTGTTACTGCTATGTTGAAGCTGTGGATTGATCTTCACAGCTCCATTAGAGAAGAAACTAGAGGTTCAACAAAGTAATAAAGAGCTACTTGGCTACCTATGATACTAGATGGAGAAGCTATAGCGTTTCCCATTTAAAAGGCAAAACAGATGTGTGGATGACAATGAGAGGAGACAAAGATCAAGTTTTGGTGTACTTTATGAACAATGTGACATCCTTACTGTTGTCCACAATAATTCTGATGGATTTTGAGTAAAAAGCATGTTAGGTGAATTAATTGCCCTCAGTTGTCTGCCCATCAAGTGTAGCACTGACATATATGCAACTCAGAACCGATTTTATTTCATCTCAGATCTCTCATGTCTTTTTCCTAGATCTTTTGTAATCTTTCTGGGTAGGAAAAGAAGTAATTCCATTAGGTAAACAATATTTTCATTTTTCTTTCTTGTCAAGTTTATTGAAAAGAACCTGGTTCTTGGGAAATAGAACTTGGCGAACATACTTACCTTATTTTAGTCATTCTAACTTTACAGCAACTCTAGATCTCTATTCTATGCACTTGTACATATTCTTAATCAAGCAGCATAATATATTACTTCATCAGAATAAAGGTAAAAGTTTTAAATGATTCAAACTTCTGCTAAGACTCTATTAAAAATTAGAAATCAGACAGTTTTGCCAGCTTTCAGCATCTACCGAGAAAGCAGAAGAGGTACAAAACCTTTTACAATCCATTTTTTATTATGCATCATTAATATACCTTTATTTCTGAAGTGGTGGCTTTGTGCCTGACCTTCTTATCTCCGTTGTTTACAAAAGAGCTTATGGTGTGTATGAATCATAGAATGGTATGTATGGTGTGTATGGTATCTCATTGGAAAATAATATCCACTATAGATTTATCCTAAACTTTGTCTCCAAATTAAAAAAAAAAAATTTGCAATATTTTGATTTGTTAATTTGTAACTCAACAGGGTGCTGAGAAGACTCAACTTCTTCTTTTTTTTTTTTTTCCTTTTTTTTTCTTTTTTTCTTTTTTTCTTTTTCTTTCTTTCCAAGGAATTTCAAGATCTTCAGAACTGTTCAGAACAATTTCTGTAGGTAGAAGCTAAGCAAGATGTAAATCAAGTTAGCTGGGGAATGTATCATTTTAACTTGTACTAATAATCTAGTACCAGTTGATTCCCAAACCATCAAATGATAATCACTGCAAGCTCAACACAGCATTAAAATAAGAGGTGTTAGTGAGACAGGTGTGATTCTGTGTTGACTTCATTTGTTTGTATATTTAGCTAATGAATTCTAATTAATTTAGTCAGATGGGTAAATATATTGTTAAATTCCACAATGATTTATATAGAAAGCATAGTAATGGAAAACAAATAGCACTTTGCCATTATCCTGATTTTGAAGAGTGAAAATAATTACTTCCACTGACATAATAGCATGACATACTCACAGATGTGTAGAAAATGGATTTTCTAAGTGCTTGAAAGGTCAGATTATTAGTTTGTATTGCATACCATAAAAAAAAAAAGCATCTCCCAAACATGAAATCTCACTATAAACTCCCAAAACTTAAACACCTGAGGACCTACGTTTACATTTAAAAAGTAGGCAAATGCTTAATGGAACATTCACCATCTATCTGTCTATCTTGCTTTCATTATCACAGTCTTGATGCTTTATTGCCATAGTGGGTGTGCACTATCCAGGAAGGACTGTTTTGTCCTACAGCGAGCTGTGTCAGCCCATGGAGGTCACCTGGACTCTGAGCCGTGTGAGCCAGCCAGCACTGAGCAACAGTCCTCCACTGCAGAAATGCTGCTGACAGCTAAGCAAGGCAGTTTTGTGCTGGCTCAGATGTCTCCATTCTTGTGCTGTGACCTCTGAGTCTGTGGTATTAAATGAGTTGCTGAAAAGGAGGCGCATTTCTGACAGGAGGAAGAGCATCTAAGCATTGCAAGATGCACAGAAATGACTGCATCTCTCTTTCTCCACTTTTTATAAGCTCATGTTTTAAATATGAGAGCACACAACTGTTTTCCTTTCTTTTCTTTTTTTCTTTTTCTTTTTTCTTTTTTTTGTTTATTTTCAGTTTCCATTTTGATTTTGTGTGCTCCTTTCTATAACAGCTCCAAAATGTTAATTTCCCCAGTACAAATGGGAGTAAAAGAGACAAAATATAAAATGAATATGTTTCACAGATGTTGTCTGATCATTCTCTTTGTGCACTGAAATTTCTTACCTGTACTCACTAGGTTTTTCTTTTCTTAGAACTGAAAACGCTGTGGGGGAAAAAATATTACTCTATGGATGCAGCAACTACAATGACAAGTAGAATGAGAGTGGAGTATTGTTCCTGCTAATAAAGATTTTAAAAAACAGGACTTTTTACAGTGTTGACCACCCAAAGGCAGTAAAGGCAAACATGCTATCAGTGCTGCTGATTTAGAGCATTTAATGGACAGGACAGGTGTCTCACAGTTGTCTCTAGAGGACAGGCACTCATAGATTTAGAAGGCAGCTCTATATCCAGGACTCATGAAGATAAACGTTGCTCACATTCTCCTTTCACATGAACTGAAGCATGACTAACATATTCTGTCCATTAACAATTGCATAAGCTTTAAACTCTTAATGAACAGAACAGTGCAGAGGAGAGTTTATTTTTTAATTATCTATTCTATTTTGTTACTTTATTTTGTTTCGTTGTGTTTTGTTTTGTTTTATTGATGCAAGCTACTTTAGTTTTTCCCTAGAACAGCTCTATTGTAGTGGAGTTCAGGCATTTCTAACTCACCTAGGTGCCAATGCACAAATATCTAAATTTAGTGGTTTGATGAACCAAATATACATCTGGTATACATCATCCTACTCTTCCTGTTTTGGAAAGTGAATTGAATTTCTACTTCTCTAACATAACATTTTTCTCATATGGTTTTCTCTTTTTTAAATGCTGATAAATTGGCTTGCTCTCTAATCATGGAGGCCTGGACAAAAAACAAACAATACAAATAAAAACATTTCCTTCTCTGGTGAAAAAATTAAACTGTAGCTGTTACTTGTATAGAGTCTACTGCAATGACAAACCTCTGTCTTGAGGAAAACTTGATGAAGGAGTACCTGTGGGAGAAAACAATGCATTAAATTTCTAAATAGTGCTGCTTCTACAATTTCGGTTTCATTTTCCTGTCCAGTTTGTGTCTCGTGTGCTCCTCATTAGTAAAAATAGTACAGAAAAGGTCTGCAGGGAAGAAATCTGCCATATTCCAAAGGCTTAAAAAAGACTTATTTTTCTCTGAGCAGCCCTGAGATGCACTGAAGGAAGCAGGAAAGCAATGATTCTGATCTGACCTGATCTCCATCTACTTTCCTGTGCCCTGTGCACACTTCCTATGGCTCTGTTTTAATAATGCTCCTTGCTGAGAGTTCAAGAGAGCAGACCTACTTTTCTCTTGCACATTACAAGCAAAGTTAATAAATGTGGGAAAACATTATCTAAATAGCAGTTTTTATTTTATTTTACAGTATTTATCTTACTTGTAAATTTCGACCTGGTTCAAATGAAATGCTGAAACTTCTCAAATACTCGTCTTACAAGATTCATATAGTGGATAATAAGTCTGCCAACCATTCTTCTTATGCTACTTCTTTTAAGCCAGTTTCTCCCAACTGCCTTGTTACTGGAGCATCACAGCTGTAGTGAACAAGAGTTGAGAAACAGAAAAGCTGGCTTTATCCTGTCCCTCCTCCACAATGGCTTAGTGACACAGGCCATTCACAAGGAAAAGCCTACCCACAATCCATCAGGATTCTCTATTTTGGCTCATTTAGCTGATGTAATTGTACCAGCCTGCAATTGTGAGACTGAAGCCTGTTTTTATAAGGTGATCACATTGCACAGCAAAAAAGGCACTTACCTTATTTTCTTGATTATCAACACAAGAAAAAAACAAATTTTATTTATTTATTTACTTACTTATAATCTAAAATTTATATTGATGTACTTTGCCTTGCTGATGTTTCATTGTTTCACGTGAACTCAAATACTCAGGCCCATTAAGTCCTCCTTTTATAATCACTTCCTATTCTTAGACAAACACATCACTGAACTGTACTCAGTGTTTCTAAATGAGCCGCTGTTTACATTGCAACACAAAAATGAATGGGTTATACAGTTTGGAAATCCACTGGAATTATTTAAATATATGTAATATGTGTTGAAGACATCTTTTTGGAAATTAATATTTTAAACACAAATCATCATTCAAGCCATCAAATCAACTCCACGGTGGTAAAAATAATAAGCAGACAAAGAATACACAAAACCACTAAGCCAATAACTACATACAATGTCCATATAATTACACCAATATTTTAAGATAATAGCTTAGCAAACTGCCAGCCAAGTTTGATGTAAAAATAGATTTTATCCTTTAGATATTTTAAAATATATATGTTTTCAGGATATGAATACGAAGAAAGCAATACATGTATAAATACAATTGCTTTTTTTGCTGATGAAATGTTAGCGCATGTGTTGCTATTAAGAACACATGCTGTGGCTGCATGGAAGATATTCAGTTTTGATACACATGGCAAAGACACACAGGTGAAAAAAACCATGCCTATATAGACATACATACCATCCTAAAATGGATTGATAGTAATATGATGCAGGTTCATGCAATTGTCAGCTGTGTGACAATTGTAACAAAAATTTTTCAAGTTTTCAAACAGTACTGAAAGATGAACAACGCTCTTTTATATCTGCGATGAAAAATATACCTACTTTTTAAGCCTACTCTGCGTTATAGACACGTACATTGAAGGAATTCAACTGTAACCCTTTGTAATTATGAATAATGTCTATGCATAAGATTCAGTCTGCTTACAGAACTTAAAAATCAATTAATTTCTTATTAGTTGCACTGTAATGATTAAACATTTGAAAGAAAACAGAATAAACCACTGAACTGAGCTTTGTGTGATAAAGCCAATGCAAGCTATTAATTTTACTCATTTCTGTCTCCAGTTTAATTATATTTGATCCTATAATCCATTCACCAAGCCGGAAATACAGAAGGTTTATTTAATCTTACCTGATAGTTAATCAGAGTAATGTAATAACTGCAGTCGTATAAAGCTGGCAAATGACATAAAATGCATCTAAGTATGTTACATGCTTTTTATTTATATATTTAACTACAAATGCATCACAAGAATTCTGTTTTTCATGATCTGAAAAAGTATCAGGCTTGTATGAAAGTATAACTAAAGTATAACTAAAAAATACAACGCTGGATTTGAAAAGCTCAGCTCCTTGCCCCCCAGACACTTCCAGCAACTTAAAAAATTCAGATGAAAAATTGTTTAGATTTTCTCCCTTGCCATATTTTCTCATATCAGGTTATCACAAACAGGTGAAAAAAAGATGGTCATGGGGTCATGTGGGTAATACAAAGAAGATGAGAAGATGTAGTGCAAAAGTACACACTGTCCGCAATGTCATTAAAGATAGCATTTCTGAGGATCAGGACCTTACTTCCCCAGCGGTAAAAAAAACAAACACAAAACTGGTCAGAATTATAAATTGAATTTTAGCTATGGACTCACAGTTATGCTGTGAAATAGCTCCATTAACTATCTGTTTACTATATTTATTCTTTCAATTCTATTTTTTCTAATGGAAAAGCTTTTCTGCTTAGTACCTAGGATCATAGTCACTGTTTACTGATTTGCCTTGCTGTGGAAGCTCACTAGTTCCCTGAACTCTTTGTATTCATTCTTCCAGCCTTTCAGGATTATTGTAGATCAGTTTAAATGCTAAATAACTAGTATTGCAGTTTCCCATTGAGTTTGCATACCCTTTCCCACTCTCTATGTCCCAAAATCAACAGACTCTGCCAGTGTGTGGCATCCCGATCCTACCCTATATTGATATGATTTTCAGCTTTATGCTGACAAGAAACGTCCTCTTTTACCACAAAGCTGTAAGTAGGTAAGAATGGTTCCATTTTTGATCCTTTACTGAATGCTATGCTAGTTCTCTCTCTCTTTTTGTTTTGTATTTTTTTTTTTTTTTGTTGGTTTTTATTTTGTTTTGTTTTTTGTTTTTGACCTTTGCCCAGAATATGCTTCCCTTTAGGAATTTCCATATTTTCTATCTTTGTCAAGAGCTTTCTACAAAAGACACCATCAAATGCTTCACTGATAATCCTCGTAGTGAATATCAATCCTATTTCCTTTGCTTACAAAAATACTTTTCTCATAAAACCTAACATTTCTCTTTCAAGCACAGGTGTTCAAATGCAACAATAATTTCATGACTTCAGAATATATCTGGTTCAGAAATTCTGTCTCGTCGCAGAGCAGACAAACAGTGAGGCAACAGCTTAGTTTTAATGTAATTATGACAAAAAGTAGGACTGCAAACAATGTGTCTTTTATGATTTTAGGAACATTTGAAAACTTTATATTTCTATATTCATTTACCATACTGCACAATAATAAAATTCCAGTCAGTATGTAGTTCCAAATATAGACTGCCAACTGCTTCTGAATTAAGCCTGCTCGTATTATGTGATCAAGGCTGAATCAAGGACTTGATGTATATTGTTTATTTTTGCTGCATGTTTTTTGGACAGAAAACTGAGGGAATGGCTTCAAAACAGCTTGAGAATGCATTTAATTTTGACTATAACAGTGATTCCACTCAAGTCATTGAGTCATTGGCTGTTTGGTAAAACTGCTCTGGTTGCTTTTTCCATTTCATTTTACATTCTTTTTTTTTTTTTTTTTTTTTTTTTAAATTTTTTTTAATTTATTTTTTATTCTTCATTTATGTGCTGAAATGGTCTTGTTCATTACTAAATTGACAGCATTAAACTAAATGTATCCAAAATTTGCACAGGGACCATTTTCTTAATTTAAACATAAGTAGGCAGGTAGATATATAGATCAGTGATCTACTTTTGGGCTTAGAGAAAAAAGCTATACCTAAGTGCTATTCTGGCACTGGATCTCAGCATGTCACAGTTCCAGAAGGATTAACAGCACTTGCTCAGATAACTAAAACCTTTTTATGATGCATTTCCTCCATTTTCCCCAAGTTTCCAAAGTTAGTATTTGATGTACAACAATTAATTTTTCAACACTGGGATTTCATAGTTTGGCGTATTTTGTTTTGTGTCAAAACTTGTTCTAGTTGGTGTCAGTTTGGTATTTTCTGTGATTATTTTGAAAAGATCTACAAAACAAACCTAACGAAGATGCCTAAGAGTTGTTCTACTTTATAGGCTCAACGTTATCATTCTTACAGTTTGGTATTCAGAATAGATACAGTACAATAAAATAAAGGTGAGGAAGCTGTCTTAGCATGGTGTTCAGAGTGTTGTTTAAAAAATATAGAGTGGACCTAATGAATCCTAAAAAAACCAAACACATTATCAGTTTACTCAAGTATGCACATTCTGCTTAAAAAAGGTTACTTTTCAACAATTTGTGTTCTGAGATTTATGGTCCTTTCATAACTCGTTCACATTTTTTCTTATTTTTATTTTTGTTCTTTAATATATCTCAGCTTGAAACAGGATAAACAAAGTGATGGAGAACTGAGGATTTCACTTAGCACTTACTTATTATTTTGTGTTATTCTCTGAAATGCTTTGTTTCTCAGCATGACTGTAGTAGCATCTTAAACACATAAATACGTGTGTGAAGGAATCACAGACAATTAGTATTCAGTAGAGCAGACTTATTTTAATGTTAATACCCAAATGCAATCCACAGTGCTGGAACACTGTACCACGTAGGATCATGTTCACAAATAAATATTATGGTTTAAAATATAATTTTGTCACTGATGGTAATGTGAAAATGCCACAGTCTAAAAATTGCTTGGAAATAGCTGATTTTGCTATATGATAGATATTTGTTTGACTTCTAGGTTCTGTCAAGTGATGGATATACTCTAGGTACCTCTACCAATAACCTCTACCAATCAGTTAGGAACACACTAATGTGAAGTTTTGTGCATATATACCCATAGCAGAAACATACGCTATAAGTGTCACCAGATTTCCTTAGGCTTCAAGTGTTAAATTGGATCCTTAACCTGCAGCATTTTAAGTTTCAGATTTGTAGTAAAATGTCAGAACCAAAATGCTAGACAAGAATTCTCACATTCTGTTGTGGATAGACTCATAGAGGTACAGAATCATTAAGGTTGGAAAAGACTTCTAGGATCATCCAGTCCATCCATCAACACCATGCCCATTAACCATATCTGTCAGTGCCACATCTACACAGATTTTGAACACCTCAAGTGATGGTTACTATACCATCCCTATTCCAATATCTCACCGTCCTTTTAAAGGTACTTTTCCTAATGTTCAGCCTGATAATTGTAACACTCTTGCCATAACTCACTGTCTTCAGTACTTCAAAATATCTGTCTTTTGTGAACTGCCAATTGCAGTTGATTTAAAAATGGAAAATGAAATATATCAGACTTAGATCTTAAAATCAGAGACCAAAGCAAATGCTAGTTTACTGAGGTAATATTGATTCAGGATAAGCGACATTTCTCAGGAAGTTGAGAGAAACTGGGAGAAAACTGTGAGATCTGTGACAAGTCCTCAATAAATAAAAACGAACAAACAAAAAGACTCCTCAACTTGCTTTTTAAGAACACTTTTTACTAGTGCAGAATAGTTTTCTGTTTAGCCATTATTCAAAGATATGAATATGCAGATCTAGATATAAAATACAAGAGAATGATGTGTGCATATCACTACTGTATTTTTGAAATGTTCCTCAGCAATAAAGCAATTGCTATTACCCTGACTGAAAAATGATATATCATATTCCATCACTGAAGAAGTTTTTGTGTGCTACTTAGTACATCGGAAAAGAAAAAGGAACCATTTCAGTTTTCTGAATAATGGAAGGCTCCCTATATACATGTTTTATAGGCATCATTTTAACAGTCTTAGGCTAGAAGGTGAATGATATACAGTGTCTTCACAAAAATCTTTGTAGAAAAAGGCTCTCTAATATTCATTCTAATTTTTTTTTCTTACCACTTCAAGGTATCTGGAAAATTATTCCACAGATCTTTGCCTTTAGGCCTGTAAGATTGTGTTGCAGTAATATTGGTTCTTACTTACAAAATGAAATAATACAGCTGGCTTTTCAAGGTGTTGCTAGGATTCTTCCAGGATAATATCAGAATTGTATGACTGCTTGTTTTAGGTAACTTACTTTGGAAATATTGGATTTCACAGAAGTTTCCTTTCATGATTAAAATCACAATGAAAACTTGTATTATTCTGACAAATTAGTGGTTGGATTATCAAGATAATTTAAAGGAGGGCTTCTTAAACTAATCTTAACTTGGTAGTAACTTTCCCTTCTGTATTCCCTTTCAAAATTAGGTTTGAGATTGTGTTTCCAGATGCAAGCATTATGGGAGAGAGGTATCTGCTACCACATTGAGGAAGCTGGAGTTTTACTTTCCTAAATCTCAGACTCGATGCCCACTGTTATATGTAAAAAAGGAAGTGTAAATCCACTAATTCATTGGTGTGTTTAGTATTTTAGGAAACACCAATAAACTATTCTTAGCACTGCACCTTTTCCTCTAAAATTAAAATGAATAGGGTTGTATTCTCAGAGGAAAATTGAAGAAACTCTCTTTTATTCAGACACGCTGTTCTGCATTTTGGTCTCTTTGACAACCACTTAAAAAGTATTCAATCTTTTTTTTTATTATTTTATTTTATTGGTAAAATGTGCATTTTTCTATAATTAATCACACTGGTGTTTGTACATACTCTGCATTTCTTTCACATTTCTGTTGCTTTGCAAAACCTACCCAACTGTAATATGAATGTATGCAAAGAATAATGGGTTCACACATAACAGAGAGTGCTCTGTCTGTTGTGTGAGGTTAAATCACTTGGAATAAATATGAGTTCTTTGAAGACGAGTGTCTACTATATCCTAAATGTTGTAAGAAACAGGGATTTTCCAGCCAGTGAATTAAATGAAAAAGATTTCTTCACACTGGGAGCAATGGGGCTTCACAACTGGGAGAGTGGCTACATACTGTATGCAGATTCATAAAATAGTTTGGGCTGGAAGGAACCTTTAACATCATCTAGTTCCAACTCCCCTGCTATACACAGAGACACCTCCCTGTAGTTCAGATTGCTCAAAACCCCATCCAGTCTTGATCGCCTCCAGGAACGGAGACATCCACAACCTGTTTGGGCAGCCTGTTCCAGTGTCTCACCACCCTCACAGAAAAGAATTTATTCCTAATATCTAGTGTCCTTCCCTAGACTTCTTGTAGGCCCCCTTCAGGTACTGGAAGGCTGCTATAAGGCACCCCGAGAAGCTTGTCTAGGCTGACAAGCTCCTGGTCTCCCATCCTGTCCTCATGGGGGAGGTGCTGCAGCTCTCTGATCATCTTTGTGGGCCTCTTCTGGGCCTCCTCCAGCCAAACAGTTTGTATCAGCCATATAGAACTCCAGATTGTGATACAAAGTGATCACGAAACCTGTCCTCAAATTCTATCTAATGAGCTAGCTTGCTTATTCTGCTACGCCTCTACCAGTAACTTCATAAAATTGCCATTAAAAGCATGTTTTAAAATCCAGGGAAGTATGGTTAGAGAAGCTGCTGAAGATTTAAAGCATGAATTTCAAATACCAGATGTTTTTGCAGAGATTATATTTGTTATTCTGTTTATATTCACAGAATCACAGAATGGTTTGGGTTGGTAGGGACTTTTAAGATCATCTATTTCCAACCCCCCTGCCACAGGCAGGGACATTTTGCACGGTCTAAGCATAGCACTTACAAAGAAAAATGATGTAGTCTTATGCAGTGGAAAGCTTGAGCAAGGTGCACAGTCTCTTAGACTCTTTTCCTGTAAACAGAAAAGCTCCAGAAGAGTATCACTGTGTTTGTTCTGTTTTACCTTTAAAAATATCTTCAAAAAATTCAACTTAATTTAAAAAAAAGTGTGTTTTCCATATTTATAAGGGAAGAAATTGATCCTATTTTAACAACCATGGCAGCTTTTTTATATTTTACTTGAAATTTCTTAAAGTTTGATGCCAAATGAATCTCAGTACTACATGTAATACACTGCTTTTCGAAGGGCATACATATCTTGCAGGTGTTATTTAGTTTAATTAGATGAGCAAAGAAAATGCTAACACTCATTTAAAGCAATTGCATGAGCTGATCTTTGGCATCCACCCCTGAGTATCTCAGCAAGACTATTTACTTTAAATGAGCCAACATTCATGGTAAAACAAATCACAACAGAAATAAAACATATCCAAATCTTTAGATTTATGGAAAAGTACTGTGCAAAGCAAAAGGCTGATAGGGATTTGGTTTGGTTTCAATTAACGCTGCAAAGCCTGGAAACAATTCATAACCTTAATGAAAAAAATACTCTTAACTTCTTAGGTGAGATTCATGTGAACAAATAAAGACATTTAGCAAAGATTTGACAAACTTATTTTTGTAGACATGCATATTGCTCTCTGTTGACTAAATAAAAAGTCAGTGATAACTACTGTGGATTTAGCCTTCCCCACTATGGATATCTCAGACCATGAGAAACAAATTCCACATTTAACATCTGCATTGTAAATTCACTACACTCAATTGAAGATATGCTTGAGGTCTTACAAAACATAGGCGTTTTAAATACAATCATGTTATTGTACATTACAGAAGTTTAAATGTGTTTCACTGAACCAGATTCTATCTATTAACTTTTCATAAATTCACCAGGAAATATATAATTACAAGAAGAATAGCTATTTTGCAAGGGGAGTTTTGGGGAGGTAATGAGGACAAACGATAATTTATATACTCAGCTGGTGTTTATTATCTAAAAAGATGAGGAGAATTTTTCTAAAATACTTTGAGATTCAACAAGAATTCTCATAAAATGTCCTTTATACTAAACAAAATAAAAATGCTTATTCTTTTTTTTTTCTCTTTTTCCTTTTGAAAATGCCTTTTATAGATCACTCTATATTAGATTAGGACACCTGTTGTCTCTTCAAATATGTCTACAAAAGTGTGAATTTTAAATTATAATATATATACATTCTCTTTTTTATTTTGTTCTGTCTTTATATTTCTTTTTGAGCACAAATATATCCTTATTAGAATATTTCCAGAGATTCACAATGAAAATTCTCTAGACATTGGGTAATTAACTCACTTTAGGATGTTTCTCAATTTTAGCTAATAAGTTTACAGAATATTATTTTTGTTCTTTCTGAAAGCTTAAATTAAATCCTTACATCTGGCTCACACCACCAAATGCTCTCTGCGAAGGAAAAAAATGGAAATTTCCTACATTCTTTAGTCTAGCAAGAAGTTCTGGAAAGGTCCAATGACAATCACGAGAGTGTTTCCAGTCTGCTGATCTCTTTAAGTTAAAACACTTAAGGTCTCTCTGATATTATTACTTAAAAATGATAAATAGCACATTGTGATCAAAACTGAACCTGGTCCTTGGTGATAAAAACGTAATAGGATAAGATAGGGTATGGGGCAGGAGTAGTATGTTGTAGATTGCATACATCCCACTCATCCACTATGCACAGTTGACTGCGTATCAGTTCAAGTGAGGAATGGACCATGTTGGTTGTTTTCTGGCGTTTGGAATTTGGCCTTTCTGAAAAAACTGCGAAAGATCACTCACAATCTGTATGGATGTCCATATGCCAGCTCTTGGGCTTGCATGTGCCCTGGGCATGTCTAGGTTGTTAGTACTGATGTAATCAGTGATGTTCTATTCAATGTTCCTGGTTTTCATTCAAGGGTGTAGAAAA
This sequence comes from Coturnix japonica, assembly GCF_054131305.1. Classification (NCBI taxonomy): domain Eukaryota; kingdom Metazoa; phylum Chordata; class Aves; order Galliformes; family Phasianidae; genus Coturnix; species Coturnix japonica. Next base: position 107,709,979 of record NC_140663.1, on the reverse strand, counting down.
GGGAAGATACCTTGATGAACACAAACAAAGCAGGTCACATGCCAGGGAGCAGAGGTAGCTGGTTCTGTGCTCTTATTCTATAGCAGGGATAGGATGTTTAAAGTGGTATTAAAGTCATGGAAACAATTCAGATCTTTTCATATTGACTCAGTTCCTTGTTCTGCTCAGATAAAGAAAACATGTGTGGCTGAGTGTTTTCCCAATGACTTGTATCACCATTACTTGTTCATTTTGTACCACACTGGTTAGTTCCAAGTGCACATAGACATGTGTTTATGATGTCTCTTGTTCAGATGATATTTTGATAATACTTGGACAGTGCAGACTCACAATTTTTTGAATTAGGAATTTGCATGCGTAATAACAGTTTTAAATTCGTACGTTCTATGGATGTATACTTCTTAAAGTAAAATGAACCAAACCATACTATTTATTTTGTTGGATTAATTCATTAATTCATAATCCAATAGGCAAAATAATGTATGAATGTATGTTTCCTTCACACACACACAGAAAAATATTTTGGCCAAACATTTTGGACAAATATTGTTTTCTGAGGTGTAACATATTGGTATTTCCAGTGTTTTCTGAACCCCTCGCATCTACTTTTTGCTCTGAAGCACCAGATGGTGTGGTTTCTACTTAACTATTTTACAAATGTGTTCTTCTATCCAACAGTTAGATCAGAAAATCTGACAATTTGATTTGTTGGTGCTTTTAGTAAGATTGCCTCAGCCTGTTTGTCCATGCCACAGAAGCAGCCATCATCTTTTCTTTTGTCACATCTATATTCCAAGCTATGGCTATGGCTCTCATTTAAGTGATTTTAAATTTTTAGTTTAACTAGGTTATTCTGACTATATGTATTTAGAGTTCAGCACTGTGATGAATCTTGTAATTTATATCTCAGAAGAACAAGAAGAACTAACATTTTTTGTCATTAGTATATTGAAATGAGTTTAGTTTCCTTGTCAGTACATTCTACACAGTTTTGTTTTGTTATAAAAGATTATTCTTAATTTCCTTATAGTTTCTTGCCAAGTTCAAACAGCTAAAATACTATGAATGAGTAGCTCATACTCTTTTTCCTCTTGAGCAAGTTTTACTACATAATTTTACCAGTGATAAAGTGCTATAATTTGAGATACTCCATCCATTGGGCTAGACTTGGAGCATATAAAAGAGCAGAAAACATAAATATTAATTTGCAAGGTTTTCAAGAAGTATTTATGAGGATAGCTTTTCATAGTTTGTTCAGATCAGATTGCAGTGTACTGAACTGAGGAATGTAAAACCCAAACCCAAGATGTGTAAAATTATAAAATCAATGTCTTTCTATAGATGTGCCAGACCAAAGATCTTAAACTTTCATATCAGTATAATCTTTGTTATTAATTATGAAAAGGAAGATGATGTCTTCTCTGATAAAGTCCACCTTTATTTGCAGTAACTTGAATAATTTCTTTAAGTAGGAACAGTCCAGGGAAGAACACTGAAGTAGCATTAGTTCTGAGGCTTTCTACAGGTCAGCAACTATGGATCAGGATTAGCTAATTTAAATTCTTTGTACAGATTATTTATAAAATACTTCACATCCACGTTCTTGAGAAAACACTTTGTAAATATTGATAGCAGTTTTCCATTTCATTTATCGGATTGTTTAGTTTTCCCCTGTTTTTTGTCTTAAAACACAAATAAATATTTTCTTTTTCAGATGAGTAAAGATGTAATAACAAGAAACCCTGGCAAAAATCAAGAATCCTGTTGTACAGATTTCTATCTTAGATTTTCCATGTGTTCTCTCTGGTAAATTTCCATAAGCTATTGGAATTTAATGAAGCAATATCCCTTGAATTTTAGCTGATTTGCACTGTGATTCAGTATAAACATCCACTGCACCATAAAGAAAAAAAAAACCCAAAACCATTACTGTTGCATCAGGCATATTCACACACCACAAAAAGATTCACATTAAATCTATGTCTTCTTCAAATCCATTATTTACAAGAAGACATGAAAATGTGAGCAAGATTCTGATATTCCTGAGCTGACTACACCAAGGCCCTTTTAAGCAAAATTTATCTTTCCATTTAGATTCTTTGTTAAGATAAATTCCTGACATAATGTTCAGCATGGATAATGAGACTCTATACTTGCTAACCAAGTTGAAAGACAATAAATAGTTTGGAGAATCGCTACAAGATCAGTTTTATGAAAATTATCATCAGGCTTATGATTGGTGTTAAAAGCAAAGACCTGAAATAATATTCTGACCTTGGCAGTAGGAATGTAGCAAGGCATTAGGTGACCTCCTTAATATATATACAAGCAAACTACACAAATCTTTGTCTTACAAAAGTGTCAGCTCATTTTTTGAGGTCTATGCACTGATCACAGTATTTCTTGATCTAGAGAGAGATCTAGATCTAGAGAGAGATCTCGAGAGAGTCTAGATCTTCTTGTTGGTTAGTCACTCATCCTATTTGGTCATTTTCTAGAATGGAAAAAGCAGCTGTGTGACTTGGAAGGACTCTCTTTTTCGTTTAATAAAAGCTTTATTTTTTGTCTATTCTTTTTTTTTTTTTTTTCTTTCTCATTTATTTATGTGTTATCTCTATTGGAAAATTATTTATCTAGAGACATCGTATTGCCTTTCTGCTGTTTCCTAAAGCAGTTTTGCTCTTGTATTATATCAGAATATACTTATAATAGGCATTTTAATCCAGTGTTTTTACGCAGAAATGTTTTTAATAAGGAGGGCATAAGCATAACTCAAGTTATTTCAATTATTTCAAATCAGCATATCTGTCTTCTCTCAGCCATTCCCAAACATAGTGATGCAGAAAATGCAGAACTGAATAAAATGCTACTGGGAAAAGTAAATTTAATTATCTACTATGATATGAGGTGAATTACAACTCAAATTCAGATCATGATTCTGGCCTTTTGCATTTCTTTTGCAACAATGGGTATATAATTTGGAGCATGAAACTCAACTATTTTTTTCTTGCTTTGTCTTATAGCACATAGGATATGCTTTATTTAATTTTGACTCCAGATTTAAAGCCATAGTAAAAGCTCTATAAAATTTCTTCATCCTTGTCACTACTAGAAGACAATTTCACACTTTTTTGACTTTCTAAGGGATATAATACTTGGAAGTGTTAATTGACTGAATCATCAGTAAGAGACAGAGAAGAAAGGGAACACAAAATGCAATTCTGTTAATGATTTTGACTTAGAAGTGTGGGAATAGGCATTACAAAACATATATTTAATGGGAACAGAACTTAAGCTCCTTTCTATTTAAGTAAACTTCTGAAGCTCTCAAGTAGACTACTTACACTGAGCAATAAATATACTAGTATTCTGTTGCAACTAGAATTCCCTCTGCAACAGGGAAAAGGGTTGAGCTCGAGATTGACATTAACTTATTGGTAAGGTAAACCTTTCTTCTCTCATCCAAAAGCTTGGTTGAGGAAAGCCAGATAGGGCTATGAATACTGAATAGAAGTTTTCTGTTCATGTGTCAGGAAACTCCTACAGTCACTTTGTCTGCAAGAATCTCAGACTTCTTGATGGATTTGCCACCAGTTTGTGTCTTCCATCTTTGAACTGAAGGTGGATCAGTGGCCATATTTTTCTTCTGCTTCTTACCTTTTCTGCATTCCTTGTTTTAGTTGTATTTTTTAGCATCTGTATCTTCAGCTGCTCCTATCGTCAAAAAGAATCACAAAATTGCAAGGGTTGGGAGATCATCATCTCTGCTAAAGCAGGTTCCCTGCATTAGGTAACACAGGTAGAAGGGTCCAGATGGGTCTTGAATGTCTCCATAGATGGAGATTCTGGGCATCCTGTTCCAGTGCCCATCAGCCTTGCTGTAAAGAAGTTCATGATTGTATGGAGCTTCCTATGTTCATGTTTTTAGCCATTGTTCCTTGTCCTATAGGTACGCACTACTGCAAAGAGCGTGGCTTTATTCATTTCCTTCCCATATCCCATTAGATATTTATAAACGCTAATCAGATGTTGAGTTTGCTGGGCGTAAAACACTTACCCAGTTCTTCAGGTTCAGATTAGGCAGTAAAATGCACCCATCTGTTGCTAACCATTGCCATTTAAAACAGTTCCTCTGAAATGTAAATATCAGGCAAATAGGATTGTTTATGCTTAATTATTCTGCATTTATTGGTTTCTCTAATTGTAGATTAGCAGGAGAAAAATGTTTCTGAGTTGTTTTAATATAATTACTTGATGGAGCAACATTTAAGAGTCTAAAGATCAGAAGATTAACACAAGTAATTTTACTCATAATTAGTTTTCTGTTATAGTCTGACTATTACAAAAAAGATTGAAGGGTTTTTGCTTTATATCCTAGATCAACATATGTGAATTTGAGTAGATTTTTTGAAAAGAATGGGTATCAGGTTCAAATATGCCTATGATATTGCATTGCTGTCAATGTTTTTAGCATCTCTTTAATTTGTAGCCTACATCTTCTGTTATGTCATCTCTTCCTTTTGGATAAGAGATAACTTGGGATTTGACAGCTATACACAAAAGGCTTTCTAGAAATATGCATTCAGTGAAAGGAAATATAGTTCTGCATATGTAGATTATATATTAAGAATGTACCATGCATAATTCATAAGTGTCTTGGAAAACCTAATTAAAGTACACATTTTAAAATGACAGCTAGCTCTATGTCTTAATTTCCAGAATAAAATTAATGAAGAATCAAATTCAATAATACAATTTAATGTTAGCACCTCAAAAGGTAAAATAACTTTTTGTAGAATATTTTGTCATGAATTGATAAACTTGGTTACTCAGTTTCTGAACAGTCTACGAATGTTTATAAATCATCACAAACTCTGTGATATGTTCTAAGAACTGTACAAAACAACCAAATAAATTCAAATATATCAGCTCATTACATTTCAGATTTTCATAGCAATGTTAACCTTCAAACATATAATAGATTAGATACTTCTATTTGTTCTTTAGCATTTGCTTCTGGTTGACAGGCCCCCAAAAGTAAAAGAATTATGACAAGAAATGGTAGATGTAAAATAAAACTCTACAGTTGAACAAGTGAGTGTGGATGAGTGACAGAGTGACAGAGAGTAAAATAAATTTCATTTTCTAAAGAACTGGAACAGGCCTGCAAGGAAGTAATTTCTCCTGTGATTTCTTTTAGGATCGAGGGTAGAGAAAATGTCGTATTTGAGCCATAAATCTCAAATTGTAGGATTGGATAAAATGTAAATATATAATTATGAAAATCATCTTCCATTTTCTAATACAACTAAAAAAACCAACAAATTTTGCTATGTGGTCAGTGAGAGAGGGATTCTCACATGTGATTCACGTTGAGTTGATGTAGATAACAAAAATGGTCTGTTGAATCTCAACCTAAAAACAAGCATTTCTTAATTAATTTAATGACATTTTCTGCTAGAATTCCAAAGCTTTTCCCTTCCATTGCCCAGTGCTATTGTCTTTGTTCATAGAATACGCTGTAATTTCTTACCCAAAACCTTATGTGGAGATCTTAGAGTGAAATGAGATGGTTTTTTTTTTTTTTTTCCCAGGATAGGACTAAAAACCCAAATCTTTGTAGAATCACAGACTCACTGAATGGCTTAGGTAGGAAGCCACCTCTGGTGATCATATAGTCCTACAGGAAGGAATTTCCAACTTGATATCAAGTGGGATCTTCAAGTCTATTTCAGACTTTCCTTTTGTCCCAGTGGCCTGGGATGAGCTGGGACCAAAGGCAAAGAAGTATCCAGTACCTTGCCCTGTTCTGTCCTCTGACTCACTCAGAAACAGGCCTACACTTTTCCTAGTAAGACTTTTGCTGCCAGTGCATCTGCAGAAGCTCCTCTTATTGCTTTTCATGTCCCTCACCAGATTCGGCTCCACATAGGTGTTGTCTTTCCACTGTTCTTATATCTTATGCCTCTAGAACTCTCCTTGGTCACCTGTTCCATGCCTTTGCCTTTTTGATGTTTCCCCTTTATGTTTTGGCTTTGTCAGGAGTTACTTGTTCATCCACACAAGACTCCTGCCACTCTTGCTTAACTCCCTGATCACTGGGTTGGACCCTCCTTAGAAAGTGACAGATTTCAGTATCTTTTTCACAGTTAAGCATTTCCACTTTACCTTGCTAGCACAAGCCTTAGATTTATTGTCTACCTCAACTATGAACTTAATACTACTACTACTTAATACCCCTAATTAGCTAAATGAAATTGCAATACTTTAGCTTGGTAATTAGTGTTCTTAAACATATTTCTTGCTTGCTTATCAGTTCTAATAAAACCAATGAAGAGTATGCAGATTTTGGTTGTTCTAACAAATTATAAGGTTCAAGATCTCTGAGGGTTTGGCTAGCCTTAGAGACATTTCTAAACCACTCAGATCATCTTCAAAATGAATATATATTTATATTATTTTTTACTATTAGCCATAAATTGGCCCTGTGAGTCAAAGAAATCTCCTTACTATCTGTTCTTTACAAATAGTACGTAGAATCACCTCTGCTTCTGCATGGTAATGGCAAGAGCACTTCTTACTAGGATTCATTAGATCACTGTGTTGTAAAACATTCTTCCTCACTATACCATGGAGACTTTCTAGGAGCAGTGAATGAGCAAACTAACTGTGGAATGTATACATTTGTGTTGGTTGGACTAATTTTGTCAGGAACTGTTCTTTTAGACTATTCTTATATAATACAGTGATGAGCTATTTCTTTGAAACGTGAGGTTAGGAAATACAATACAGAATATATGCTGTTCACTGCATACTTATTACTAGGACTTGTGCATGTTCTACGTCCATATACCCTTCTGGAAAGTTTGTCACAGTGGCTGCTGATCACAAAGTATAACCACTGGGATTTTCTAAAGGAATTAGCATTTCCAGAACACATGTATGATCAAAATCAATGCACAAATTTGAAATTAGACCTCCACACAATACTTGCAGAAATATTCATGTTTACGCCATGATAAAACTGATCAGGATATGATTTCCAAGTTTACTTTGCCAAGAAAACAAAAATAAAGAAATGCATCCCCGTGAGCTTGATCACATAATAAGTGCTAAGAATATTTTCTAAGAGTAGATAAATGGACAAAATTTCTGTGTAACAAATGCTCTTCATTCACAACTGCTTCCCTACTTTATTCATGATCTGGTAAAATATGTAAACTGCCTCACCTCGAGATAGGACATTTATTTGGTATAATACCTTGGTTCTGGACCCTGACTTTTCTCTGCGTAGTGTACTCTAGAACTAATAATGCACAGTTTTAAGGAATACAGGTTTGACTGTTGAATATAGAAACATGGTTTCATTAAAAAAATCAGAATGTGTTAATCATAAACGATCTATAACAAGATGTTTGAATAACTGCATTCAGTGTCTCTGAGAGCCATTTTCTGAAGCTGAATTGATGAGTGACATTTAGTTTACATAGTGGGTAATAAAAAAAAGGTAAAACAATTTTGAAACATAATTGCCTATAAAGAGGGTAAATAATATCTTATAAATCTGTTAGCAAGCCATTCTAGTAACAATATAAGCACTCTTAAGAGGAGTTAATAATCAGATATTCACATTTAATGATGTTACTGTTTAACAGTGAGTCACTGCTTGATCCCTGAAATTATGTATCTGTATAATATTACCGACTGTAATCACTCCTATGCTATCAATTCATACTTGAAGTTGTCAACGATGGTAAGAAAAAGGCACACATAAAATACTGGACTAATCAAAATTTTCATTAATGTGAAGTTAGAATGAGGGTGATTGCTTTGCGTTAAAGATTATTTGAGTGATGATGTGCAGCTTAGTAACTTTATGGTAGCTTTCTGCAGATTTATAATATTTTATTAGAATGATTAATTTTAAACTAATAATATAATATCAGAATTATCTGAGAAGAATGTCAAAGGAAAAGGTTTTATATAATCAGTTATTTTGATGAAAACCCCTTCAAGACATAAGACTGCTTAGTGAAAAAAGTGAACCAAAGGCCAATACATATAATTATTCACCATGTTTATGGAGTAACTTTTACTGAGATAATGACTAAGATAAATAGGATTTTTTAATGCATGTTTTTTGAAAATATGTAGAGATTTCATATCACTGGGAAAAAAAAAAAAAACCACAAAAAAAGCAAAAAAAAAAACCAACCCCATTCCTGAATATTTTTGCTCTGTAAGCAAAATTTCCTCTGATTAAGGCTCTGGATAGATGTCCTCTTTTGCATATTACCGTGACTGTGGAAGATGAACTGGCAGTGCTAAATTACTCCTTGCATTGATGTCCTGTCAGCTCAGTTGTTTTGACTTTGGCTTCTTTCAGTAAAAATGCTAGCTCAAATAGCTAAAAATGTTAGCTCAAATAGTTTAAACAGCAGATATTTACCAGTAAGTTCACTTTGAGAAAAGGAGAAGCATTAGATGTGTGGTTCTGGGGAGCTACATAGAGAACAGGGACAAGGAATAAGTTGGGGAGTCCCTGAAGAGGAGTTATCTTCTCTCCCATCATCACTGCTGAGTCCAGAAATAAACATTTAGCTACAGTCCAGATGTTCAGTGTGACCTTAGAGAAGCAGGAAAGGATGCTTCCTCCCATGACAGTGTTACCCTACCTTGGAAAATTCTAGTAGGGTGGTGCTTCCCTCGCTAGGTGTGGTGTACCAGGTGTGCAGATTGGTAAAGAAAAAATTATATTCAAGAAGTGGAAAAGAGAGAGTGCTTCAAACTTGTACCAGTGGTATAAACTAGTCTAACTTACTTGAAGGTCATGTAGTTTCCCGTGGGCCTATTTCCCTCTCTTCTTCCTTTTGACATCTTTCTGAGACATCCACTGATAAAGGTAAGATTCCTATTAAAGGAACCTGTAGCATTTTTGTGCAAAGGGACTTTTCCTTCACCCTGCAAATTTGAGACTGCATAATGAATGTCTGAAATGGTCATGCTTGAGGTGCTGTATTGTCCACTGTTATTAACGGCTGTCATTCTACAGAGTTCAGAGTGTTCCTGGAGTCACTTTCCTCTGAGAATTAAGATCTTTTGTGAAACCTCGTGTCTTTTACTTCACTATGGAATGCTTTTATGGCATTTATGTTAATACATGTTGTATCCAGTGCTATTAATTGCATTATGTGAGAGAACTTGGAAACATACAGAGGTGTATTTAAGAGGGAGGAAGGCTGCTTCAGAAGTGTGAGAGGAGTATTAACATCAACACCAGAATTCCTAAATAATGTCAAAATATGCCTATAGAGATGAAGCACAAAAATGAATCTTTGTTCATTATTGGCATGGCTTATGAGCCAAGCACAGCTACAGTCTGTCAGTACCACTGAAAATCCTGCTGTATTTGGCCACTTGATGTCATCATTATGATGGAAGAACCTCAGAAATACAGACTGATGCTATACTACACTACTGTAAGTACTATGTAGATAAAGCAGTTAGTGTGAAATAGCCTATAATGCTGTGCATGCATTCAAGCTTCATTGAAATCTATAGGAAGGAATTTCAAAGCTCCTGGAAATAGCTCAGTATCTACAAAAGTCCTTAAGTCCCACTTTTGCCAAAAAATGAGGAATACTTTAGAGTATATATGTTTTATTGCAATTCTTAAAGTCAACTATTCTTCCCTTCATTTCAGTTACATTTTGGCTTGAGAAATTTTAATCTTATTCAAAAAGAAGTTTTTCCAGTCATTTGATTTTAGCCTTGTAGTTGATGTATTGACATTGCTGTTTTTCTCTCTCACAGCCTTCTGTCTTTACAGACCGATTCTTAAATTTCAGTGTTTTCTGTTCAACAAGCTGTTTCCAATAACTTAATGAAGTTATCTATAAATCTCTTTCATGTCTGATAATATAATAATAATAATAATAATAATAATAATAATAATAATAATGAAGAATGTCAATTCATAAGACTAATTTGATATTTTAGAACCCTTGAGTCACAGAACTGTTCAGGAGAGAAGGTCCTTAATCCAGCATCCTGCTCAGTCATGAAGTAAACCAACTTACTCGAGGTTTTCTCCATCCAGGTCTCAGAAACCACTGTAGATTTCACTACTTCTGTGCACATCATTTCTACTGATTAATTACTCTCCTGGGGAGATTTTTCTTTGATGATGTTCTTTCCTTATGTATCACTGATATAATCTTGTGTAGCAAGAGAAGGAAAGGTTTCACTGATTGTATAAAGATAATGAAATGAAGTCAAGTAAGATATCGGACAGCTGTCCTGCAAGTATCTGCAACTGTACTAAGAGAATTCTAAGTAGGCTGAATTAAAAAAGAAAGTACATATGCCTATATCTTTGTGTGCCTGTATCTGTGTGCAACTGATTCCTCATTTCTAATACGTCTAGAACCTTTGCACTTTATTTTTCTTTCAACACAAATTTTTACATACTGTGACTTTTCCAGCAATGCTTTTATTGTTTCCTTATATTTAACTGCAAGTGTGCTCAAAATCTCACCTCGTTCATATTTATAATAGAGGAATGTATGAAATCCATGTTTGTGTCTCTTCCTAAAACCCATTTGTGCCAGGAGGTTTTCAGACCACTGGAAACAAATGTGAGATTTAGTGGTCTTTGTGCCATGATTTCTGTTTGTCACATTAATGTCTTCTTCTAGGTGTTACTTTTTGTTCATGTCCATCTACGCATGTTTTTTCTCTTCTTAACTTTTTTGGGGGATGATGAGAATCTTATCTTTACATGCCCATACCTTATAGAAAACCCTTTAATTTAATTGGATACCTTAGCATGCAAGCAAGTTTCACAAATCTAATCCATGAGAATGTCGATGCATGATTTTTTTCTTTTTCTTTTTTTTTTTTTTTGGTATTTCACAAGGAGAAAATACTTGGTCTTGTGTCTAGTGTGGAACTCTACCATACTGACAGTCAGGCTTCCTTAAGAATCTCTTTGGAGGATTTATTGGAAAATATTGTTTGGAAAAAGCAGAGGATGGCACTGTTGGACTACAATTATGTGGCAATATAGCCTGCAAATTTTGAATTATATTATGCAGCCTTAAAAATCTTATCATATGTCTTACAAGATACATAAGCAGGAAAAAAGTTTATGCTGTTTTATTGATTATCAAAATTTTGCATGAATTCTAGCAATTTGCATTTATTTATTTATTTATTTAATGAGATGTGATTGCGAGCTGGAGTGATAATTTAAAGGTAGTGAAGAAAAATAAAAATGTTAAGGCAGATATGCTGGAAAAGAAAATAGGTGTATAACTGCTAAAGGCTTTTCTGGCATTGTGTTGCTATCTACGAAAAAGCTGAGGTACTGACTATTTGCGAAGATACTGGCTATCCAATTTAGATATAATGGCTTCCACAGCATACTCAAGAGATGCATTCTCCCGTAAAGGTGGAAATTCGAACAATAAATGAATCTGTAAACAGCTAAAAAACTTTGAAAAAAATGGACATTACTCTTGAATACATTATTTTATTTTGTTCATGTGCAGGATGTGACTAGCCTGTTCCTCCAGACTTCCACAGGAAAACCTTTATCCTGTATAGATATTTTAGTTGTTGCAGAGAAGTACTTACACCAAATCTAGGGCTTTTCTGCTTCTCCTGCTGTCCTGCTAGTGGGCAGAGGGGGGGGGTGGGGGTGGGGCCGGGGGAGGGGGGTGTTAAAGAAGAAGTTGAAGGAGGGAGGAAAGAACCAAGACAGCTGACCCAAACTGGCCAAAGGGATATCCCATGTCATATGACTTCAAGCAGAATGATAATGCTGGGGGAACTGGCCAGAGGTGGGAAACTTTTGCTAGGGGATTGACTAGATATTGGTCATAAGTAATTGCTTTGAGCATCTATGATTTTGTATACATTATTAGTGCTGTTATTGATGTACTGATGAACAGTTGGCTGAATATGAACCAGCAGTGTGCCCAGTTGGCAAATAAGGCCAATGGCATCCTGGCTTGAATCAGGAATAGTGTGGTTAGCAGGACTAGGGAAGTCATCCTGCCCCTGTACTCAATGCTGTTGAGGCCTCATCTCAAGTACTGTGTTCAGTTTTGGGCAGCTCAGTACAGAAAGGACATGGAGGTACAGGAGCAGGTCCAAACTATGGCAACAAGGCTTGTGAAGGGAGAATATGCCCTATGAGGAGAGACTGAAGGAACTGGGGCAGTTTAGTCTGGGGAAAAAGGCTGAGGGAAGATCTTATTGCTCCCTTCCAATATCTGAAAGGTGCCTGTAGTGAGAGCGAGGTTGACCTCTTCTCACTGGTGACAGGGGACAGGTGAGAGGACAAAGGGAAATGGCCTCAAGTTGCACCAGGGTAAGTTTAGGTTGGATATCAGAAAAAAACTTCTTTATAGAAAAGGTTGTTAAGCACTGGAATAGGCTCCCCAGGGAGGAGGTCGGTTCACCATCATCTCTGGATGTGTTTAAAATCTGTTCAGATGTGTTGCTCAGGGATATGGTTTAGAGGAGGGTTGTTAAAGTTAGGGTAATGTGGTTAGGTTGTGGTTGGACCTGATGATCTTTAAGGTCATTTCCAACCTGAGCAACTGTATGATTCAATGATTCTACATCTCTATGACGATTCTCCCTGACTTTTCTGTCCTATTAAACTGTTTTAATCTCAACTCACTAGAATTACCTCATTTCCAGTTTCCTCCCTCAATCCCAACTGATGCAAGTGAATGTATGACTGTGTGGCTCTTAGCTGACTGCTGATTTCAAGCACAACACTTACAAAAATAAAACATAGTGACACTGTTAGGTTAAATAAATAAATATTCTAAAATGACTCCTGCAGAGTATTTGCTCACTAGCCTAGGGAACTCTGGGAGCTCAGAACATTTTGTATACTGAGATAAGCATGGAGCAACATGCTAGACAGTCAGGAAAGTTTGAAAGTAATTATCTGCTTAAAAGTGCAGTTGTCAGAAATGACATTAAATGTTGGCATGATCACTTTCATTGTCTTGACACTCAAAATCCAAAGTAGGTCCAACAGCTCTTATAAATTCACATAAAAATTACAAAAAACACTGAAATTCCATGTTTACCTGGGAGTAAAAAAAAAAATCTACATATATTTTTCACTAAATCTCAGCTCAATTTTACTGCAAGGAAAAGTGGTTTTACTTTTCATTAAAAATGGTGTTGCAGAACTATGAAAACACCCAGGTGTTCCATAGATCAACACTGCATTATTATCTTAATCATTTTTTTGGTTGTAGCAAATGTTCCCTTAACTGTTTCATTCATTCATGTGAATAAAAGTTTTACATTCTGAATGCATTTTTTTTTTTTTTTTTCACAGAAGGCATCTCAGTCATTTACCTTCTTGTGAAAGTTTATTATTTTCAGTTTATTATCTTCTTGTGAAAGATGAGTTGTATTTTGCCTGAAAGTTATTCTGTCAACAGTTGTTTTTATCTTTCCAAAGATGGGAAGATTTTTGTGATTTAAACTGAGTACTCCAGGGGAATCTTTCTAAAATTCTCCTTTGTATGAGCACCTGAATGTTCAAAAGTGATTTTATACTGATTTAAATTTGCTGTAGTCGTATGGTGTCTCGCATGAAGGTATCTCAGGGATACCTTGTTACTTATTATTTGTAACAATTTTATATTAGTGTTACCCTAGTAACATATCTGATTTTCCAATATTTCCACATTTGTGAAGTACAAATACCATAAGAAGTAACAAATCATTAACAATCAAAAGTAACAACAAATATAAGAATCATTTCATTACAGAATTGTAGAATATCCCAGGTTTGGATGGGACCCACAAGGATCATCAAGTCCAACTTGTAGCATCACACAGGGCCACCCCAAATCAGGCCTGAGAGCATTGTTCAAATGCTTCTTGAACTCTGGCAGTATTTGTTCCATGACCACTGCCCTGGGGAGCCTGTTCCAGGGTCTGACCTCCCTATTCAGGATCTGTTCAACCTTGAGAAAAGAAGACGGTGAGAGGATCTTATATATTTGTATAAATATCTTAAGTGTGTGACACAAAGGGACATGGCTGCCATCTTTTCAGTGATCTGTGGGGACAGGACAAGGGGAAGTGGCCATAAACTGGAGCACGGGAAGATCTGTACCAACACATGTAAGGTGACGGAGCACTGGAACAGGCTGACCAGGAGGGCTGTGGATTTTCCTTCTATGGAGATATTCAAGACTCACCTGGCTACCTACCTGTGTGACCTGGTTTAGGGAGCCTGCTTTGGCAGGGGGGTTGGACTCAATCTCTAGAGAACACCTCCAAATCCTACAACTCTGTGAGTCAGTAACCCTCTGCTGAAGAACTTTTTCCGTATCTCCAACCTGAATCTCCCCTGACACAGCTCCATGCCATTCCCTTAGATCCTATCATTGGTCACCAGAAAGGTTTGTCCCAGGTTTCCAGAGGAAACTTTTTGACAATATCAAAAGAAACTTCTGAGAAGTATAATAGACTAAAAGATTCAGAATCTTTCAGTATCTGGGACTGAGTTCATTCATACCTCACATTTGATTTTTGAAGTATAGAAGTTCAAGCGTTTAATGACAGAAAGAAATATGCATGATGAAATCCCAATTTTACTTTAGTCAGTGATATATCTTTAATTAGTTTCCATGGGGTGGTCCCACAGATATGTACTGCTTCTATACTATACATAATTACTTTAACACAAATAAAAACTGTGCATTTATGCAACATACAAAGTCTACAAACCCTTGCTTGACAAATGAAAACTTCAGAATATTTGAGAAAAACTTAAATAATCATTCCAATATTTTGATATATCCATAATTAAAACTCCGCAATTTGAAATCTTTCTGTTGCTTTCTAAGCTTTCTGAAGAGTAGTGAAAAATTTGTAGTGCATGTCCAGAAATGTGAGTGATGCTGAGCTTTCTACATGCATATAGAGAACAGCAAGTCCATTTGTTCTTATGGTTGAGAACACACAACTACTGCTAGAATTTTCTCAGCTTTTTTTTTTTTTTTTTCCCCTTCTGTTTCTCCTCCAAGTAAGTCAAGGTCACCTTTTACCTGCTCTTTGCATCTTTCTGTAATAGCTTCTGTACTATGACTATTGAAAATATGTACAGGCACTCACTGTAGTACTCTGGGGTAATTGACCGGCATAAAAGGCCACTGTGGTTTATTGAGCAGCAAATTCATTTTAGAGATAATTAAAAACTATTTTTTTTTTCCTATTCTATCATTTTTTCTTGCTCAAATGCTTCACAGCAATAGAGTGGTCTAAGCAGAGTTAATGAATTGTAATAGCTGTCACCACTGAAAAAGTATTTTTTTCAAACTGTTTGTCCAGTCTTAGGCACTAGCACAGTAAGTGGTTGTGGTATATTAAAGATTTCATATAAGAATACTGACACCAACAATCATGTGACAAGCAGGTCCGAATGCCTGCAGAGATTAATAATATTAAATCTTATTTAAGTTTTATTATGTTTTCACTATATTGCCTGCACCTCGGATAACTTTAATCCCTATAAAATTCTTGTGCCCCTGATAGGTTTTCAGAAAACTCAGGGGACTTGAGGTCCTATCAGCAGTGAGGCGCAAAGTATGTGAAAGAAAATGAATACACTGAGAGAGTCTGATACGGGAAGCTATTGGAAACAGGAAAGCTCTAAGGTGATTTTCCTCGTAAGATTTGCACCTGCAAAGTCTGTATTGTAAACTGAGTTTTACTGAGTTACAGGGTTGTAAGTTTTTTGTTGTTCTGATTTTTTTTTTAATTATTTATTTATTTATTTATTTTTTTGGTCTTCATTTTATTTTGTTTAATAGATAACTCAAAATTTATGCACAGGAATTCTTGGTAGAAGATGCTGTGTAAAATACTTATTGAAACAGAAGATTAAAATGGCTCAACCCAAATGACCAAGGGAACAACACTATCATCAGTTCTACAAGAAACTGAACAAAACTCAGTAAGAGATCTGAAATTTTGGTAGCTGTTTTTTTCCCATAAGCCTAGCAAACTTGTATTGTGATTTTGGAAATCTTTATAAATTGAGCTGAACAGTGTTTTGCTGTTGTTTGTTGTTGTTGTTTTTCATCAATATTACTTCTTTTAAAAAATGTTTGGCTTTTTTACTGTAGTAAAGTTTCACATATCTATTTTAATAAAGCTCTTGGGATTATCATGAGAAAACCCCAATAAGATGTTTTGTTGCTGGTCAAATTCCATCCAAATCAAAGGAATATCCACCAAGGGTGATGTTATCATGGCTGTAGTTGCTTGGTTTCCACTCGACAATCCTGCATTCCTATCATTTGTGTTTTAATCATTTTATCTGTCTGCGTGTCTAACAGAAGCTAAAGTCATCACTCATATTTAACTTAGAAAAAAGGAAAAGATGCATTCCCATTTCCCCTCAGTCTTGTTTTAATTCATTGAATTTCTTGACTTTAATGAACTTAAAATGAGATTTATTTTGAATTAAATTTTTACCGAATAAAGTCACCAGTATCACTAAATATGGCAATTTTCAGTTGATTTCTTAAAAAACCATGCTTTTACTATTTGTCTGCTGGGCCTTTCCTTGTAACAGTGACAAGATAACTTACTGGATAAACAAAAAGGTAATACTTATGATTTGAAAAGCTGATCACCAGGTTTTTCAGCCCATGAAGACTTTTCACCGTAGGTTTAATAAAGTACCTGGTTACAGCAGTATTAAATCTGTATTCTGTTGGCATGACTTTGCATTTTTTGCCAAGGGCATTTCACCTCATTTTTATGAAGATAAAGTAGGTAGGCAATTCTGCTTTCACCACATTGCCTTTAATCTGCTGGCAAGAGCATGGTGTTTATACATACAGAATTTCAGTTTAATGACTGACTGTTCAGGATAGATTTTGCAGCCATGGAAAACAATGCATTTTCCACTATACTGCATTCTGTCTCTACGCCATGTACTTGAGATACGAAGTATATGCCTAATTTTCCCTTTAAAGCTTGCCTTTGCAGACAAGAGACAGTGAGCTGCTCAGTTTTCTCTTATGGCTTTAATTTAGTACATGCACATGGCTGAGTATCTTTAAACCTATCAGGAACTGAATAAAATGATGAAGGTTGCAAGCTTTTTTCCTTAAAAATGGTAATTGTTCCCCCTTGTAGAATTTTGCAGCAAATTTGTTTTGCAGTCTGAAATATTATTGGTTCAACAAAAACATTCAAATGGATTGTTCTCAATAAACCAGGTATGTAGCAAATCTCATAGAACAAATTTATTTGGACATCTTCTATGGACCATGCTAATTAAATATTATGGAACTGTTTATAGCACAATAGTTTGCTTAAATAAATTAGATTAGTTCATTGACTTTTTTGCTTTTTTTATTGTTATTCTCACTCTGATCAACTGTGATGATTAACATTTATTTCTTGCCACATTCATCTAAATATATTCTGAGATTTATTAAAATGCATGTAATAATATCCGCACAGGTCAGGAGTTTCCTAACTGATTACAGCACATTAGTCTGTCCTTTAGAATTCCCACATTAAAGTCAATGTTCAAGTCTTGATGGGTTGCTGGTGACACGGAAGGGTTCCTGTATATGTTCGCTTTTGTGGAAGTCCAACAAAATGAAGGAAGCCATATCTGTTGGTTCATCAGTTCTGCTTTCCACTTATGTGTCATACTGCTCTCTGGGGCCCAGATGAGACATGAGCCTGCATGGGGCTCATGCAGGAAAGGGAAGTCCATATGTAGACAGCTAATGCTGTTTTCCTTGTAGGAGGATAGTGCTGCATCTGGTGGTGTGTATTACCTAGGTACTACTCAGTGCTTTTAACACATCTACAAATTCCATTAAACACTCAAAAGTCTGCTTAACAAAGCAGAATTGAGATCTAAGCAGAAAATTAATCAGAAGCATGTGGACAGGAGGTGAGTAGCTTCTATCTCAGATACAATATGCTAATTTTGTTCTGTAGCTAGCCAAGAGGTTTTCCCTGGTTTGTGGCTTAGGTATAATCTTTCACTAATTTCAGAAGTACATCCTATAAGAAGTTATGATCAAGAAAACACAGATAATAAAATAATGACTTCAAGAGAGTTAGGTGGTAAGGAATCCATGGTGTATACTGATTTAGAAACTGAACATTATGTGAGCCAGAAGCTGGATGAATGCTCTAAAAGAATTACTAGTCAGTCAGAAAAAGTAGGTTTCCCAGGAAAAAAAAAAAAAACAAAACCAAAAAAACCACAAAAAACAAAAAGCACCACAATCAGAACAAAACAAAAAACAACAGATCAATTCTCTAAAATCTTCAAGCTCATATCTGTGCAGTGCATTTTGTAGCCGTTTGTTGAATAAGAAATGGTAGAAATGGAGAATTTGTTGTGACCCAAAACTTGCTTTGGTTTGGTAATATTTGCTGTAGTGAGGAATCTGAACTTTCTTGTATCTTATGAGGCGATTATAACCTGCAGAGAGATTAGGGAGGAAAAGACAAACTACTCATGGGACCTTGGAAACACCTGCAGAACTGAGGCGCAGAAAAACCACCAAGTTTTTATAATGAAAGCCGAGGGCTACAAATCTTAATGAACTGGAGTGTACTCAGCACCTCTGCACACTGAGAGAGAGAAGATAACTTTTCCCTGTGCTGGAAACCTGGCACATTGCTGCAACACACTATATAGGCTGCACTTCTGAATTCTGGCAGGAAAAGCAGTCATGATGTGATGCTGGCTCAGTACTGTGGATAAATTTGCAGTGCTTGAAGCTTGAATATGGGAAACACAGATAACAAGTCTTCCCCAGAACAACACAGGAGAATGTGCATGGAAAACCATTGCCTTTCACCAGAAATTTTGGTACCGTGGCTAAAACCAACTCAGTCACTGTATGTGGGATCCAACAGGATCTCCATCAGTGTAACTAAAATTAGAAATAAGAACTTTTGTTTATATCTATATATTTGAAGCTTGCTGGCATTTCCGGGATAAATCGCTTTTGAAATTTATCCGTAATGTGATTACATACCCATAATCACCATTTCCTAAGGAGCCCAATGAACTTCTTCCCCAAATTTATGAGGATTATGAAGATGAACTATTCCCTTTTGGCAAATGCATCATTTATATATGCCAGGTCTTATGCATTGTGTGACTGCTGTGCTCTCCAAATCTTTACAAACACTGCATGATATATTTGATGACTAAGCAGAGGAAGTCAATAGAAAGGAGTAGGTAAGGTAGATAGAATTTACATTCGAGTATTATTCTCTTATCTTTCATTTTAGGGTGTAGGTTTAAAATTGTACTAAATAAATTAATGTACTGTTTGTATTTTAATTCCATGATTTTCCTTCTTTTCTGTTAAAGTTTGTGTTGTTTATCTACTTATATCATTATCACAGTCTTGACATGCTTTCCACATAGTTTATTCTTGTGGTAACTATGAAGAGCTGAGGAACTAAAGGCAATTGCTGAGCCTACATTTCACACAGAACTGCTGACCTTGTTACATGAAAATTTTATAACTGTGAACTAGAATAAAAATAAAATAAATAATGAATATAAAAGTAAAATAGAATAAAAAATGAATACTAAGAAAACCAGAGTCCTCTAAATGCAATTAGATTAATTAGATTTAGTCCTCTAAATTAAATTAGAAATATATGCTTACTGTGACTATAGTAAGTTCCAAAGGTGGCTTCATCAAATAAATTCTGTATTGTTCCTAATAACAAACATACATTTCATTTAAAAGACCAGTCCATTAATGGTGTTTAGTTATCTCTCCTTTCCTGCTCTGTGGATTTAAAACAGAAAATCAGACCCTTGGAAATAAAAATTAAGAACATGGTATCTGTGTCAAATTGTCTTTCTCTCCCAAGTATCTTTGAGTTACTTCCTCTTAGTTTACTATAGACATTGAAGTTTATAACAGTTAGGTTTACTACCCTGTTTGCTCATCACATAGGATGCCAACTATGAGAGTAGCATCTGAAATTTCAAATTGCATTATCTAGGTTTCTGTTAGTTGATGGCACAATTACCTTCTCAGTGAGTGCTGATGAGAAAGGATCTCATTTTTTTAGAAGGGTTTGAAGGTCTTGAGAACTTGTGGTTCTGATTCTGTGGTACTGCCCCTGAAAGCAGTGACAAGCTGTGCCACTGTACTCCTCTGGTATAACAATTTAGCAAGAGATGAATGGTCATAGCAGGGATGGGGTGGAGGGACAAGTAACCTAAATACCTGCCTGGGGCAGGTGCAAAGTGTGGGCAGAACTGGCAAGCATGAGTGATTATAAATAGTTGGTTATGTCAAAGCAAGATTATATGGACTGTCAAGAAATTATGTGGGAGTAGTTGAAAAGGTGTAGCTGTGCAGGACTCAGTCACCTTGGTGCTTTACACTTTACCACTGCATACAGATAGGCAGTCCCTGTCTGAAAACCTGATATTACAAATAATCAGTCCAACAAAAGAGTAGGAGTAAGAACTCCTCCTGATTTGTGATCACCAGATTATATTGCTTGATAATTACATTAAATTCTGTTTTGGGGTTTGGCAATGGAAAATATCTTGCTTTGTTTCACTCATGGTTCATCCTTCCTTCTGGAAAGCAATTCCTCCAAAATGGTACTCAGTCTGTAATATGTTAAGTTGCTGAGCAGCAGATGTGAATGGTAACACCACGGGAGGGAAACAGGACTCTATTTTATTGATTATTAATAGCAGAGACATGCATGTGACTTTTAATGGCTTCAACATTATTGCGTACTCATCCCTATATACATGCCTCCAATCTGATCCATACTGCTATTAATTCCAGTTCGAACTCATCATCAAGAGAATTTGCAATTATATCAGTACAAATAAGTGCACTTCTGTTCACCTTAGTTTAACTTCCTATATGATTCTGACGTAAATATTTTTGTGTTTCTGTGTACGATACTCTGAAAACAAACCATTAGTTTAAAGAAACTTTATAGGAGAAAATAGATTTTTGAAAGGCATCAAAATACTATTAACTTAATAGCAATAGTAATGAAATTAAGGTCATACCTGTTCTGAATGGAGACTAACATTATTAGACAGAAAGAATTAACACAAGAAGTTAAGAAGCTGCTTTAATGAATGCTTGAGAAAAGCTCCAGAAAAAGGTGACAGACATACACCAGATGTAACTAAATGTAAGGCTGAGGCAGATGTAAGAAATGAAGCTTTACTTTTATGCTCACGGAACTATTTGTCAGAAGTCTAGAAATTCAGGATAATCGGGTGGTGAAAGTTCATGCAGAACATGTTCTGTAGTTAATCTTTGTTTTATTAACTTGACTATTTGCTGAATGCACTTATGGCCCAAAATGTGCTCTCAAAAAACCCCACACACATACACAAAGAAAAAAAATGGAAAAAAAGAAAAGAAAAAGGAAAATTGAACAAGTTAGGCAAGACCTTTCTGAACTCTCTTGTGCACAAAGCAAACACATGAGAATGGCAAGGACACATTTAGTCTTTGAGGCTCTCTGAGGCTTAGCAAAGTTGGCTGGCACAAGAGCAGCAGGACCACCCCATCAGAGTTTCAGGGTATTACAGGCTTTAGAATCAGATTGGACCACAAATCCTTTATCCCTTTGTGTAGTCAGTCTAGTTTAAGAAATAACGTTGTGGTTTATCCTTAGTCTAGGGTGAAATTAGTGACACAGAACTGAAAATGTCAAAGGAATTTTGGCAGATGCTGAAAACTCCCAAAGAATGGCTTTTCAAAATACATGAAGAGGAGGATGTAATGGAACGTACCTTGTTTGGATGTTACGGAGATGAATGCTGGCTCCTCATGCTGAGTTTATGTTCCCAATACCTGAATACACCAGTTATAAACACTGACTGGCTTTTCAAAAAATTGAAGCCTACCATGGTGTTCTTAATCAAATAAACACTGGCCAGAGATGTTGGAACACAAAAGCATTAAGAAGAGTCTTCCTCTTTTAGAGCAGAGCTGCTGTGACTGACATTTCCCTGAGCAGCCCTAGAACCAGATAATACTAAGTTTGAAGTTTGAAATTTAGCTTGAATACAGTGGTTCTCACTGAGGGCTAAATGAATGGCCTGGCCTAATCATACTGTAAATTAGCTTTGATTTGACTGAGTTAAAGGTATTTGAAAATTTATCTTTTAAGGCAAAATTCTTTATATACTGTAGTCTGTGCTTGATGTTTTATATACTATCTGACGATGGACTGCATTCACTGGCCTACTGATTTAGTTTTGCAGTAAATTGAGCAGATCCCAGAACTAAAGCTTGTTTTGGGCACGGATGCAACAAGCCTGTGTTGGAATTTCATTCCAATTCCTGCAGTCACAGTGTTCTTCATATGGAACACTGCCTTTTATTTTTAAGCAACTTCCTTTCTTCTGGCCAACCCCAACCCACTATTAGCCATTTTAAAAGGCCCATAGGTTTGCCTGAGTGATCTTCTGCCTGAAGCAGCAGAGAGCCCTGGAGAGATGGCTGCACTACATTTGCATGCAAGTGGGGAGGCTTGCAGGGGCTGCCACTCACACCATCAGAGTTCAGCACAGAATGGGTCCTACTGCACAGCACAGCTGGAAATACATTTGTTATGCTCAGTGATTAGACTAAGCAGCAGGAGAAGTGTGACATTCTGCATTTCTGAGGAAGCATAGGAGATGTCTCTTCTCATTGCTGCTCTGGTGGAGTGAGAGAAGTCCCTGCTACCATTTGTTGAAATAAAATGAGCTTCACTTCACTTTTTTTTCCATTAGTGCAACTAATGGGATGAGGGAAAGTGAGAAGAGCTTTGCCACAAAGTATAGATATAAACAAAAATTTTCCTTTGAGAGTTTGGTGTAATCGTGTGAGAATTTCCCAGAGACACCCCACGCATAGTTCAAAAAAGCAACACACTGTACAAAAGTACAGCCAATTGGAGCTATTAAATTTTGTATCAAGATAATGTAATGAATTATAATGCATTTTGTTTCTATTAAAAATAGGACTCCTTTTCAAAAGCCTGGAAGTTGTATACTGAATCTTAAAGAGGGGATTTTCAGAAAGTTCAAAGCAAAACATTTTAGTAAGATAGATATATGTACATATTAGTTAAATTAAAAAGGATGAGATAGAGTACTTGTATGTCTGCGTATTATAAATTATCTATTCCTATGATTAAAATAGGCTTGCATAAAGTATGTTGTGAAATATGTTTTGAAATACAAACCTTACCAAAGTTTTCCACAGAGAAATACAAGCTTGTTCTCTAAAGGAGATAACAAACTGGTTTGCTAAAGGGTAAACATTTAAAAATTGTATTTATGGCAGCAAAGCAATATCTACTGCACTGAATTTGTGACTTTCCTAGTATTCAGCAGCCCTGTAATTACTCTGGTTAAACAGTTCCCTTGACTTGTACAATTAATTTTTCATGGAGGACTGCCTCTTTCTTTCTTTTCTTTTTTCTTTCTTTTCTTTTTTCTTTCTTTTCTTTTTTCTTTTTTTTTCTCTTTTTTTCTTTTTTCTTTTTTGTTTTTTCTTTTTTTCTGTGTGGCTTCCTCATTAAATAGAACAAGCTTTTTGTTGCAATTGTCTAAAGGAACTATTCCTGTGAACTAACACGGAAATCATGTATGGAGTTTACAGTCGGTACCATCATTTGTTAAGGAAACAAACAAACTTCAGTAAATAGCTCTGGAAAGAATCCTCAAGGGTTACATAAAAGGTTTCAAGAGAAAATCCTTTTTACTTCTTTCACCTGATTATGTGAATGGATAAAAGAAGGAGCAGCAAAGAAAAGAAGTATACGCAGCCTACGAACACTCAGAAACAGACTATATTTGTCATCATGGCACAACATAAGATGATCCACAAGCACAAATTTATTTATTTACTTATAATGCCTCCTTAGTGAAATAAATACAACATTTTTCATTTGAATGCATGAATAAGGAAAGAAAAATTATTCTTATACTGGGTTGAAGGACCATTTTTCTTCACTGTCTCAGGAATTCTTCTAGTTATCTGTCAGTAGTTTCTCAGGTTGTCATTTTTAAATATACAAAAGACTGGAGCCCTTGAGGTGTAAAAAGGAACAGAGATAGCTAATTTGATCTGTTTCTATAGTGAAGTTTAGAAATGTTTGCAGTGGTCATCTTGCTTGTGTAAAGTGAATGAATCCAGATTGAGCTATTAGAGTTGTCATGGTTTTGTAATTTTTGCTATTGGTATTCCACATCATAACATCATGTGGAGCACAAAGAAGAACTACACATCCCAGAGGACCTCATGGTCAGAGAGGGAAACACGCCACAGAAGTGACGCTGTCTCTCTCTCTCAATGCCTGGCAGGGGGGGTGGGTGTGCTCCCAAGCCATGGTGCCTTCAGTTTCAAAGTAGGCTTCTCAGTCTTTGGAAACCTCTCTTTCTCTTTCATTATACTTGATTTATTAGCCTCAATTCCAATTACATTGTATTATAGTGTGTTATCTTGTATTCCAATATCATAGTTAGTAAAATAAGTTTTCCTCCTCAGATTGCTGCTGCTTCTCTGTTTGCTTCCTTGAGCCCAGCTCCCATTTCCCTACCCCTTTCCCTTTTTCCCATTTTTCGGGGGCCGGGGGGCCCACGGGACTACTGCTCCTGTCACAGACATAGATTGATCTAGGTAACTCTGTGACAAGAGTTCACAGCCAGAGCTGAAATAGTTACTCCCAAAGAAAATAAGCTTTTCCAGTGAGCTTCCCCAGTACATTTTCTCCACAGAAAAGAGTCAGTCTGAGGCTGTATACATGATATCTTCACTTTGTTTGGCAAGTTTTTACATCAGCATACCTTGAAACCTTACTTTATGAGCTTTTACAAAAGTGTTGTGGTTTCTTTATCATAGTTAATCACAGTCAAATCTGAACTCCAACTTCAAGTCCTTTTAAATTTTTTTCATGACTTACATTTCCTAGTTTATCCAGTTGTACTTGATAAGTATGATATGCCAGGAGAATAATGTATTTCCCATCTACCCACAGTAAACAGTATAATAAAAATCTGCTTGTGCTCTCCACTTTTCAGTAGGTATTCATACTCCAGTGCCAGCTACCAAGAGCTGAAATGCATTGATTCCATCAGCCTGGTTCACAGCCTCTAAAGAGCAAAACTAGATAACCCTGAAAATATTCATGAAAGAGTGAGGAGAGTGTGCAAGAAACAGAAATTAATTTTGGGTAGACTTGGGATATTTGAATGACTATCTGAACTTTTTATAAGTATTCTGAATTGATTAATCTAGGTTTCTTGTTTGTACAACACTTGAAAAGGCTTTGGTCTACTTCCTCTAGGAAATGTGAGTACCTTACTGGAAGTGAAGTACTTTATATAGGTATTTGGAATGAATTATCTTCTCTAGAGCAACAAAAAAATCAAAAACAACAAAAATATCCCTTTCAAGTTCACCTGAGGAGAAGTGGAGGGAACTAGGACCAAGTCAGATTAGACTTCCCTTTTCCCATTACCTTATGCAAAACCACTTGTGCCTTCACTTCAACTCAGAGCTGCAGTTAATGCTGATCAAAACATTTTCAGTTCAATAAGTAATTGATTACTATTCTCAAATGAAAAAAAAAAGTAATTTCATGGTTACACTATTTAATTTGTGATCTTAGGAAAGCAATGGACTTTGTGAAATAGCGAGTAGGATAGTTAGATTTATGGCAGATGAGATTCTTTAACAAGCTTTTGAAAAAATTTGTAACACTGAAATTGAGTCTGGAATGCTTTTATCCTGAATAAAATCTATGATGACATCACCATTGATATTACCTATTTAATTCTTCAACTTGAATCAAACAAAATTGTTAAATTAGGTCAAAAGTTTAGGGTTTTTTTTTTGTTTGTTTATTTGTTTGTTTGTTTCCAATTACAAATGATATTGTATGATTAACATGAGTAGAACAGTTCATTGGGTTAAACTCACACACACAAAAGAAGCCTCAGATGACTGTAACCTACAAGAAAGTGCATATGGAAACTCCTTATCCTCCAAAATTTAAGAGAAGAACAAGACAATGATAATTCAACAATGAGAAGGTAAATTGTATTAAGCAGAATGACAGAGAAGTATTACATACAAGGAGTAGGAGGAAAATTGTGGAAATGGCTTAGTTAGCAGCTATATAGTATTGGAATAAAAATAATGGGTAAAAACATCGATTTTTCCCATGTTTTTTCTATCTGGAAAATTTTTGAAAACTTACGTAAATTAACAAAAAAATGTTCCTATTTGTCACACAGTTCTTGTTTATTACTGTCCAAAGTACTAAAGTGACCAAGAAATATAAAAGTATTCCTATGATGTCTGTCAATTAACAGTTCCTAAACAGCATGGATACAGGCAATTGGCTCATCTTTAAACCTGCTCAGGTCATGGAAGCAAGTGAACTGAAATAGGACAGAAATATGATGTCTACATTAGCAAGTAGCATGGATTACAGGACTTTATCTGCTGAAGAACAGATGGCACAAGGAGGTGACATTCACACCATAAGCATTTAGGAGGATTATTACTTCAGGTGGTCTCTAGATAGGTCCCAAGGATTGAATGCTCAGGAGTGGTTAGAGAGGATTATAAACTCTCCTGGAGAGTATCTTCAATTTTACTTTCATCCAAAAGGCTCCGATTTGTATCCCAGAGAATCCTGGAAAATATGAACCAAAGCACATTTGGAAAATTAATATGAGATTTGCCTCAAATTGTGTTAGAGCTGAGTAAAAATGATTGTGCAGATACAATCAATGTGTACATATCTTCTGTGAGAAACAGAAGTTAATTTGCTTTGAGGTCTGTGTTGTTTGTGTTAGTGATCAATAGTCTTCTGACATAGCAGGGCTCCTATTGATATACGGAGTGCATAGAACACTCAGAAAGTAATGCCACCTATTTATTTCCATTGAAATGACAACAAAGGTAAGGATTACAATAACAATATTTGACACAGAAAATTCTCAGCTAAAAAACAATGGTCTTCAACACAGTCACCACCATTAGTTACACATTTTCACCAGAGATGAACAAGAGCATGTAAAGCAATCTGCATCCATGGAGGTGACCTACTGCTGCTGTCATCACTGCTGACACAAAACACCCGCTGCCTCAGTGCTCAGATCCACTGCTTGGTCTCCAGAAACGTTCAGCAAATTTCAATGAATGTCATTGGGTGATATATTTTATTTTACACACGTCAAAGACAAAATCTGCACGAGTTCAGAACTCTTCCATTATTGATTGATTGATAAATTGATTTATGTGTAGAGCCTATTAGAATTATCCAAGCCATATTGTAACAGATATACATGTTCTTTAAATTTCAAAAACAGAAAAATATTTAAAATATGGTATGAATCAGACTCCAGAGTAAAACCTGTATAACAACATTCTGATTCCAGTCTCTAGACACATAGAAGAGGGTACTTAACTTTGTTTAAGGATATGTTCATCAGTGAGTTTAACCCCGACTGGATGATGATTTTTTAAGGTAATAATGTGCAGCTTTAGAAAATATTGCATTTCAAAATTTAAAGGTTTGATTTTTCCTATATTTCTAACTACATAGAGGAAATTATTTTAACTGTTTCATACTTGCATTATATGAGTCCTGGAGAAAAGAAATAAAGAAAAAAATTGATTTTCATAGCATTTCCTCCACAATGATATTGCTTCACAGCATGCATGGAACATCAGTTAATAGTATTGCTTTTCTAAATGTCAGCCAATAGTACAGCAATCCATTATCTGTTATTGTTTTCTATAAACCATGCAGACCAAAGGATCATGTATTATACAGAAAATAAGAAGTTAAAAAGGAATACAGAATAACAGTACATAACTTTGATCTAGAAACAGCCAAGGCTTTGAAGTGTGCAGTGCACTGTACGGTGCTCAAGCTGGGAGTAAATATTTCCTTAATTTTAACTGTAGTTCAACATCATTTGGGCCTATATTGACAGTGAAAACAGTACCAGCATTACCTAGAACATATTTTGCAGTGTTAGTATTGGACCTTAAATGTCAGTATTGTCTCAAAACACTACTATGTAATTTTTTTTATTTTTTATTTTTTTCATAAATGAAGGAAAAATGAAATGGTCTTCTATTTGTTTATTTATTTGTTTTTCTGTGATGTGCTCTAAGTTTTAAAATGCTTCTGTATGAACTGAGCTACTAAAATAAGCATATGCCTCCAAATAAGCGATGCAAATGGTAGATTCTACACTAGAGGGAATAAATAGTAAAAAAATGTTCAAGATTTATTATTAAAAACACACATGAAATATCTTTTCTGATATCGAAAATGCTTACTTTGCTCTGAGTATCTTAAGCTATTAGATAGTAGCTGAAATTTATATAGACATGTCAGTGTGTGCTTTTCTAATCTTTGTCATTTTCCATCTGTGTCAGCATAAGAAGACATTGTTGTGTTTCTGTAAAGTTGTTATGAAATTGAGATTTGCTTTGCAAACACTGGGATAAAAAGGTGTGATACAAAATCACAGAGAGGAGGAGATTGAAAGTGCTTGATTTTTTCCCAGATAGTTCTTACAGGGTTAAACTGTAATCGCTGACAGAATGTTTGACAACCTCTTTGACAAAGGTTTTCTAAAACAAAACAGTCATGTCAGTATTAGCATGCTATGACGTACTGGTAATATTAGGTCATCCAGAAATTTGCCATGATTAACCATGTTACTAGGTTACCAACATCGTCTGGGTTTTTCTTCATCTGTACTATCCTACTAAATCCAGAACCTAGACAAATTAAGGGAAGGAAGACTATGATTTTCCCATTTAAAATAAACCCACTATGCAAATGCTGTGAAATTATTTTGCTTATATAAATTAGCCTTGTATCAGGTCTTTTTGTAGCAAACATACTAAGAAGACCTGTTTTTGTTTACAAGTCTTAGAGTATCACACAAGTGGGTTATCTCATTAGATATGCACTGAGCTTCAGGCCTACCGCAGAGCTGCTCCATTAACAAACAGTTTGTTGTTAAATATTTCAATGTTATGAGCTCATACTTAAACCTAAAGACGCAATCTGTGAAAGAATGGAATGTTAAAGATTTTATTGCCCATAAAACAACACTAGAGTAACTTTTAAAAAGCTGCAGAAGGCTTCTTGAAAGTGATGTCTTACTTCACATTTTACAGCTTCTTGGTGAATATTTACCATTTCTCTACTGTAATGCAGAGAATCACTGTTAAGCCTATTGTCCAAATAAAATAATTGGAAACTCTGAAGCTTGTTAGCTAAGTGTCTTCCATCCCATTCAGATGCTATCTCTACAAATGTGAGCACAGCATGACTGAAAAGATCCTGTTTGAGGACCTTGACTCAACCTTGTATTATTTATTATTCAAGGAATGAACTTTTTTACATGTAAAATAGCCCACAATTGGGATTGGCACTTTTACCCAGGAATCTATGCAACTCTGCATAAGGATTTGCTGTCCAGGGAGCAGAAGCTAGAAAAGATACTGTGAATTTTATTCATTTTGCATTATTCTTCAGTCTGAAGTTCTGGTTTCAAGATGTCCTTTTTTTGTGGGAAGTCACAAGACTTCCATTAGACAAAGATACAAAACTTCTTTGCAAAGTGGACATGGCCTCATGGCCTATCTATGCCTCACAAACTGAACTGAATATATGAACTGTTGTGGTTAATAATTTAAGGTGGCTTCATTCTGATCTATATGTGACTGCCATTCCTCTAGACCTCTTTTCATATCTTTTCATATCATCTACTTAAATTTCATATGCTGAACTCTTAAAGTAAATCTCTCATTGTATTAAGTGATACACTATCTGCGATGAGGAGGTGGCCTCTCTCAGGCAGATATGGTACTCCAAGAAAAACAGTACAAAAAAGTTCTATCTTATTTTGGATTGTATTCTGCAATTTGTGAGAGTTTTGCCTTTAGAGATGGATGTTCTCTGGCCTTGCTAATATATGATGTGGTCTAGATAAAATACCTTTTTTTTTTTTTTTTTTTTTTCACTTGATGGGTACTGTAGAAGTACAGGCAAGCAGTGCAATTTAAAGTGGCACTGTAATTTCACAAGAATCGAAGAACTAGGCAGAATCAGAGTGGCAACTCAGAAAAGGCTTATGTATATTTACCTTACAGTCCTTGTGGTGTGCAAGGCCAGTGCAAGTCATGATTTCCCTCAGTGACATGGAAATTGAATTTGTTATTGAGGCAGATGCACTTAATTTTTGTTTTTCCTTGCCATTTGCACATTAGATACAGAACTCCAGTCACAGCAACATGAAACTCTCTGCCCTTCTAGCAATTAGTCTACTCAACCCATCAGCACTTTCTTATTTTTCTGATGTAGACACATTAATAATAGTGCCTATGAGTTTTCTGAATGGAAGCATAACTAAAGAAGATACTGGAAGGATATAAATAATATCACAGATATAAATAATTACCATGGAGTTATCCAGATCAATCTATGATCCGTGACAAGGGGGGCAGTAGGCCCGTGGGCCCCCCGGCCCCCGAAAAATGGGAAAAAGGGAAAGGGGTAGGGAAATGGGAGCTGGGCTCAAGGAAGCAAACTGAGAAGCAGCAGCAATCTAAGGAGGAAAACTTATTTTACTAACTATGATATTGGAATACAAGATAACACACAATGTAATTGGAATTGAGGCTAATAAATCAAGTAAAATAAAAGAGAAAGAGAGAGGTTTCCAAAGACTGAGAAGCCTACTTTGAAACTGAAGGCACCATGGCTTGAGAGCACACCCACCCCCCCTGCCAGGCAGTGAGAGAGAGACAGCGTCACTTCCATGATGTGTTTCCCTCTCCGACTGTGAGGTCCTCTGGGATGTGTAGTTCTTCTCTGTGCTCCACATGATGTCATGATGTGGCATACCAACAGCAAAAATTACAAAACCATGACAGTGATGAAGGATGCAGGAAAGAAGTTGAAAAAGAGATGAGGATAAATGTAGTATTTCAGACATAGGGATACATTGCTAAGGACTATAGTAAATTAGAAATGGGTTAAAAGAAACTGCAAGTGAAATAGAAACTGAATGGATTATAGCTTACATATCATGATTTAGGACTAATTGTTTAGTAAAATTATGAGACGATGATTATTTCCTTTTTTTTTTTTTTTTTTTTAAAGGGAGGTTTTTTTCTATCTTTGTTCTCTCTTATTGTAAGCTTTATGACTGAGACCAGCAGGTCTGCTCAACATGAATATGAAGAGAAAAACTGCCCATTCAGCAATATCCAGTCTGAAATTACATGGCAGCTCTAAGTGCTTCCAAAAAGAGATATAAAAATACCAAAAGCTTACTTAGAGTGGAATATTTTTCATAATGAACCAATGCATAGACTTATTCACTGCTCACCTGTGTGCACTTCAACATTAAAGTGCTTGTTTTGCTGTAGCTGTAGCTAAGGAGAATATTTTTTGCTGATAGATGGCATTTTAGAGGATATTATTAGCTCGCTGAAATGTAACTGAAGTTGACATGAATAGCTTTCATATGAAACCAGGACATGAGAGTAGAATGATTTCACTGCCTTGCCAAAGATACATATTTGGAGTAGGCTGATCATATGGTCACCATATGCATAAAGATAGTGTATGTGTAGGGGGAACGGTGCCAGCCCTAGAAAGATGGTAGTCCCCTGAAGAAGAGAAGAAGAAAAAAGAATCTGTCAATATTTTATCTCCCACATCAAAGAGGAAGGCACCTAGCTTACGATCTCTTTGATTTGGCAAGCCAAGAAATGGCTATTTTAATCACTTGTGTGAAGTGCAAAAATGCTTCTAGCTTGTTATGTACTACTGTAGCTGTGTAGATATACCGTTAATGCTTATAGCTGCATTAATCTACAATGAATTCTAGATGCTGTTGGTTGTCATTTTTGTGTGTTTTTAAAAAATGTGCTTGAATCTTAGTATCATAGAATCACAGAATCATAGAATCGTACAATCACTGAATCACTGGGCAACCTGTTCCAATGTCTCATCACCCTCACACTGAAGAATTTCTTCCTGATGTCTAGCAATTTAAAATCATTTTCCCTCCCGCTTTTGCTACGTGCCAACATTTAAAAATAGTGAAATTTAATGAAAGCCTAATGTTTTTTCTTTTCTTTAATTTTAATTAAAAAGTAAAAAGCTTTACAGAAGGATCACACCTCCAGAGTATGATGTGACTCCGTGTTATCTAGAGAAAATCACTACAGATGTTTTGTTTTTTAAAAAGATCCACAAGAATCAAGTCTAGAAATTAAAGCAATTACAAAGACAAGAATCTCAGAAAGAAAAATCCTGCATGCCTCCTCCCATTTAATTGTAAAGTAGTGAACAGAACGGACAAAAACATGCTTCTATTCGAAGCAAATTATAAAAGTGAAGTATGCAATGTACAAAATAAATACATACACTCTAATACATTCAGTGATTGTGCCAGAAGATATTCTAGAATATTGTTTTCAAAACAATAGATATGCACTTTGCAAGAACTGAAGAGTTGTAATAACTTTCCTACAGATTAAGATGTGGAGAGTCCTGCATTTTTCATCTGGTTGCATCTTGGTAACTCAGCCTGTGGTTTCCTACTTGTAAAAGATTATGAAAAGAATTGATGGTTGGCTCTGACATATCAGAACAAAATAAAATGAGCTTGAGGTTGAGATAGAATGGTAACAATAAATAATAAAGCAGTAATAAAGAAAGACAAAGAACAGTGGAAGAATAATAAGTAAAATGGAGTTATCTTCAAATAAATATTAACAGATCTGTCAGATGAATCTTTATTTCACAGCTCAGAATATATAAAATATGTCATGAAAAAATGATGCCATGAAAGTAACTATGGGTTCCATTTATGAATAATAAGATATTGCAAAAACAAAATTAATGATAGTTTTTTCAGTCTAGTAAGGGCTCAGGATCCTTATTATACAATACATTAGATTTTGTACAGTAGCATGCATGCAGAAAATAGGAATAGGACAAAGCTTCAGTCTTTCATATGTAAAACTGATGGGACAGAGACAGATTATTTTAACATAGTGGAATAAGAAAAAAGAGTTTTGCCAATTACGAAAGAAGAATTTAGAAAAGGATGTAAATATACCCCATACATTTAAGTGAGATAAAAACAGACAGCTTGCAAAGTCTGCCATTTACTAGTATGTTGATATGGAGAAATCAAGGGAAGAAACACAATGTTACTGACATTAGAAATCTCCCTTGATGAGAAGAAGCAGAGCAAACTGGGTTATGAACAGAGAAGCTGCCATGGAAAATTAAGCCATAAAGTTCTTTCTTCTGTCATCCTGTTTTTGACAGGAAGCAGCTATCAGTGCTTAAGAGAAGAGAGAAAATACTAAAGTGCATACAGTTCTGGAATAACCGTTTCACTGGTGAAGATTTTTCTCTGTTAATTTGAAGTTGACTCATCATCAAGAGGTTTAATCTTAGGCTACAATTCAGTGAAACACTTTAAGTATAACAGCAAAGTCTGAGCTTCATTTGTTTCCATACTTCTTTTTATAAATGCATGCAAAAATGCCTGTCAGTATGAAAACAGCTGCAGAGCTAGAAAGGGGAGATTATACCCCAGGTATCAGAGTATTTTATTATTCTTTTAAGATGGGCTGAGAAGCTGAAGTAACACTCCCTGCTCTTCCACTTGTTGGCTTTTATGTTGGGCAAGAAAGGGCAACAAAGCTGGTGGGAGGGGGGGGGGGGAAGGTTGTCAGGGGTTTGAGCACAAGTGTTATGAGGAGTAGACGAGGAAACTGGGATTATTTAGTCTGGAGGAGAGGAGGCTGAGGGGAGATTGGATCACCCTCTACAATTGCCTGAAAAGAGGTTGTGGTGAGGTAGGGGGTTGGTCTTTTCTCTACGTAACAGTGATAGAATAAGAGGGAATGGCCTCAAGTTGAGCCAAGGAAGGTTCACACCGAATATTAGGAAAAAATTCTTCTCAGAAAGAGAGGTCAGGCATGGGAATGGGCTGCCCAGGGGCTGGAGGTCTTCAAGAAATGTTTTGACGTACTAAGGGACATGGTTTAGTTGGAAAATATTGGTGGCAGGAGGGTTGGACTCGATGATCTCTGGAGGTCCCTTCCAACCCCTATGATTCTGTGATTCTGTGATATCTGGACTAGATGATCTTACAGGTCTTTTCTCAGTGATTCAATGATTCTGTGAAATATCCACAATTCTGCTAAGTTACCCAAAATAAAAAAGAATGATTCTCTTTGAAACTTGGTTGACAAAGAATAAACTATTTCAGACATGAAATTCTAGAAAGCATCCCAAGCCCTTAAGCAAGGCTTAAAAATTCGCTAATAATTGTCATAGTTAAGAACACAGTGATTTTTGCAATGACTACCATGTCATTACGTCTCCAGTTAGAGATGTTGCAAATCCATATCTCCCCCAAATTTCCCAGAAGGTATTTTTAAGCTCTGGTGACTGCTTCTGCGCTGTCAGTTATGTAAAATTAATTTGCTTGCTCTTCTATGTATTCTTCCATCCTACCAAAGATGGCTTTAAATTTTATGTGTTCTAAGACAAACAGAACACAGTTATGTTTTTTTCCTTTCCGGCACACATGGCTTGATATCTCAACACAGAAGGATTCAGAAATCCAAAAGGGTGCTGAAGGATCTACTGATGGCATCAATATGCCTGGATCAGCAAGGTGGTGTCCTCACCTAATCGTCTATCCTGTGATGAAGGACAAAGTAGCCTTAAAGCAGTATTTCAGTTAGAAGCTTTATTTATTCCAGGACTTGAGTGTCTTTGGATATTTTACTCGTCTGTGATGAGGAGCCACCACTTTTGCAAGTTAGAAACAATAAGATTTTTAATACTGTAAGTGAAAGTGTAATAAACCTCAAAACACCACATTCTGGAAGAGGATATGACTGTGAAGAGCAAAATCACAAACACATATACTCCTGTTGTTGATTTACTTTAGTGCACACATTGGTCTTGCAGTAAAACCCAGACAGTATGCTAGACATTCTAGATAGAACTGCAAACAAAATCACAGCAGACTGCATGAACATCAAGAAGGTAATGAGTTCTGTATAAATGTAGGCTTAATATGTGGGCGATCTTTGGAAGGACTTCTGAATTTGCTATGTAGAAAAGCCACAATGAGAATTTGATATAATTTGGTGTTAGTGGTCGAGAATTACTTAAAAATTTCTTCACGAAACTAAAATAATTAAAGTTCAGAACAATCATACGAAGTAGAAAGTAAGTTCTGAACAGCATTTTTTTTTTTTTTATATTGTGCAGCAGACCATGGAAAAATAGAAGGAGGAAACAGTAAATGCAGGAAAAAGACTCTTCTAATATTGTTTCAGCATCCATTTGCCAGTAACACATGCCAAAAAAGATTATAAGCCCCAAAGAGTTAAACAGTACTCTTCCAACTATGTGATCATTTCTTCACATATCTTCTGAACAAAATAGTACATTTAATTCCTTGTGTTAAATAACCATTGTTGAGAATATGTACACTTTCCCCCTTCTATATATCATCCTGTTGTAGGTTAAATGAGGAAGTTTGCTCTGTTATATTTAACATTACTAATAACTGTACTGGGTAATCTTGCTTTCCTCCTTGAAGAAAAGGAACTAATTCTTTCTTTGCCTTTTGCATATTTTTCCCGTTTTTATAGATCTTTAGAATACTCTCTTTCCCACTAGTAGTTTCCAAACTATATAGTCTGAGTCCACAGAGTTGTTGTCAAGTAGATGTTTGGTACTTGTGATTGACTACTTTACTCTTCATTGTATCTATTCTAATTTTACTACATTATTCTGGGAAAGGCAACAGGAATCACTTAGAAATGAAAAATGTAGATCTATTTAGTCTCCTGAAGGAGTTTTCATGGTGTTTTGATATTGATTGTAATGGAGCCATAAACTTTCGTTTTCAGCAAACTCTGGACAATGACTTTCCAAATTCTATTTACAAAACACAACAGATCTCTTAAGAGTTCATTGCACTGAAATGATAGTCAAGCTTTTTTTCTGTCCTGTGAAACTCTCAGCATGAATGAAGACATTCCTTACTGTAAAAGGTTCTTTTCCTTTTTTTTTCTCTCTTTCTTTCTTTCTTTCTTTCTTTCTTTCTTTCTTTCTTTCTTTCTTTCTTTCTTTCTTTCTTTCTTTCTTTCTTTCTTTCTTTCTTTCTTTCTTTCTTTCTTTCTTTCTTTCTTTCTTTCTTTCTTTCTTTCTTTCTTTCTTTCTTTCTTTCTTTCTTTCTTTCTTTCTTTCTTTCTTTCTTTCTTTCTTTCTTTCTTTCTTTCTTTCTTTCTTTCTTTCTTTCTTTCTTTCTTTCTTTCTTTCTTTTCTTTTCTTTTCTTTTCTTTTCTTTTCTTTTCTTTTCTTTTCTTTTCTTTTCTTTTCTTTTCTTTTCTTTTCTTTTCTTTTCTTTTCTTTTCTTTTCTTTTCTTTTCTTTTCTTTTCTTTTCTTTTCTTTTCTTTTCTTTTCTTCTTCTCTTTTCTTTTCTTTTCTTTTCTTCCTGAAGTCTTTTCAGTATTTTCTACAGCCCCTGTCTGTTCTTTGACCCATGGAGTGCTCTAGCAAGTCTTCAAGGCTGTGAAACCCACAGGGTCGCTGTGACAGAGTGCAAATTAGAGAAACTCCCAAGGGAGACCGACTTTTATCCGGAAGATGACTATGACCCCCAGCAGTTTCTAAACAGAATACTACAGAAAGTGCAAAAACGGCTCTCCTATTCCTATTTTTTTTTAATGAGTTAACAGTGACAGAAGAGAGACATAAAACTTCAGAATAAATTACAAAAATATAATATTATTGACTGCAATCTGCAGTCAAATACTTTAAACATTTCAAATATTTGAAATATTTCTGGCTTCAATTGATTAGTTGCCACTCAAGAGCTTTTCAGTGCACTCATACTAGCCTTTCTTACTTGTCTGAGTTGCTTTATTCTTCAGATTTTCAGAAATGGTTGGACAAAGGATTATCAGATAATTCTGTATCTGTGCATTTTCAATATTAGTAATGTAAATATCAAGATGCATATTCAATACAATCAGTGTAATATTGAAAATTACATTGATGTAGGGAAAAAAGCCCTCCAAACACTAAGGGCAATCCTACTAATCAGTGAAAGCATAATAATCTCCCCTTCACTTTTTATCATCTTTTACTGAACGGTGTGCAGAAGCATACAAAAGTGGAAGATCTGTCATTCAGCTGAATGTTTTGCTTGTGCTGAACATATATAAAGCCTTTTAGCTTAAATTTCTGATAGTTGAGATCCTTCTTCTTTTTGTATTAAGCACTGACTATAGCAGTCATATCCCAGCAAATCTTGATAACTGTATGTTGAGCTTAGTTATTGAAGAGGAGAAATCTTTGAAACATAACAGTATTTCAGTCTCTCATGGCAATCATGATGAGGAAGAATATATATAAACATGTCAGGATATCTTGCTTAACAGATGACTTTCTCTTCTCTTCTTGTCTTCAGTATTTTTATCCTAACTTTATCTCATAAAAAAAAATTAATTTAGTCTGTACATTAGTTTTTAGAACCGAAAAAAGGATGTTGTAAAACCAGTTTCAGCTATAATTTTAGAGAAAATTGCATGCATTTTCTTAAGTAATTATATCACTAGTTAATAAATATTTATTTTTAAAATTCCCAAAAGGGAAAAAAAGGCGTCCTCTGAACTGTAGAAACAAAATAACTTTCAATCCCTCTCTTCTCTCCCACCCGTTTTTTTCTTCCACAATCATATCTTTCCCCTATATAAATCAGAAAGAACACAAACCAAACCAAACACTCCGTAATAGTATATTTACTTTTCAAAAAAGATAATACTTTTAAATGTCACCTCTTTTTCCAGACTATATTTCATTACATGCATATTCTCAATTTCAGTATCAACCATTCTAAGAAAAGTGAAATAAAAAGGGACTGCCTATGGTTAATGTTACAAAAGGATTAAAAAGTTTTACTCATTTGAAACACTGATAATTTTCTTTAGCATTTTAAATATATTTTCTCCAGCTTGAGAGAACAATGATGATTCTAAAAGGAAAATGAGGCAGATTTTCGAAGTTACATGACACTAAAATTTAGATTTTGTATCAGGATTCAGTATAATACTGATGTTTGACACCAGACAAAGTATCGTTTAGTGTTCAGTGGTACATGATTTGCATAAACCCAACTTCTGGAATAAAACAATCACAGAAGGCAGTGGATACTATGGGAAAAAGGCAGAAGATATTTAATCTCGTGATATTCAACTATGGGAGGACAAATGATTATTCCGTCCAAAAAAAATTAAAGGAAAAATGTATTTTACCTTCACGGTCTTTGTTCAGGTTGGAAAAGTTGTTTGAACATGAAATATCTTTTTCTCATAAGCTAAATATTTTGCAAATGCTTTCCAGGAAAATATTATTTTGCCATACAAAAGGTTCTTTTCTTCCATCCTCATGTTTGTTTGTTTGTTTATCTATTTATTTATTTATTTATTTTTCTGAAGGAAGTTGGAAAGAACAAGGGAATGGAAGGAGTTTCAAAATAAGAAGAAAATAATTAAGGAGCATTTTCTAAACAAATATGTTATCTTTTCCGAGAAGCAATATTTTGAGCTTAATGTATATTCTCAGAAAATTGGGAAATATTTGTAAAACACTCAGGTTTTACCAAGATATTTCTTTTCAAGCTTTTTAATTTTTGTCCTGTGCTGACAGACTGACTGATAAATGAGCTAAATTTTATTGAATTCCTCCATCTCAGTTTTCAACTTTTATTTTCTCTACAGAGAAGAAGCAGCCACACAAGTAAGTGATTGCCTCAGTGTTACCCTTTGCTTCTTCCAGGTTCTACTGCAGCCGCAGCACCAGCCCCTAGAGTGCTCATGTCTCAATAAATAATGCTTTCTTCAATTCTTCTTTGACAATGCCTTAGTTGTGGTCATTTGACTCAGGGCTTGAAACACAACATAGCTGTGATCTGTGGAAAGCATGAATTTATTTATTTATTCATTTAATTTATTTTTACAGTAAACAGACAAGAGTTTGTATTTTGAAAGTACGGTGGGGACAAAATGTGACTACTAAATATTAAAAGCTCATAAAATGTGTCTTCTGGGAAAAGATCTGCAACAGGAACTTATCTTTTGTTCTTAGTTGTCCAGCTGGGCTTAAGCACATGGAAGTAGTTGGCCAACCATTTCAGAAGCAGCTGAACCTCATTTGGCACCAATTTATGGCAGAAGGTAGTACGGTTTAATTCTAACCATGTCTGAGGTTAGAGTAGTACTAGATTTTCTGTGGGCTTGTAGACAAAATTAGAAACAATCTTGAATACTGTCTCAACCAAAGGAAGAATATTGTTTTATTTTGCTCAAATATGCAAAAGGAAAGATCAATATCCTTGTTATTGATCACACGGCAAGAGCCCTACAGAGTACACAGAAACTAAATTTTAGTGAGTCACAAAATGAACTACTGTATTACCATACTAACATCTTATCTGAAATGATGACCATAGGGATGTTAAGTTTGGAAACACATACAGGGAAAAAAAATCTCTCACACACACTGGGAATTCATCTAACACAGTAAGTAGAAGCTGAGAATATTTTCCTTCTAAAAGCTTTTGAAAACATATCCATCATCTTAGGGCTTATAGTAAATTTTTTCAATCTTTCATTTCCAAGTTAAGGATCTTCAGTAATGACAAGAGATGGACATTAGCTCAGTCTGCAGGAGGGAGAACACGGCGTCCTTTACTGAGGCCTAAAACTTTTCCTAGCTACTAAGTAGATAGGCTCAGTGACATTACTTTGAGGGTAATCTTTTATAATCAGAGAGATACAGTAAGTAGTTTTTTTCATAAGATTTCCAACCTGTCCTTTACACAATGCACAAAAATTGCAAACCATCATAGAATCATAAAATTACTCAGGTTGGAAACGATCTCAAAGATCATCAAGTCCAATCACAGCATAACCATAGTACCCTAACTCTAACAACCCTCTGCTAAATCATATCTCTGAGCACCACATCCAAACAGCTCCTAAACACACCCAGGGATGGTGATTCAACCATCTCCTTGGGCAGCCTATACCAGTGTTTAACTACCCTTTCTGTAAAGAAATGTTTCCTAACGTCCAACCTAAACTTACCATGGTGCAACTTGAGGCCATTTCCCCTCGTCCTGTCACCTGTCACCAGCGAAAAGAAACCTGCCCTACTCTCACTGTAATCACCTTTCAGATACTGGAAGAAACAATAAGGTATCCCCTCAGCCTCCCTTTCCCCAGACTAAATAGCCCCAGCTCCCTTAGCCTTTCACAGAATCACAGAATGACCCAGGTTGGAAGTGACCTCAAGGATCATGTAGTTCCAACCCCCCTGCCTAGCAGGGCCACCAAACATACACTTTTACTAGACCAGGTTGCCCAGGGCCCCGTCCAACCTCGTCTTGAACACCTCCAAGGACGGGGCATCCACAACCTCCCTGGGCAGCCTGTTCCAGGGCCTAACCACTCTCCTAGTGAAGAAACTTGTACACCCCTTTCTTCACCCTTAGTTCTCTCAGCAGGAAGAGAACTTCCTCGTAGGGCTGATTTTCCAAGCCCTTCACAAGCCTCGTTGCCCTTCTCTGGACCTGCTCCTGTACCTCCATGTCCTTTCTGTATTGACGTGCCCAAAACTGAACATAGTACTTGAGGTGAGGCCTCACCAATACCCAGTAGAGGGGCAGGATGACTTCCCTAGTCCCGCTCACCACACCATTCCTGATACAAGCCAGGGTTCCATTGGCCTTCTTGGCCACCTGTGCACACTGGTGGCTCACATTCAGCCGACTGACTGTCCATCAGCACACCAAGGTCTCTTTCCATCAGACAGCTTTCCAGCCACACCTCCCCAGTCCTGTGGGGTTGCCTGGGGTTGTCGTGACCAAAATGCAGGACCCGACACTTGGCCCTATTGAAACTCATGCCATTAACCTTGGCCAATCGATTCAGTCTATCCAGGTCCCTCTGTAGAGCCCTTCTTTCCTCTAGCAGATCAGCACTCCCTCCCAACTTGACGTCGACTGCAGACTTACTGAGGGTGCACTTAATCCCCTCATCAAGATCATCAATGAAGACGTTAAACAGAAGCTGCCCCAGCACTGGGCTCTGGGGGATAGCGCTTGTGACCAGCGCCAACTGGATTCAGCTACATTGACCACAATTCTCTGGACCCAACCATCCAGCCAGTGCTTCACCCAGTGAAGCCATCCAGACCATGGGCAGCCAGCTTCTCTACTAGAATGTTATGGGGGACAGTGTCAAAGTCCTCACTGAAGTTCAGGTAGACCACATTGACAGCCTTACCCTCATTCACTAAATGGATCATCTTGTCATAGAATGAACAGATGCAATGATGGAATAGATGCAATGAAGAAATCAGGTTTGTCAGACAGAATCTACCAGGTTTGTCAGACAGGATCTACCGACCACCAGTAAGAAGCAAGACTGATTGATAGACTTTATGTTTCAAGAAACAGGTAACACCTAAAGCGGTCACACTGTCCATTTAAGTGTTTCTACAATTCAGCTACTCTCTTTTATGGACAGGTTATCTGCAGACATGTCAGAAATACATCTCATAAACTATTTTGTAAAATGAAAGGAAAAACTACTTTGTACTCACGACCCAACATCAATTCAGCTAATTGCAAACATGATTTCATTGTAAGTGGGGTTAATAAGGTACTCTATTGCAGAAAAGTTTAAGAGTTCATATTCAACAGTAAAACCAGCTGGTATATCAACCTCTCAACTTCTTGCATGTAACTTATTTAAATCTTGTATGCTTCAGAAAGGTGAAATAGATTAAGCACTAATTATGAAAACCCGAAGCCCTGCTAATTTTGACAACATTGTTTAAAACCTTACATGTTTGTGCTCACTGCCTGTAAATTCTTGGCATGGCTGAATGTGTGGGTGTGCTTTTTTTAGGAGGGGAGAAATGGCTTGGCTGTAGAAAAAAACTGGCTACACAAAATGCAGTTCAGCACGCAAAAGTTGAAAAGCTTGATTAAATGGCTCATTCCTAGTGGCTTCTGCAAGTAGTAGCTATTGCCTTTAATAAAACAAAGTGTGATGTTTTTAGAGAGAATGTAATCCCCAAACATCTTTCCAAATCTAGATAGCCCTGTAACTTGTGCTCCCAGATACACACAGCCACTCTAGAGATTGCTGAATGTTGTATCACTGAATAGCAAGCATGTCTTACACCTGTACTTGAAGTTTTACATTGGACAAACAGACAATTTCTTTTTCCTGTTCTTTTCAACTCCCACATTTAAAAACTCTTAGGACTTTTGTTTGTTTGTTTGTTTTTTGTTGTTGTTGTTTTTCCTGTTCAAGCAGTTTTAGGAAGGCTTTTCCCTCCGTTTCTGAAATACTTTTCTTAATCTTTTTGGTCTCTGAACAAATTTGCAAATATTAATAGAAAAAGTAAGTGAGTAATTAAATCTATAAAAATTGATGATTGTGGAAAAATACGTGCTAATTGTCAGCATATAACAAGAATATTTTTTACATAATTATTATTATTCTTTGTAACAATTTGATTTTTCTGTTTTCTTGAAGTGGCTTCCAGCTCTCGAATAGCCAGCTTTATCTATCCTGGAGATCTGTCCTGCTAGTGGTAAAACATTTCTGCTGACTTTAATTGGCAGAGGTTTCTACCTGATTTTGCTATAAACTTGAGGTTGAACTAGGGACAGTTACTGTAAATGAGAGATAGAGAGGGCTTACCTCCCTTAGCAGCTTTCCTGACTGCATTAGTCAGAAGATGGTCTAGGATGAAATTCACCTTTTGATGTTAAGCTACTAAGCAAGTTGATGTAGAAAAGGTGAATGTGAATAAAAGGTGTGATGAATCATTTCTAGTTAATAGCAATGTTGTAATTAACAGCATTTAAAAGTATGGCTGATGTTGTATTAGGCAAAATACGGGGATCTTATCGAGATGTGACGTGACAGGCCCTTCCCCATATTCTGGTAGAATCTTACTACGTGTAATACAGTAGGCGTAGACAAAATGGACGTAGGTTATATAAGGTCGTGTGTACTTCAATAAATCACCATTTTACCACCCTACCACCTTGGTGTCACTTGGTAATTGGTCTAACTACTGCTTCAGTTGGAGGCGAGAGATCGTAAAGCCATTAACAATCGTAAAGCCTTCAGGATGAGTACAGCCTTCTCTTCACAAAGTGTTAAACGACCTTGCTCTTTGCCAGCCCAAGCAATGGTTGCCACAGACA
The DNA here is from genome assembly GCF_054131305.1 of Coturnix japonica. Classification (NCBI taxonomy): domain Eukaryota; kingdom Metazoa; phylum Chordata; class Aves; order Galliformes; family Phasianidae; genus Coturnix; species Coturnix japonica. Next base: position 107,666,543 of record NC_140663.1, on the reverse strand, counting down.
GTACTGTAAAAAGACAAAAGGAAATCTGTCAGTCCTAGTGCATCAGACTAGGAGAGTGCTCATTTTGCCCTAGGAAATGTCCTTCCATATTCATTTTCCATTGTGTGTGTTGTCTTCCTTACTAAGAAGTTGAAGATAATCCTTCATTTCTTTTCCTAGCAAAACTACAGTTGTCAGCTATCTCATACCCCCTGAATCAATGCTTTTTGTATTTGAAAACTGGGATTTGAGTGTATCCCTAACCATCTTCATGGGAGGAGAAAAAAAATAGACAGCATGATTCCATATCTCACATATCTCATTTATCTGACATACACCCTTCTCCCTTGTTACTGCTACTTCTCTTTCTCCTCAGGGCATTGTTGAACCTCTCTGCTGGGAGACTGCCCATTCTGCCAGTACACCTGAAGGAACTTCAGATTATCTACTATCCATCTACTTCCTTTGAAACTAATAATATTTTGCTAAGTCAGTTGGAACAGCAACAGTTGTTGAGTTCATCTTACACAGGTAAGATGGCCCCCATAGCAGAGACCTCAATTGCTGATATGCAGACTGACTCCTCAATGAGTTGTACACAGCACTACACAGCACTGGCAAAGATAGCAGAATTTAATTTGTTAGCAAAACAACTTATAAAGGCACCACATATCTTTTGCACATAACTGTAATGTATTTTATATGAAAATGATCATAAGATATGTATCTCAGTAAAACCAAATCAGACCCTAGATATGGTTATAGTTCTCCCTGGATTTTACAACATACAAAGTAATAGTATATCTCAGTTTACAGATCCTATCATGGGAAGACGTGCAACATATAACCAAACTCAGTTTGGATAGATTTTATGAGGAGGAACTGAAACAGTAATCTCAACTTAGAGAGCTAAAAGATTTAGTAAAAATACCTGGATAGGTCAACAAGGCATACTTCCTGAACCACTATTTGCAGTGGGTCATGGAGAATTTCCTACTGTTTATATGTCTGTGAAAACTTGCTCCCGAGGTGTTATGAGAGCAGAGTTTACCACTGATATCTGCACTTCAACGTAGACAAAGGTCCTGTGCGGGAGTTATTAGTGTAGTATGTGAGAATTGCAGTGATTGGAGGGGATCTGAAGAGATCATTAAGTTCAACAGCTCTGATAAAACATGTAGCTTACAGCAGGTCACATGAATAGGTGTCCAGTCAGGTCTTCAATATCTCCATAGGGGACTCCACAGTCTCTCTGGACAACCTGTTCCATCACCCTTACCATAAATAAGTTCTTCCTTCTGTTTGTATGGAGCTTTCTATGTTCAAGTTTTTGACCATTATTACCTCTGCTATCACTGTACACCACCAAGAAGAGCCTGTTTGCCTCCCACCTCCCTTTAGGTATTTATTTATATAAAATTTGCACTTTTAATTAAATTAAAGGATTAAAGGATGCTTTATTCAAGCCCTAAATTTTCAGCAGCTAAAAGGAAAGAATCCTCACTAGCAACACAACTCGTTCCTAAGTCAGAGAAAGAAAAGTCCTGCATGAAGAGAGGTTTCTGTAGCTTACTATTTGTACCTTGAAGGCAAATAGAAGCATGGGTTTATAGAAAGTTATTTGACTTGACACTTTTGGTATGACCTTATCCTTAACTCAGTATAATTCTTCAACTTCTAGCAGCGTTAAAAGCTTTTTATTTTGGTAATCAGGTTTGGTATATTGAATCCAATATCTCTGTTTTTCTCTTTGACTGATGTCTTCTCCCTGCTATCAGACTATTACTAATCCACTTGAAATGTAGAAAGCACACAAAGTAGGGGAAAAATGATATATTGGATTATATATAGAAAAGCTTGTGAACCAGCACATCTTAGCTTATAAACTCCCATAAATTTATTGAAAATTCTTTGGTGCATATGACCTTCTGAAAAAAAAATGGTATAATGAAAACTATTTCTTAAAATAGTTCTTTGTACCTAGATTTTGCAACACCTGGCAAGACATGGTTGTTCTGTGAAAGTAATATTATCTTTTTAGGCAAGGATATGGAGATTAGTCTATTTGGTTCAGATAAAGAAACCCTGCCTGCATGTCCAATGAGAGTTCTCCTTTAGTACTGCTGCATGGAGAAAAGCATATACCAAGAATGATCCAGGAAAAAAAAAAACCACACAATTAATTAATTAATCAATTATTTTACATGAAGATGAAGAAAAAGAAAAGAAGCAAATAAGAATATTTAATTTAAAAAAAAAAAGACTTCTGTCCAGTTTTTACTCAAATTTCTGTACTTTAAAAATACTGGTAAAAATATTTTTCTTTCCTTTCTAGAATGTAATTAGGCCTACTCACAACTAGACACATTCACATTTTATTCAGAATTTCTCATTTTTAAAATACTGTAAACTTACCTGCATCATCGTGAACATTTGTCAAATGAGAAAGAATAGTTTGAAACCAAGAAGAAAGGAGCATTTCTGTCAGTTCTCCAAAGCAAACTTGAGAGTTGGGAAACTTGGATAGCGTAGATAAGATTCAAGCAGGCTTTGAAACATGCAGTTTCCTTTGAACTGAGCCCTGCTACCTCTGTACCCCTTGGGGAAAGAAGGAACAGGTGTTCAAGGGAATTCTGAGGCTTTCTAAGCTCTTCAGTCAAGGAAGGAACAATCCAGACAGGAGTCAGAAGGGAGCCAGGAGTCACTTGGGCCCATCTCCTGGGGATGAGAGGCTCTGCCTCCACCTGCGTGGAGCTCTGAGTGCCTGAAATGCTCAGTGCTAACAACTAGGGGGACCATGTCCAGTTGCATCTGATGGAGGAGAAACTCCTGCAAAGGACACCCACACTGGGCTCAGTTGAGAGCAGAGAGACTCTCTTGGTGCTGCTGGGAGGGGGGACAAACAAGAGCACCTGTGTGGGAGCTTCTCCCAGCAGAAACACTATTGGGAAACTGTGTCTCTCCTCCTGAGTGGCTAAACGTAGCTTCAGCCCTTTCATCCTCTCCTGGTCTCTTGCAGAGCCTCATTATTTTCATGGAGGCCTTAGAGGGCATTGACACTCTCATTCCCAAGGACAAGTTTCTGGCCATCACCAGTGCCATGTTCTACCAGGTAAGGGGAAGACTGCAGAGGTCCGAGCCCCTGACAGCTGCTCAGCCTTAGCTCCTGGATGCCTGTGGTTGCTCCAGAGCAATGTGTTTGCCCCTGAGGATGCTGTGGGGCAAGCTGGGTTTTGTCTGTATGATGTCCTCTGCCTGAAAGTGCCAGGGGTGACAAGTGATGACAGAGAAGCTGCCCCAGGTTGCAGAGGCTGTGCAGTGTCTTAGTAGCGACCTCAAGATGAGGGTGAGCTGGTTTGGGAAAGTGCTTTTGGGTTATTGATGCTGCTGCCAACATGGGCAGGGCTGGGGTGACCCGAGTACCAACCACATGGTTGTGATGTGATGGCTCCTCGGGGGGGGGGGGGGGGGGGGGGGGGGGGGGGGCAGGGGAGCAGGGAGAGTGGAGCAGGCAGGTCCCTGCACAGCCTGGTGCAAAGGCCTGGCCCTCACCTCAGGGACCAAGGCTCTTGTTGTTTCTACTTACGCCCAAAGGCCTATGTTGGGAGTTGGTTGAGAGAACAGGGAGCACATGATAGGTTTGAGGACATTACGACCTTGTGAGAAGGTTTGGTGAGCAAGAGGGGCAGAGGGGCAGGGACTAGGCTGTGAAGGTCCTGAGTTGTCACAATATCAGGGTATTGTTAAACTGTTGAGTGGAAGGCAACCAATCATTTGCTGTGCATTTTCTGGGTTATCCAATTGTATTATGCCATGACTGCAGTTGTGGGGTATGAAAGTCTGTTCCTCTGTCAGGAAAAAAAAGAAAAAAGTCAGGTCCTCTGTGGGTGCTGGCTCGCTGGACTCACCAGTCTTCTGTTGCTGAGTCAGACAGTTGCAATCATTCACAAGGTTGTCTTGGATGAGTTTATGGGTAACATGGGCCAATTCTGTTAACCTGTGAGATTTCTGTCTTAGCCTACAGTCTGTTTGTTGTCTGTTTCAGGTGTGTTTGATAGGTCTTCCGATCCTTAACCAATCGGATTTGTTTCCTAAGTTGATTAGTTATCCTAGTGTTGAGTTTAACAACAGTTTATCTTTTAGCAGTCTTTCTGCATGCTTAATTAAAAATTTACATGTTACTCTTTTATGGGATCCTCAGGAATTGAATTTGTTGGGGTCAGAAGTGGTGGGACCAATGCAAATGAATGAATCAACATTTTTTATCTTTGGCAGTGAGATACCCAATTGGTTGTCAAGAGAACTTGCTAGAAAAAAATTGTGTGGCCCCAACCTCACCCCCAAAATTAGGAAATTATTCCAGCCCAGTCAAGAACTGTTGGTGTGGTTGGAATAATGATAGAACAGGAGACAAGCAGCCAAAGTGTGCTGTCCCATATGGGACTACAAAAGAGAGGAACTATGGTGGACTGTATTTATGGACTAATAAGAGGGCTAAAGCATTGCGCCTGGATATATTCCTGATCTGTGGGGATCGTGCGTGGAATCGTATTCCTGATGGCACACTGATGTCTCATGGTCACCCTGTTGTCCACCAGAACACTCAGGTCCTTCTCTCCAGATTTTATCTTCAGCAGGTCATCCCCTAACCTGTACTGATGAGTGTAGGTATTCCTCCGCTGGTGCAAGACTCTGCATGTGCTCTTGTTAAACCTCACTAGGTTCAGGAAGAGCAGGTTAAAAAAGTGAATCAGCCATACAAGCATTAAATGCATTTATACATACATACACATGCACATGCACAGTTGCACACACAGACATGTATATAATTAGAAGATAACATTATCATAAAAAAGAATATATTTAGAATTTTACTCTGTACTGAGTGAATTTTCATTACAGGCAAGGAAAGATACACCTTTTAAAAGATGCTTAGTTAATGAATCTGTTTACAGAGTGAACCTAAATGCACTGGGGAAATTTAGTTTTAATGGTGTCAATGTGAATGATAAAAATAAACACCTTTTAAATATGGTTAGAATATTGTTTAATAGCCTGGGAAATAATGTAATGAATATTAGGTACCCAGAGTAATAAATGAGTAACAGTGTGAGCTGTTTGCAAAGCCACCCAGCTTGACAGAGTAGCTATTGAACAGGCTGCTCTGCAGGCACTTGACAGAACGTTGATTCTGGTTCTGAATTAAAAAAAAAAAAAAAAAAGAACAAAACCTGAAAAGAATCCAGGAAATACTGAGGGAAATTTGTACTGAAATGACAGAATCTGACACTTTGTATAAATCTTCAAACTGGCAGTCATTAAATTGCTCTTTTGATTTTTGCTTTTTAATTCAGCAATATGCAGAGTAGGGCTATTACCTATGTAAGTATATGTGTTTTTAGTGGCAATATTGATAGGATTAGATGCATTATTTAATTGCTTATTAAATGCATTTAAAAGTCTCATAACCATTGTCTTTATGCATCCATAAGCATAAAGAAGCTGCTAAGACAGTGTAAAATATTGACCCCTCTTCATATATGCATACACACACATATTCTTTAAATCAGTGGATCACATATTTTTCAACAAACTCTACATTTTCATCTTACAGGTGGAAAAAAACAAAATATGTTTTTTGACATTTCTGTTAGTTAATTAAAATAATCCCAAGGAAAATGAGGGATTCTCTTTTGGGCTGGATAAATAATTTTGGAGGACACTAAGCACTTGATCCAAAGCCTGTTGAACTCAGCAGGAAACTTTCCATTAACTTCAACAAGATTTGGATGAAGCTAAAAAATGTTTTTTTCAAAGTATCTTCAAAGTAGATGCTACAAACTTAATTGGAATAAAGGAAGAAAGTCACAGTTCCTTTAGTCCTTTCCAAGGAAATGTTCACTGATTATTTCTGATTCATCTGATCTAGCTGTGAATGGTCCTGTTCATTGCAGGGGAACTGGACTAGACGATCTTTAAAGGTCCCTTCCAAATCTGAGGACTCAATGATTCTATGACTATGTGTTCTACAGAACTCTTTCAACATGCATAATAGAGAATGGCATTCTGGTTACTCAGCAGACTTGATTTGACATCTCTGCTCTGAGACTGTTTTTCATTACACACATACATGAAAAAGTTACTATAAACCACATATAAACAGTGAAGAGAGCTGAGGTTGGAGACCAGGGCATATTTTTTCCTTTTCTTTCAGCCCAACAAAACTTGAATCCATCTCTGCAGATTGTATCCTTGCATCACAGGTAAGCAATTAAATAAAAGATGTATATGGGTGAAGAAAAAGAATACCAGTACTTGCTCTTGACCTTAGAAGAAATCCACAGGCAGCTCTAGCTGTTAATGAAAAGCTGATGCTGGGCCCTGAAAACATCTTTCAGGATACCTACCAAACCAAGGCATATCAGGCATCCTTCATCAGGGAGATCTGGCTGGAAACACGTTTACTTTCAAGTAGGCATTGAGCTGAGCAGCAATAATCTAAACTGAGGTGTTTGTATTAAAACCCAGAAGGATAACCACTGCAGTGTACAGAAATTTACAGGAAAAAAACAAAGCCAAAAAAGCATTATTTTTATCTATTTTTATTTTTATTTTTATTTTTATTTTTATTTTTATTTTTATTTTTATTTTTATCTAATTTCATTCTTAAATCCTGGCTTAATTTTAAATGTGAACTGAAAAATAAAATCACTGGGAGCATATGTCACACTTGAACAGAGACTGAACGTGTAGTGTCAACAAAAATAACTCAACTGAAAATGAACCAGACATGTATTTAGAGAAGAGAAAATAAATAAGAGTATAGCGTATTAATGCAGTAATACAGGGATACATTCAAGGTATCTTCCTTTTGAACTCTGTAAGCTGTTAAAACAACATAATCCATTTGAAAAAGACAGAGATAAATATCATGTTATTAAAGGAAATAAATAGTGCTGCCTCACTTCTTAGGCAACAGTATAAGCAAACAGATTTCAGAAACAAATTTACAAAACCGAAGATAAGTGTACTTTCAAAGCAAATAACATACTGTACAGGAAAAGAAATTGAATCATGTACAGTGCTGTTTGTGTGACATAGTGTTGTAGAAATAAACCAGAGTTGATGAGCTTTTATACTGCTGAAGGTAGTGATTTCCAAAGCTATGGCTACAACTACCCTGGAGTCTAGGAGAAAACATACTTGTAAATTATAATCTGAAAAAAATATTTTATTTTCAGAATTCACAGTCAGTCTTCCTAATTAATCATAAAATGAGGATAATTTTACAGCCTTTCCATGAAGTAATAATTATCCATTCTTTTTTCTTTTGTTCTCATAAAGTAATGGTAAAATGAGTTTTCAGCATTAAAAAAAATAGGAAAATGATACTGTTAGCCATGGAGCAGCCAAGTTTGGAGTGACAATAATTGATTTACATTACAAGATGTTTAAAGGTACCTTCAATATGGAAAGCAAGCAGAATTAACCTTATTTAACCCCTTCCCTGATCCTTGTATAAATAATCGTAAGAGAGAAGAAAGTGTCCAAATTTTTTCTATAGCAGTTGAAATGCTAATTCCCAATATCCCTAAGGAAGGTATAACATGAGTGGAAAGCATACTGCATAACGAGCAGAATTTTAAACAGTTGTGTCTGATTTATATCTATTCAATCAATCATGCAGTAATTTTATTTTCTTTTCATTACACTGGAGTTACAGGAAAAACTTGGACAATATTTATTACCCAACCAGTTACAAGTATTTTCCTATAAGGTTTACCTGAAGTCATTAACTCTGGAAAAAATTAACTTCAGTGTTATTGCCCAGTATCACAGGGGAGAATATTGTTTCATAACTGGTGTAAATAATAATAGCTAAAAAGTCTAAAACATTTAATGTCTTCTGCGTCACATGTCAGTTTGACAAAAAACCATTTGGCATAGCAAAAATGATCCCATTTTCTTTCAGTTTCTCTGAATAACATTTTATCTTTTAAATATGAAATTGTATTTTTTGCATTTTCTGTCAATGTTACTAAATAGGGGTTTAATAATAAGATCATGTAAACGTTAGACTAGTGCCCTAATGCGAGCAGACTTGTTCACTGATGCCAAGGGGCTATGAATGGATGCTCACCCATTACTTTTCTGTCTACCTGTTCTTTCTTTTCATGTTCTCCTTCTGGTCTGCTGTGGATGCTAGATGCTGTCCTTTGGTTAGGATTTATTGGAAACAACAGCAGTTTTATTTTAGCACTGTAGGGACTGTGAGTTTAAAGATGCTGAAATTGTAGTTTTGTTTCCACTGCCAATTAATCAGCTTCTAAACTCAAAATGTATGATTTACACTGGAAAGACTGTAAAATGCCAATTGCATTTCAGCATGGAAAAAAATATAAATTATGATGTATTCTCTGGCCAAATGTATTATTATGACCATATGTAAAATCAGGGTTTTCCACAGTTGTATTCTATCTAGTACATGACTAGCTAATCTCTGATTTGATATTGAAAATGTAGTTTGGCAGCTATTTCCCATGAAGAATTTCAGGGTTTGGGGAAATGATAATAGCATGTAATGCATTTCCTCTCAGAAACAATGATTTAAAATCCAGTGTATGGGTTGACAGTGAGAATGGCCAATCTTTGTTATTAGGTTATGATTGCTGAGTGCTCCTCTCGAAATGATTACAGTGGGCTTGGCCGAGGCACAGCATTCTCAGTTAACTGGTACTAGCAGCAATAAGGAAGAGTGACCCTTTTGTAAAGACAAATAGGTTATTTAAGTTCTGAAATACCTCTGGGTATTTTAATGAGGGCTGCTTTCACAGTCTCCCCCATAGGTAAGGAGGATCACAGCTTATGTGGTACTACTTGTAACAACACTGCTACTCAGACTGCAGTTTCCCTCTACTGTTACCTTGCAAGAAGCTTCTCAATATGCAGGACTGACTTCAAGTCTAAGAACTGCAACCAAAGGAGTTATACATCTAGGAATGTTTGTAAAGGTTCTTTTACCAGAGTTTTAAAGGGAAACAAATCACCTTTGACCATCTCTAAGCAGCAGACTGCCAGTCAGTCAACACAAAAGACTTAATAGGGGAGGTTACAGAGAGAGTGCTGCCTAGGAACGAAACTTTCAGATCTACCCCTAATTGTAATCCTAATTCTCTTTCCTTTATGAAGCTGAGGGAGAAGTTGTGGTCAGCAGAAGTACTTTAGAGGTGGCCCTGATCTCAAGGAAAGACAGGCAGACAAGAGGGTCTGCAGGCAATGCGTGGGGTCATGGGTCAGGTAGATACCACTGGAATATCTGAAGTCAGATGGACTTATGTTTCTACTAAACAAACAGTATGGGTAATGATTATATCTCTGGTAGGTGTGAAACTTTCAGTTTTCAGTATTGCCATCATAATTTCAAAGAATAGGTTAAGTGGGGTACCTGGTAAAGGCAAAGGAGGAAGAGATTATATTGCCATTTTCTAACCAGCAGTTTTGGTTGTCCATTTAAAGCTCTGATGGGACCTTGTTCTAAGGGAAAGTTGCAAGGTGGAGTTGTCCCTGGGGAACTCAGTAGTGTCTTAATTCAGATTCAGACTTAACACTAAAATGGCTCTTAAAGGACTACAAAACATGTCTGAGGAGGATTTGGTCTCACCCCATACATTTAGTTTAGTAAAATCTGTATTGCAGTTAATAATACATGCTTGTTTCTAAACTACTGTCAAAAGTCACTTGATTTAGCATGCCTCTAAATGTTGGAATACTTATTTATCACAAAATACATCTTTTATAAAACGTAAGGTTCAGTCTCATCTCACATTTGTGGTCTTGTTTAGGGATGTATATAGATAGGGGATAAACAGTCTTCTAAGAAAATACAAGCAATTTATCTAAATCCCTGTGGGAAAACAAGTAGCGATATAGACTTGTTGCCTGCCATATAGCATAATGAATGACAGGACTAATAATAGTATCTAAAATTTTGCTACTGGTTACATGCTGTTCAGCAGGTCTGCTGTGTTAACTTCTCTCTGCAGAGACCACACTGTCTCTCACCTTTTTGGCTTCGTCAACAGTTCCTCATTTTGTGTGAATGCCCTTTCTCTGCTTCTCTGCTTCTTCTCTTTTTTACTTACAGTAGACTTACTGGTTTCTTCCCCTATGTAGCCCTTTTCTCTTTTCACATACCTTTCAGTAATTTTTCTTTCCTTCCATCTCCCTGCTGTCTCCTTCTCTTTATTTCCTGCACCCTTAAAACATTCCTTACCCTGCAGACATATATTTTGGATTATCTGAGAGATCATCTTCTTTCTTGCAAACCAGTCTTTTATTGTAAAACAATTGATTCAGTTTTTTTTTTCTTGTGTGTGTACGTGTGTCATGCTATAACACATATATTCTGTGTGAAAACAGCTCCCAAATCCAGCCAACTTCTAATTTACATTCCCTGATACATGTATATGAACGAAGGGAAAAAAAAAACACAACACACTTAAAAGGGATCTTTAAAGGGTTTAGACCATCATGAGACAGATTAGTTACCCTACTGATGATGTGTCGTTGCGCTAGTAATCCTTTAAAGGGATCTTTAAAGTGTGTTTCCACTTTTTTTGATTATTTGTTATTATGTTATTATTATTTGTGATTATTTATTTCACAATTTTCTATATCATCTTTTAAAATTCCAGTGCCTAGAATATATAGAAATAAAAGTTATGATGCTAGGAATGACCGATTTTAATACATATGTTTAATCAAATGAATATTATATATTGGTTGGATTGTTTTTTCAGAGTTTATCAGGTCACCTTGCAGCCTTCTCTTCTCCATGCTGCACTCCTTGGATTCCCACCCATGAAAACTGGAAGTTTGGAGAGATGTGTGAGTGCTCCGGTGAGATTCCTGGAGAATGTTAGGATACCTTTGCAGCATGCCGTGCAACCTGCAAGCAGCAGGGTACGTGAAAATCCTGTATTTTAGATATAAATTTGAGTATCAGAAAAAAATATACTTGTGGTTAAAATAAGAAGGTGTTAAGAATATTTTTCTATGTTGTGATATTTTTTAATAGATTGATGTCCATATTGTTCCACTTAAGATTTGCTTTTCTTTCAGTATTAATCTTATCCGAAGCAGTTTCATATAAGCTGAGAAGGGGATGAAAGAAGAAAATCAGGGTTTGAGAAAAAGGACATGAAAAATCCTGAAGATAGAAGCTGGTTAAATAATTTTGAAAAAGAAAGATTTCTGAAAGACAAAGTTCAAGCAATGATATTGCTGACTGTCAGCAACGCTTACAGCCTTTGTCCCACTTCATTTTCAGTATCTCAGCTAAGGCACAGAGCTCTATTAAGACACCAGCAGCTGGTTTTGCTGAGTTCAAACCGTGTGTCTCTCCTGGTAGACCTCATCATAAAGTCACAGCAGTGCATTAGTGCAAGTGCTCAGGAGGGACGGTTAATCTCAGTGCTTTAACTGCTGAGGAGGCACTAATGGGAAATTGATAAGAAGCTTAATGTTATTAAACACCTGTGAGAAACCACTTCAGGCAGAAGAGAGTTCTGCATCACTGAGGCCATAATCCTATACCTATATTTCCTGACACTTATAGAGGAAAATTCAAAGCAATTAAGGGTCATATTTTAATACTCTGTTTCACTTCATAACAATCTTTATGAAAGGTGTCTTATGGTTACAACAACAGAAATAAAATTGGTATTCTTCTGACCCAATGCAAACTGAATTTCTGGTTAATTGTGCAGCCTTTGGTATAATGCTTCAGATGCAAGGGAGAGCTTCAGGAAAAGCTACAAATAATTGAAAATAAACAAACAGATATAGGGAGCCATTTTGTACTCTGAATGAAAATGGCATGTGATAGGTCCTGTGTGGAATCTATCAGAATCTACCAGACTGTATGTTGAAATAGAATTGTGCCCATGGTAATATGATCACCTGATAGGCAGAGCTTACTTCTTTGAGCACGACCAAGTGCTGCAAACTCCCAGTGAGCTGTCAAGTATACAAGGAATCACAATTTACCTCCCATTTTAGGTGTCTATGTCATTTAATGGTTCTTTTCTTCTATTTTACTTACTAGCAATTTTTTAATGCCATTCATCCTTAACTGCTTGCATTCAGGAAGGTAAGTTGTATCCCAGTTCACAATTTTCTAAGAGAAAAAGCTATTTATGTTGAGTCAGAATAGCAGAAACTCAGAACTGCAAACGGAATCAGAAACACAAGAACAAGCTGTTACAGTCACACAGTCAGTGTGTCAGCTTTGGATTTTACTTCCTTTCACTATGTTATAATGCAATCTATTTTCAGAATCTTTGGAAGTTGCTAATTTCAAAGAAAAACTGATGGTCATCTCAAGCACCTGACCTGTATGGGTCTCATCATACCTCAGCTGTGTCAACCAAGACGAGCCAAGTAAAATTAGGTTCAGAAAATTAGCATTGGAAATATAAGGAAAGTTACAATGCAGATTTATTAATAAATGCAAAAATAGAATTACATTAATCTGGTGATACAAAGTGGATGACAAAGCTTTGTTAAAAATAATTGCGGGATGTAAAATCTCCAGATCATCACTCTTTTTACCTGACTTCATGTATTAATCTTTGCTTACTTCCATGGGTACTGAGGCCTCATCTATGAGGCCTTGTGGGAAAATAATTACCACAGTAAGCATTAACTTCAGACTTCTCGGTAGTCAAAAATGATTCATTTATCTCAAAGTTTGTAGAAGATGCAATATCAGACAGGAAAAGTTTGAGATTGTTTGAGATAGTACTGAAAGATTTATGCAGAAAGTACAGTGTTCTCTTTCCCAAGCTGCTAATCCAGCAAGTTTCACAGTTACTGTTAAAGATAAAGGAAAAAAAAATCATAATTCAAGGCATGCAGAAGCCAAACTGACAAGTGAGATGGACAGTGTGTCAGTTTAGAAGAACAGTTACACCGTTAGAGATTTCTAGGCTGCAGTCATATTTCTGAGACTTCAAAAAAGACATTTACCTTGAAAGATAGCACATTTCTGAAAATTTCCCCTGGAACAGAAATTCCAGACTTCAATTAGAAGAATTCAGGATGATGTATTGTTTTTACATTACTAAATATTTCTTAGGAATTACAAGAGAGACGTGTGCCTTAGGAAACAAGATAACAAGAGGAAATATCACTAGTATTATGGTTCTCAGGTGAGTATTTCTTGCAGAGATGGGGAATGCAGAAGTCCTGGGAATTTACTTTCCAGTGTTATGCCATTCACAGAGGAAGCATTTATTTATTTATTTGTTTGTTTATTTGTGTATTTGTTTATTTATAGTTTCAGTGTGAAGCTTTGTGCAAATATTCTTGGCTCTACAGAGCGTTCTGTTTTGATGAATCATTTCCTTTTCTTCTAGGCTATTTCTACTGGAACTTTATTGGTGAATGCCATGCAGCCTGGAAACTTCTGGGGAAGGAATTTCTTCAGGCCTTGACTCAGTCTCTGTCAACCCTGAACATACGTAAAATCGGTGGAAAACACATTTTGGCGTATAATACTAACAGTGAAAGCACTCTTACAAAATAACTGTCTTTAAAACCACAGATATTCTAAAGTTTCTTGTTGCCAATCGTGGAAGATTTTTCTAATGTGTGCAGTAGTGATAAATGAGACTGTGATCTGCTCTAACGAGGGTTCTGATCTAAAGTGCTGTGAATGCCTCAATGCACATTTCTTTTACTTTGCAAAAAAAAAAAAAAAAACCACCAAAAAACCAAAACAAAAAAACCAAAAAATAAAACCCAGAAGCAATGAACTAAATTGTTGTACCAAGATCTTTTTCTTATCTTTTTCTTCATAAATTCTGATTCTCATGAGAAGTAAGAGGAGTATTGATTTCCTGTGCCCTCCGACTTGTTTGAAACACAGGAAAAATATTGCTGTAAAATTAGAAATATTTGCTGCTGGCCACACAGGTTCTGAATCTTTCTATCACATATCCTTCCTCTCTAATATATTCCTGTTGTACAGAAAGTTATGTAGTGAAACAAAAAAGACAATGTTTGGGCAACATTTCTTTTATAATGTTTCTAATATCCTTGGGGGGCACACTGGGGATTGTGTACTGCCACCATGGGCTGTTCTGATGCTATATATATATTTAGTTGGGCACCAAGAACACAAAAACATGAATCTAGTTGAGATAGCAGACTTTCATAGCATGAAGGACTCAGGTTGAGTTATCACTCTTACCTCTGTTTTCCTCACATTTGTGATTTATGGCAGTGTTTCTTTTGCAAACCCAGAACTGGTTTAAATATTTCTACTGGAATTTGAAGAAAAGAGTATGATTTTAGCCTTCATCAAAGTGTTCATACCCAGTTATAAATAGTAACCTTTGCACAGGAAGAGGAAGCTCTTTCAGTTCCTACCTGCCCTGGTATTCCCGTGGTTAATATGTACCTCTTTGTAAACTTGTGTAAAGATAACTATGATGCTGGACACACACACATTATTTCTCATATTATAGTAAAATGAATATAGTAAAATGCTTTGGTCTTGTAATTTATGCTTAGTCTAAATCTGTTTGTACTGGCACAGCTATGTTATTACATGTTCTTACATAGGAAGTTTGCTTCAATAACCTGTACTGGAGGCATTCCCTGGATTGTATGTGTACTCATATTAACTGCCATAAGAGCTCAACTGCAAAAGCAATAAAGATGCTGAAGGGGGTGGATGGTGAGATGTGTGAGTGGCTGAGGCCCCTCAGTGTGCTCAGCGCAGAGCAGAGGAGTTGATGGAGGCCTGATGGCGGCTGCAGCTCCTCACAGGGAGTGGAGGCCAGTACTGAGATCTGCTCTGTGTGACAGTGACAAGACCGGAGGGAATGGCATGGAGCTGTGCCAGGGGAGGGGCAGCTGGGGGTCAGGGAAAGGGTCTGCACCAGAAGGTGGTGGGCATGGAACAGGTTGCAATGGGCTGTGGGCATGACATCAGGCCTGATGGAGTTCAAAAATCTTTTGGGCAGCACCCTCAGATGCAGGATTTGGATTTTGGGTGGTCTTATGTGGAAGTGGGAGCTGGACTCAGTGATCCTTGTAGGTCCTTTTCATATTGGGATATTCCATGATTTGGTAAAAGAATCCTGCTTCCTTAAATATACATATATAAAATACACACATACATGTATGTGTATGTATATATGTATGCATATATATATATATGCAATTTAGTATTATAAAAAAAATAAGCAATTTCATGTCCAGGTAGCAAATACAGTATTGATATAAAGAATTAGAAAACATTAAGGCTTTAAGTTCTGATTTTATTTTTCTGTGGAAAAACAGTGGATAAGACAGGATAGGGAAGAACAGGTTATTTTTTAGGGAGGCCTGGTTTGAATTTTTGTCATCTAAAATCAGAAGTTGATATGAACAAGAGGAAGGATAGGAACAAAGCTTCAATGGTTAGGGAAAAGAGAAGTGTACCCATGTAACAGAAGAGTAGTGTAATGATAGACCTTAGAGATGCAACACAGTTTTGACACATTTGAATTTCCTTTGGCTTTTATTTTCATTTACAGTTCTTAAATCTGTATTTTTGAAGAACACTAGGGATTTTCTTTGGTCCATCTGAATGGCAGGTGTTCACAAATGGGAAATCTGTGTTCTGCTTTTCAGCTATTGATATGTAGCAAACAAAAAAAGAACTGTATGGTGTACGCACATTACACTGATGTGTTTTTCTTCAGTGGCATGTGTTTTGTTTTTTTTTGTTTGTTTGTTTTTACGTTTATCCCCTTGCTTCTCAATGAAAACTCAAGACTTAGCATCTTGTCTTGTTATTTTCTGCTTTTTACTGTTAGTAATGAATATTATTAGGCTTTTTTTTTTTCTTTTATTTGGCATACAAATCTTTCCACCTGTCAAAAACTGATTATATATTAGTGTAGAATAATAGAGACCAGAGAAAAAGCACATATGAAAGATAATCATGTCATAACCTTCAACATAAGCTCTACTATAAATATATTTTGTCCTGTAACATCTGAATCATATTTCCTCTGATATTTTCATCAATAAGGGTTTGGAAATGCTGTCAGGCAGGGAGTTGGTTTAGGATTAAAATGCTATGCTCTTGATGGTGAGCATATAGATTTTATCAGTTGTTCTGTTGTTACTTGTGCAGTCTTTGCAGAGCTTTCTATAGGACTGCAATGATGCAGACACCAAAGTTAAGTCTGCTAAAATTGGATTTTTCCTTTGCTATCTGTGGAAATGCAATTAAATAGGACAGTACAAAGAAAATCCAATTCTTTACAAGTGCTTTCATTCTGGTTTGCAGTTTCTCCTTCATTCCACAAAATCCTTCACTTTTCTGATCAATGGAAGGTCAAATAAAGCAATCAACAAGAACAACTCTGAAATGTGCCTTTGGAATCATGGAAACTGCAGACTGTTCTTGTTGTCTAAGTATATAGCATTACAAAATGGAAGTGTAAAGTAGAATGGAAGTGATATGCAAATTGGAAAAGTCAGTGGCAGTTATGTTTACGTAGTACTACAGAAAAATAAACTGCCTAGTTTGAATTCTACACTCATAGAGTTAACTGAAAACAGTTTTTCTAAATAAAGTGTTTCCTAAAAATGCAAGTGGCTAACATTCAGTGAAAAGTCAGCTGAATCTCAGATTTAGAAAGAACAGAGTAAACTAAAGGCAGGAGTTGACTAGTCATAGGCTAGAAACATGTCTTACTGTAGGTGGATTGTTGATATGGAGTACGTGAATTCATGATGTAAGGGATTTTTAGAAAAAGGTGCAAAATAATAGTTTAAATAACAAAGTGATTGAACAGATTTTAATCTGAGTCGTTATTATCTTTTTCATACATTTATTGAATTACTCATTTGAGGAAACACTGAACTTTCAAGAAAGTGTTAAGATACAATTGAATTATTAACAGAGTCAGGCTCAAATTTCAAGTGTTTTAAAGAAAGGGAGAAAAGGCCATCCTCTCTGTGGAGCAAGAATGACTTTAGTGTCAGAGTTAAATGCTATGAAAAGAAATAATAACAATGAAAGGAAGGAGAAGGGCATATATAAAGGGAATAATGGCAAGTCAAAGGTTCAGATTAAGTCAGCTTTGGAAAAGATTCTAATGCCTGTGAAGGATGTTGCTTTGGAGAAAGAAAACATCTTTGCAATGTCACAGAATATTTGTACTCTGTTTACTTACACTGCAGATTTCTCAGAATTTCCACTTGACTCAGAAATATCTTCTGTGCTCAGAATTCTCAGTCACAAAAAGTGTTTTTTTTTCTTTCTAGTACAGAATAATGAGTGGAGACGGATCTTAACTAATTCTTCTTATCATTATAAATGATGATTTCACCCATCCAGAGAACGAATGAGAAAATGTAAACTGTAAAACAAAAACATTGTATTTAGTGTTCTGGAAGCCAAACTAATTAGTAGTGTGTTACCTCAAAAACAGAAGGACACAGGAAAATGCAAAAACAGAAAACAGCTGCACTAAAATTTTGTTTACGTTTGTTCTGAACTACAACAATAATGGCCAAATTATGAATTGGTATAGAGCTGTAATTCCAGAGAATGGATGAACTAACATAACAAAAGCTGTAGATTATTTGACAAAGATTAGTTTGGTTTTCTAGTGATTAAAAAAAAAAAAAAAAAAAAAGAAAGAAATAATTAGGTATAGAGATACTCATGTTTGCTTAACTGTTCCAGGAAAGTTAATTCCTAATAATTGATGTGGTAAGAATTTAATTTAAAATCTATCATTAAGTAGGTAGCACTAATCTGGTTTTAAAGTTTTGAAGCTTTTGAACTGATAAGCTACATTTTCTAATAAACAATCAAAACCATCATTCCATTAGTGATATTCACTTTTTTACCTTTGACAATTAGTGTCTCATGTAAATACATTTTATTTTTCTACATATCCGTGATTCTTAGGAAATCCATCCAGGAATTTGATGGCTTGATGTTTGGACTAGATGATCTTAGTGGTCTTTTCCAACCTTAAGGATTCTATGTCTCTGTGAACAATGACTGTTAATTCTAGGTTTTGAGCAATTCCGACAATTCCAATTGAAAATGTAGTGGGGCTTAATTTGTAATTTAACAGTGACTGAACTGTCATGTTTTCTCTTGCTTTTGAAAAAAACATAATATTAACAGGAAATGTCACATTCATTATAAAAATATTGGAATTCCACATATACTACTGGCTATACAGTAAAAAAAAAAAAAAAAAAAAAAAAGTAAAGAAAAGTAAAAAAATAAAAAGTTGTAGGATCACAAATAGAGATGACAAATAAAAAATTCTTGATTACACAACTCCCTAGTGCCTTTTTCAGATGCTGCAGTCTCTTTGTTATTCTTCAAAAAGCAGAGATCTTAGAAAGCTCTTTACATAATTACACATATTTCATGTCCAGGGCTGTGCTTCAGTTGCTTGTTAACTCACAGAATATGAGACTTTTGATCTATGCCACAGTTTTGCAATCTCTAGAGGTAGGTAGCGGCAGTGAATGAGAGCGACTTCTGTATTACTGCAGGTTTTCTGAAATAAACAATTAAGAAGAATTACCCAGAAGAATTAGGGGACTGTTCATGTGTTTAGAAGAGGAAAGGGTGAGATCTTCATTAATTCCATTCCATTAATTCCAATCATGAAGGCCTTAGCTGGTGACTGCAAAATGAGATTTCCTATGTTAATAATGTTTTACTGTAGACTGAAAATTCGCTCTGTGAGTACTCAGTTTTCTGGATTCCTTTGACTATAACAAAATTTATGATGGAGAATAGGTTCAGCCTGCCGCTTCTGTGTGTCCCGTACCACTTTTATCACACCCATGTCATCCTGTTATATGATCTGTTGCTTAATCCATCAGTTTGGACAAGTGGACTTTTTTAAGGAAGCAAGCAAGCAGACAGAAAACCAGCTATCAGAATGCACAAGTATGAAACAATTACCTAGCTACAGGCTGGAAATAATCAAAGTGGCTGCACTAAACTAGATGATGATCGGCGTAAAATTTATCATCAGGTGTTTTATGACAACACTTGGCTAAATCACTGTGTAGTATGTAAAATAAAGATGTATACAGATGACTCAGTGGGCTGAGTGGGCTACAATGATACCCTTCAGACCTGTGTGATGTGTTACCAACTCCAGACTCATAACAGCAGGCAGACAGGGCATCATTCATCTATCTGAAAACAGTAAACCTTTCCTGGGGTTTGGCAAGGCAAAATGTGCATTTCGTGAACCACAAGAATCAGAGATAACACAGTTCTTTTTGCTTATCTTTAGTTGTCACCAGTGAAGAGAGATTAATGTAGGACATCACAGATGTCTTCCTAGGCACAATATGAAACAACATTGTTTGCTGATTATGTCACAGTAGATATACCAGGAGGGCCAGTCTCCTGGCTCTCTATCTTCACACTTTCTGAGAGATCCCATACACTGACATTAGAGATTTCAAAAAATCAGAACAAGTATGAATATTTTGCAAATTGCTTGAGTCTGTAGCTCTCCGATGTTCCCAAAAGTTGGTATACTCCTCTACATAAGAACTGGTATCACACTGAACTGGTATTTGTGAGTCTCAGTTGTGTAGTACACATTTTGCAGGTGAAGAAGAGCTGATGGCTTTCTCCAGTATTAGTACTTTTCTCCAGAATGTGGGAGCCTGCAAATATACATTTTCTTTCTCATCTTGCCTATCATGTTTGTTGTCAGTAGGTAAACTAGTCAGCTACCTTGAATTTGAGAGCAGATAAGTGTTCAGAAAAAATATATTCAGACTTATCTGTCTGTCTGGTGACTCATTTAGCATACTGCAGGGATGTGCCCTACCAAAGTGGGAGTACTCAGATGTGCAGGAAATTCTAGTAATTACAGACTGAAGCAGCAGATCTTGGAGGTGGTGACTGAGAGCACATCAAAGCTCTCTGCATGAGGAATATTGAACTCAGGTGAAAATCTGTGAGGGCTTGTGTAGCACTTATAGGCAAATCTGAAGATGCCTAAATGGGTCCTTAAGACTCCAGTACAAACCCTCTGGCCAAGAATTTTACACGTTCTAACACCATGGTATGAGACTATGGAATAATTTCTTTCTGATAGATAAGGATTAACACCAAATTCATCACTCTGTGTCACAGAATGGGGTACTGAGCATTGACCTTGTCTTCTAAAGAAGCAAATACATCAAAAACAGTAGATTAAAAATTGATAGTACTTTTTCCCATCACAAAACATCTTAACCACATAAGGTGTCATTCTGTACATGCTGTTATCCTGAGAGAATAACGTGGCAAGTGTGATATGAATTATGCAGTCCAGTGCAAGCATCTCCATTGGAAGGAAAGAGATGCAGTCACTCTCCCCAATTCCCTGGTGCATCTGCTGACCAGGCCTGGTATCTGTCATCATTCAACATTAAAATGTGAATGCACTCCTAGACAGAGTACTTGCAAATGTCTGTACAGAGAACAAGAGCTCCTTCTGGGACAGATTTTTCTTCTATAACAGTTCACATCTTGACTCCTTTCCTGCAGCACGGTGAGCTATAAGCCTGAAGACTTGTGGTAGGATGGGTGCACAGACAAATAGTGAATAATCATAAGAATAGGTCTTAGAAGCTCTTATGTGCTAAAGAAATCATTGTTATAAATCCCATTAGACTGATGGTCATGCAGTCACGCCTTGCTGGTGACTGAAAGATGCTAAATGCAGTTATAATGGGACCTGAGACGTCTCACTTTCAAGTATGTTTTAGTACTTGCTGAAATAATAGTTTGTATTAAGCTAAACAATGAGGGTCTTAGTTACTTCAAAGCCTGTTGATTCATTATGAGATAATAATGTGCTAATATGGAATTTGGCAGCTGACTCACCTCAGGACTCACCTGGTGCTGTACATAACATAATGCTGGAATTGAGACATAGCATAAATCATACAGCTCTGAATCTCTGGAAAAAAAATACATTCACTACTGTAAATAAAAATAAGTTGCCTAGAGAAATAATACAAAACAAAACATCAGTTTCCCATTCACATATAATAAAACTGCATATGCAGTTATGTTTTCTGTTATTGCTCACAAGTGTCCTCGCTATTCTTATACCAGGATTTATTTCTCACTGTCACCCCTCATAAATAAAACAGCTTGTGCATGCAAGTAGTTTTCATTTAACAAATTAGTGCTGAGCCCCTAATATTGTATCACCTGCTGTAATAATTAGGCCCAGGAGAAAATAATACAGCTGTTTTCCTTATCTATCATCTTTTATTTGTATTAAAATGAAAAATAAAATACAGTTGTGGAATACTGGCCTGTAGCAAAAATTGGTAGAGTCAATAGGACTCAATGCAGACTGACCCTCTTACCTGCTCTGTCTTGACATTTCACCACATATGGCTTGACTCAACACTTGCTATGATTTAAAATGAGTCTAGAGTGTATCTCATGCATTGCTTGAGACTAAATGCATGTGAAACCAATGAAAGGATTCCAGAACAATAGGTAGTTCATTTTATCTTCAGTTCTTAGGCTGTGAAATGTATATCAGTCTCACATACTTCTTACAAGAAGAGATGAAGGAACAGATGAATCATTTTGCGCTAAGACTGGATGAACGCAGTGTAAGAAAGCCTTACTACCAGACTTTGCTTGCTGCAGCTTTTTTCATATTAGCTGTAAGCTTGGGCTGATGTTGCTGATATTGCAACTTGAGATCCCTGGCTATCTTCTGTGTCTTTGTACTGAATCTCAGCCTGGCGCCAGCCTTCAGTAAGCTCCAGGATGGGGAGTGCAGGAGATGAGGGATGGCAAGGGAGAGGACCTAGCTCACAACACTTCTGGACCCACGGGCAGTACATGCATAGCCATACAGATCTGAGTGAAAGACTATGCCCAGATGTGGCTATTAATCAGTTTCATTTAGTGCCTCTGCAAGACAGGGATGCAATATCTACCCCTGTATTTTGGAGAATAAACATGGCAGTGCTGAGTTCTATGCCCTGTGCCTGCAGCCTCCTGAAATACAAAGGTAGAGAAATTGAATACTACTAATATTATTGAAAACTACTAATATTATAGACAACAGCTTGATAGACTATAACAAATTAATTATTTATCATCATTGTATTAATTTCTTCAGCTGACAGTAGCCTCTTATATCAGTTATTTTGTTGATGGCAAAATTGCGTGGAAAATTAGAGGAAAACTGTTCTGTGCAAATTGTATCCTCCTTCCCTGTTTTAAGGTGGCATACATTTTTTGCTGAGACTCTAATGACTCATTAACAGACTGAGTGGTGCACTGATGGTGAAATCCAACATATTCATAATGCATGAAGTTGTCAAATTCCTCCCTAAACCAGGCTATTTCTGGAAAAATATTAATCGCTGTTTAAAATAGGTACTCCTACATTAAAAAGATTTGACAAATCTAGCTTTGAAGGGGTTTGGTGACTGATGTAAGAATATTTGTCATTTCTCTATTTATTCTCTGAAGACATTTAGGAAAGAAAATATCTTCTCTCTGACCAGCTGCTGGAAAAGACATGATTTTGGATGCATGAGGTCTTCATCAAAAGGAAGTTATTTATAATTTATTTTTTTTTTTTTGAGAAAAATTATCAGTTATTTCTCTGTGCACAAAGAAAAAAAAGTGATGATAAAAATCTGCTCAGTGAGAATCAAAGGAAATTTAAATCTGTTAATAGGAAAAAAACCAACGTCTAACAGAAAAATGAAACAACAGAAGCACCCAATGACTGTACGTCTTCCTCTCTTAGAGGTCTTTACAAATAGGTTAGTCAAACATATAGCTCATCTATCCAGGACAGCTGAAGTATTTTTAATCTTTTGAACTAATACTTAGTATTTGCTGATTTCTGAGACTTTAACCACCGTCTGCTGACAGGAAATGAACAGTGATTTAAGCTGCAGTCCAATCCAAAGACATGTAGATGTTATTCTACATACATACATATCCCAGACATCTTTATTTCTCTTTGCTCTATGCTGTCATATTTATCTGTCTTTGGAGATATGTTCTTTCACTTTTAACATAAATGTCATTATTTAAAACTAACTGAAAAATATCTCATTATGTTTCTTCCCTTAGCAATAAAGAAGGGGAGAAAGAAAGAATTGGGCAGATATTGTTAAAAAGGGGAAAACTCTAGATTGCTTTTGGAATATGAGGTCCTTTCGTCACTTCACAATTTGTGGACCCTTCTTAATGTTATTCAGTGAACCAGAAAATAGTCAGTTTCCAAATAATTCTCAGATCTGTCCCACACATCCAGCTACACTTGTACAATTCCACCTGTTAGTACACAATGTTGATTATACAGTTTTTCAGGTTAGTCATGAGTCTTGAAATAGGTAGATATGGTCAAGCAGTAAGTGTGTGGGAACTTCAGTGCTCTCACTTCTCACACGTAGATAAAAGTCTTTGAAAAAATTGTAATGCTATAATCTGCATACTACAACTGAAGCATTGTTAAATTCTTTAACATCCACCAAAGTGCTGGTCCGTGTTCTCCTGGGGCATGCTTGTTTTCAGGTAAAAGCCAGTACACTGCAAAGGAGGGATAAAACAGACAGTACTAATAACTTTCCAGGATCAAAAAAACAAGCCACTAACAGAAAATAAAATGTACCCAACATCCTTGGGATGGAAAATATTAACCCTTTGCCTGAACAAAAGCAGTACAGAAAATTCTTGTATAAGTTAGATGGTGGAAGAAAGTCTGAATTGGGTGTCAAAAAAGTAAACCTGCTTTATTTTGTTTCATAGACTGAGTGCTTCTTTGCTCTGTGGGGTGCAGTGAAATGCCTGGAGGGATCTCTGCTGTTGCTTACAGAACAGCTTCTCCATTACTTCAAGGCTCCACTCAGCAATTTCATTTTCATATTTTTAAATCACAGGATGTATATATTCCACACCACAGAAATCCTGAGTGATTACAAAATGCAGTCCCTAGTTACTGCAGAAAAAGCCTTAACAAAACAACAAAAAAACCACCAACAGCCATTCAAAAGCAAACACAACAAAACCTGAATGATATATCTATGTATAAGGAAAAACAAAACAAAACAGAAACGAACAAAAAATTTCCCCAAACCAACACTATTTTTCTGCTCACAGTGAAACTCACGTGAACTCCTATCCCTCTCTGTCTTCACCGGGACAGTCTGCACTACAGCCCAGGACTTATGACCGTGTGTCATGATTACAAAACTCAGAAATATCATGGAGACAGAGCCTTCAATAATCTTTATTTGAGGTCATTGATGCACTGATGCAGCAGAATTTGATATGTGGTTAAGGCACAAACAAACCCTAAATGCCCCTAGCTAAATAGAGCATTGTAACTTACATCTTGAACTCTAAACTTCTCTTTAGATGAGCAGGTACCCAGTATGTCACAGAAGTTTATGGGAGAATCTTCAAGGTAGAGATTGTAACGAACTTGATGAGGGATATGAAAAATAACAAGAAAGATTTTTAAAGGTACACTGAACAGGCAAAGCAGTGTTACCCCCTTTGATAACTGAAAAGTGACAGCTGGTTTTCTCAGACACAGAGAAGGCTGAAATACTTAAGAGTTCTTTGCTTTGAACTTCATTGTCAGTCAGGCTTCCCACACTTCTCACACTCCTGAACTTCTAGGAAGGGGAGCAAAATCCTTCCATAAGAGCAGAACAAGTTCGAGACAGCCTCCTGAGGCAGATGTGAGAAAAGGAGGTTATAGTACTCCTCTATTCTGCCCTTATGAGGCCCCATATGGAGCACTGCATCCAGACCAGGATACAGGGAAATCTCATCATGGCCTTCCAGTATCTGGAAGAGCATACGAACAGAAGGTAGACCAAATTTTTAAATGATCTGATAGTGACAGGACAAGGTGGAGGTGGCTTTAAACTGAAAGAGGGGAGATTTAAGTTAGGTGTTAGGTGGAAGCACCAGATGATGTTGCCCAGAGAAGCTGTGGAGACCCCATCTGTGGAGGTGTTAAAGACCAGGTTGGATGAGGATCTGGGCAGCTTGATGTAGTGGAGTACAGCCCTGCCCATGGGAGTTGAGTTGTAACTGGATGAGCTTTAAGGTCCCTTCCAAATTGTGTTTCTATGAGTTTTTCCAGATGCAGCATAGAGCAAATTATGTGAACCCTCACTGGGTGTGTTAGTGGTCCAGGCAAGACACCACAGGCACAAGCCAGCCTTCACTAAGGAAACTTTTTTGGTCTGGTCATATGCATATCAAATAAAGCCAATGATATCACTTTTCATTCTCTAACAGCATTCCCATACATAAGACAAGTTTCACAGAGAGAACTGAGCGCATTGGTCATGAAGGATGGCGTACTTTTAATATTTTATTTTTTCAGTGAGGAGCAAAAGAATATCCTTCTTCCAGTGCCAGAGTCAATTGAATAGGAGTCCCCCTGGAGGTTTTCAAGACCTACCTGGATGCCTAACTGTGCCAACTATTCTAGGATGCCTGCTTTGCAAGGGTTCAGTTATCTCTAGAGGTCCCTTCCAACCCCTACAATTCTGTGATTCTGTGATATACACCTCAGTCATCCCCAATTATAATCTGATTGCACCAGTTAGTATGGTACCACATCATTTATGACTGATTTCAGAACTGCTATGCAACTCATCCACATATTGCACATGTAAACTCAGTGTATGTTCAGCTTTCTGGTGCCTTGTTTTGACGTATATAACCTATCCCAGTTCTTTTCTTGGTGAATGGTGGATGGCACTACTGCTCTGGACTTACTGGTCCGGAAGCTCACGCCTCTGAGCTACTGAATAATAGAAAAAAATCATAAACTCAGAAGGTAACCACCTGGAGATAGATGTCCCAGCTTTGTGCTTGCAGCTTCAGATCAAAATGGGTGGGGAGAGATAGGATGGTCTATGTTATACAGCGGGGAAATGTTGTGTTGGCTGTGCATATCTTCTTCCATATACCCTTGGCAAAGGGAAGACATTCAGTCCTGTTTCTTTGTCAGTCTAAGGCAGATGAAAACTCCTGTTACAGCCACAGAATCAAATTTAATCCCTGTATAGAATAAAATTGAACTTAACATTTTGCTATACCTGTAGGTTATGAATCTACTTTGCATATTTTGTATAGCAGCATGGCAGCTAGTGGTTTATTGTTGTTTCAGGTCATAAAGCATAATTTAAAAACACAGTTTTATTGAGCATATTAAAACTCAACAGATTTTACACCAGGGGAAGAGTAGATTTTAATTTCAATTAGATACTGATGCTATCTGGTGTTCCTTAGTTATTAGACTGTGATTGCAAGCTCTCAAAGCAAATATATTTGCTTATGTAAGATTTATTGTAATTTTACATTTTATGAGACAAAGCACAGTTATATCAAAGGATATTACGGATTCTCTTTTCCCACTCTGCAGACTCAGAGAATTTTACACTGTTCTTCAGTACTGCTAGTACAATGCTCCAGAGAGGCATGAGGTGGCTTGGAGTCAATCACACTAATTGTTTCCGCATTTTGCTAAGCCACTGCTATCTTCACTTGCAATTAACATGACATCTGGCAAAGCACTGAGCTGGAACATTGATTATTCTAATGCTGCTCATTAGTAATCATTAATAACAAATGAATAATTCAACCGATTATCAATTAACCTCTGACTAAGGTTTTCAACACTATTTTTCCTCTATACAGACGCACAGCATGTACTGTTTAACTTGTTCTGATGTTCACTTTATCTCTCTTAGAAAATCAAGTTGTTTGTCATTTTACTCTGAAGCAGTATAATGTGTTTCAAGAGTGGAACAGTCAATGTGCTTTATTCATTGAGGCTACATTTATATTCTGTTTATGTATAACCATCGTGTTTTCTCAACCCTGCCTACTCATATAAAGATATAATGACTGTAATTGCATAGGTATAGGCAAATAGACTAGAAACTAGAGGCAGGATATCCAATAACTTGCCAGCAGTTATGCATCATCATCAAAATACTGTCTCCTGGAGCAAATGAAGATCAGAAAGGAATATTTGTTTCTTACTTGCAACACCTTTCCTGGGTAGCTCTGTTGGAAGTCCAGAAAGGCTTTTGCCCTGAAGTGTGACTTAATCAAAAACACGTTCCTTAAGAAAATAATTTTCCTAAAATTTCCTGCTCTCACACATAAATAACAATTAACGCTATAGAAACATCATGGTGTTACAACCTACTTATTTTTCCCATAATTTTCACATTTGAACACCTAAGAAATATGAAGCGTACTCATGAAATTATAAACATATGCAGGACTACAAGCTTTACTTTCTCAAAAAAAGTGGGATCATGCTGAACCATGAAGCATTTCATAAGTTTATAAACATCTGATGTCTGAAGTTCTTTCATGTTCTGATTTTTATGCTTTTACTTTTGAGGTACTCACTGTGTAATCTACATGAGGTGTTTCAGGCTGTAGAATTTTGATGAAGGATCTACTAAACCTTGTGCTGGCATCTGATGAACCACTTGTTTTTAATGGAACTATTGATTAATTCTGTAAATGAGACTGTGTGTCTGGACAAATATTGATGGCTATGCTGGTGCAAGAGACAGATCTTTTAATGATCAAATGACAGAAACAAGTATATCTAAAGAACAATTAGTCCACCTAAGGCAGGTGTCTAATGTGTCAAATGAGGTCACATGAGTCATTCCTTAAAGATTATTTTTCCTTCATTGTGAAGGAATTCTAAGAGAGAAGTCTAAGAAATGGGAAGTTAGCTAAGGTAACTACTGGATAAGAATGTCTCTAATTGAGGAAGTGGTAAATAATTTTTAGTATCTCCTTTTAACAAATGATGTTCAGCAGACCAGATTGTCCAAATATCTAAATAGAAATGACAGTGAACCATTTTAAAATAATGTAAATGTCTGTAGAGCTTGAGAAGTCCCAGGTCTGGCACACTAGTTTTATTCATGTCTATTCTACTCAGCCAGCTTGTGGACATTTTGATTCATTTCTTTCAGTAAACTTCAGTACTTCAATCTTTGTTATCACTCCAGGAATTCAACTCAGATTGCCTTCAGTTGCATGTTTAATGTGAAGGACTTAACAGGATGCCATGCATCATTACAATGACATGAAATCCTCTGGAACTGTAAAGTGATGTGTTTCGCTTGCAGACATGGTTAAAGAGACTATAACTGTCAGATGAAATACACACACACCGAAAAGGGAAGAAAGGAGCAGCCATCCTGCCTGTCTCTCTAAATGCTGTTTAGACAGAAAAAAGTTGGTGATCTAAGGAGTGGAATTTAGTTATTTCATCACAGCTGTGAGGAACAGGTCAAGTGGCTAAAGGCTTGTATCAAGGCAATGCTGAGAACATGTTGATGGAGAATGATGGAGAGCAGGGTTTCTCTTTATCTTTCATTTACCTCTTTTGTTGTTTTCTCTCTCATATGCACATATTTATTTTCTCCATTACCCCCATTCCTTTGTGTAGCTTAGCTTAGGAGAGAAACTATATATCTATTTAGGTTCTTCCAAGTAATTTCCTTCTATTTAGGTTCTTCCAAGTAATTTCCTTCTATGTTTTACTCCTTGGACAGCTGTGGTCAGGAAATGGGAGAATTAGTATAGCTCTCATCATTGTAGAACTATGAAATCTAGGTTGAAGCAAAACAATAAAAACAACAACAACAACAAAATAATAAAAAAAAAAGCAAACAGTTGTCAATGTAGTGGACTCAGCAAAAAGAACAGTAAGCAGAACTTTCTGATATAAGCTGAAGTTTTAACTTTTAGCTGAAGCAAAAGTAAAGTAAATTAAAGTAAACTTCCATCCCATGACTCAAGGCTAAGAGCAAAATGACTGGTACTGCTGGATTTTTATATGGTTGTTGGATGCAAGATACTCATGACACTTCTAGACAAGAAACAATTATCTTTTGAGTGGATTTTGAATAAAGGTAACACTCAAGAGGTGTAATGCCAAAGTCCTATGAGAACAGCTTTTTAAGAACACTGGTACTAAGCTTTATTATGTGTATTACTTGTTTTATATAATCACAAAAATTCAAATGGCTAGTTAAATAATCCTTTCGCAAACTGCTGTATAAGTCCAAGGTATCATCTGAAGCCTGAGCCCATTGTGCTGCTTCTATAAAAGAATAAGAATTTCTGACAGGATACAGGAGAATATAAAGAAGAATTATACCTTACTTAGTGATTCTTCCGATTCTGTGGCCAGATATTTACTTTCCACTATAGATGGGAAACAGGCCCAGGCATATGTGTCCCATATTGGAGGAAGATGTTGAAAACTCTCCTCTGGTCTCACTAATGGTGCAACTGAACTGGGAAAATCTGCTTGAAGAATAGAAGAAAGCATTTGATATTCTAATTTCTTCTTAGTAGGTTTGACTTATTTAACTTCAGGGGTTATACCATAAATCAGGATTTAAAATCCACCCTATATATTAAGTTCAGTATATCTCGGCCTGTTTAACATCAAAAATGGGAATTAGTGTTATGTGAGCCACCCATTCTAAGACTGGTGGCTCACATAAATTTTCTTACTACAATGCTTTACTTCAGCAGAAAAAGAGAGAAAGAATGTTTAAGGATTTTTTTTCCTGCATATTTTTGTTCTTTTTGTTTCTTTGGTTAGTTTTCAGAGCAATAACCTTAGGATTAAGTAAGCTGTGTCCCACACAGTTCCAGAATTCAAACTTTGTGCAACTGTTTCATGCAATATATTACCACTGCTACAATTCTGCATCTGTTCATTGCACTTACATGAACACAGAGTGACTGAATGCAATGTTTTCTTGCTTCTGGACTATGTCCAGGGGAGTTCACATGGTCAGGAGTTTTCATGTTCATAAGTATAGGGGTTGTGAAAAGTGTCTTGTTAAAAAATATATAGAATAAAAGTTGCTTTTCTTTTTTTTTCTTTTTTTTTTTTTCTTTCCAGAACTCTTCACAGAACAACATGTCATATTTGACAAAATTACATTGTTGATGTTAAGAAGGCACACTCTGCAGACAGTAGTTTAGCCTTAGAAGATCGATGTAAAGGAATGGCGTGTAGTAAGAAATCTAAATTCCACTAGAGCTTTTAATAGTCATGACGTAGATGGTTGAGGAAATTCAAAATAACAAACCTTATACAGACATATTTGGAAGAAACAATCTTAGTTACTTCTTATACTCTTCTATCTAGTTCTTCCTTTAAACATTTCTTACTTAGACTTAATAGAATAGCTCTACAGAGGTCTAAGCATATGTCAGGATATTTAATCTGTGACATGGATCTGGTGGCTAGTATTTAAATTCTTCTCTTTCTTTCGTTGTTTTATTTTCTCCACTCCATAACTTTATGAGAGGGTTAAGTTCTACCATTTATAACATTTAAATTACAAGCATAGCTTATTATGAAACTGATCTGACAAACATAATTTATTTCAACAGACCTTAATGTATGATCACAAGTGCCCTGCAGTACAGAGCGTGTGCTATTCTTAGTACTCATTGACACAGTAATGGCACTTAGGCAGTGCATTATTGTGCTGTGTTGGGAGCTTATTTTGATGTACATCAACTTCATATATCATGTTTATGATGAATGTTCCTGGACCACACCTGATTGCAGTTCTGTAGCTTTCTGTAATGATGCTGCAGGGGAATGGAAGGACTTCCTATCCTAGGTAGAAGACTATATTGTTTCTTTGCCATAGCCTCTTCTTACTCGTGAATAAAATGAGAACAGCTGATGTTCTACTTCAGGCATCTAACGTACAAAAATAAAAGAATCACCGATTCACTCACTGTTCCAGCAGCTCAGGCTGCCCAGGGCCCCATCCAACCTGGCCTTGAGTGCCTCCAGGGGTGAGGCACCACAGCTTCTCCGGGCAGTCTAATCCTGTGCCTGGAAGGTCATGATGAGATCTCCCCAGAGCAGTCTCTTCTCCAAGCTAAACAAGCCCAAATCTGACAACACTTGTCCAGAGATGTTCTCCACCCCTCCCACAGTTTTCCTTTGGACCTGCTCCAACAGCTTTGCATCTTTCTTTTGTTGGAGACCTCAACAATCTTTAATACCCATTCTATTTGTCAGAAGATATATTTGTGTTATCATATGAACTATTCTGCATGTAGGGGTAAGATGCTGTCAGTAACTATATCTTTTGGTATATGGAGAGCAACACTGTTTTATGGTATTTTTAATACGATGAATAATTCTAGCATAGATCAATGAAAACACTGTAAGATTTAATCAGAGAGATCAGTTACAAGGAGTATTATGCAGAAAGTATTGTGTATTTCTGTTATTTGATCGTATCAAGAGAATTACTGAAAGGTCAAAGAAACTACAGCAACCTTTATGCTAATTTGTATATTAAAAATGAGTGGAAGAGTCACAATTGATGCTGAAATTATGGATATTATACATAATTAACATACTGAAATAAATTGGCAACTATGCAAGCCAAATGAAAAAGGCAAAAATAAATACATTAAAGTATTTTAAAAAATTTAGCTACCATGGTGACATGACCATGCACATAGTGGGCAGAGCTACTACAGCCCAATCCCACAGTCACAACTGCATCTGTTGATGTTGCAGCATTTCACCAAGCATTCTTCCAGGGTAGAGAATTCCCCAGGAATTTAGAGAAACAACTCCAGAAATTAGTTCATTTTTCTTTGGTGAACATTTGGTGTCTTTAGATAAGGTAACATATTTCCTTCCTCTCGCAAAGCAACTTCTCTAAGACACACTGACCATAAAGAATGAGAATGGTACTGATAGACATTTTGTATATTTCGTGCTATTGTTTCTAAAGATCTGAAGAGGACTTAAGTAACAAAATACGCTAAACAATGTTGTCTGATTTAAAGGCTATGTGTTTTATTGGAAATTATCCAGACTACGACTTTAAACTTTAGTTACAGATTTATTTTGCATATTAATTCCAAAGATACATTAAGAAGGGGCAGCCATTACTTTCACCCATCCTGTGCCTGTCATGATTTCAGGTGGGACAGGATTCATTTTCTTCATAGAATCTGGTATGATGCTGTCTTTTGGTTTGAGGAGAAAAACAATGTTGATAACCAGACATTTTAGTTGTGGCTGAGCAGTGCTGCACAGAGCAAAGGACACTGCAGTTTTTCAGCTTCTTGTATGGTCCTGCTGGTTAGGGGGTCAGGAAACATGAGAAGCTGAACAAGGACAGCTGACCCAAACTGGCCAAAGGCCCATAGTTTTCACACTATTTGGCATTTTATGAGGAAACTATAAGGCTGAGTGAAGTTGCTGAGGGTAAGCTGCTGCCCTGGGAGTCTGAGTATTGGTCAGTTAGTGGTGAGCAATTGCATTGCATGTCATTATTTTTTTGTTTGTTTGTTTAATGTATATATTATAATTACTGTTATTTTTATTTCCCTTTTCTGTCTTAAATAGTTTTATCTTAACCTATGAGTTCTACTTTTTTTTTTTTTTTTTTTTTCCAGTTCTCTTTGCCATCCTACCGGGAAGGGTCGGATAGTGAGTTAAAGGCTGTGTGCTGCTGAGTGGGATGATGGGTTAAACCACAACAGCATCTTTTTCAAGAAGACTGCAGTTACACATGTTCAGACCTGACTCCATAGAATTAAAGAGATCCCTCCTTTTAAATGTTTATTTATTTTTTATTTATTTATTTTTTTTTAAATAGTTGTAATACAAGTTTAAAATCACTTGAAATACACAACCCTCTAGCAATAAGGCTAGTTTACCTTTGGTGTTTTGAAAGCCCTGAGATAATGTATGGCAGAAATAGTCACACTTGTCATTCTTGGAGCCCTTGACACCAAGAGAATAAATAAAAGGAAAAACACCTAACCATTTTCTCTAATTCTTGACTGCTGTTGGTGTGAAAAGGAGGCAGATTCAGAGAAAAAGCTGTAATTTGTTCCAAGTGAAGATGGGAGAAGAGTAAAATCTACTTTTATTCTTTCCTTAGATAGAAAATGACCAACTGTAATTTAGACTATACACTATATGAGTTGTTAAGGAGCATGCTTTAGAGTATTCATTATGGTGGTACTCCTGGCAAATAGAACTGATACTCTAAACCACAATAATGTAAAAACTCCTGAAATCCTAAGATATGGAGTTATTCTTTACATAAACAGACAGGCATCTTCAGACATCTGTACAGAGCATGTGCAACCCATAGTAAAAGCCTGGACTTGAGAACCTCAGAGTTACAAGCTTCTTATAACCAAATTTGTGTTTTCAGTTTATGTTGTTTATTTTAGGAACTGAAGTAATTACATGCATATGAAGGAAAGAGAAAATATGAATATTTGTGATACAGTAGCAAGCATTTTCCAGTTAACTTCCTCTGTTATACACGTAAAAAGACTTAGGACTAGTGACAGCATAATAGAGAGATGTCCAGGCAACAATAGTAGTGATGATGATAGCAGAGAGTGGATAAGAAAGCTAGTAAATTATTTAGGTAACCTTTTTAATCAGCACTGATATTTCTTGGTGTTTCTATCCTGAAGTTAGAGCTGGTCTGGTTTAGGTATTAAAGAGTAAATGTTATCAGGATCAAAAATATTGCAGATACTTTTAAATTTCTAAAACAGAAATTTCCTGTCTTACTCAATTTTAATGTAATAGCTTGTAGGCTTTTGGAAAAATGTAGCAAGCAATGAACCCCAATTTTGTTTACAAAATATTACATTTCAGCCATCGTTTCCCTTTTTGTCTATTCATATACTTTCACTAAATAGCTTATAAATATGTGGTAGTTCAAATAGTATGAAAAAATAAGCATCCAGTCCCTACATCATAGTGTCAGTTATTTGCCAGTAGGAATTTTCTGACCTAACGTTGCTTGAACTCTATAATTTATGTTTGATTTACCTTGTTTTTCTAAACATCAAACTAGTTATCTAACAGGGTTTGTCATAGCGTACATGACATTGCTGGCTATCTTCCCAGTGCTCCTCTCCCTAACTCTTATTGTCCATTTTCTTGTCACAAGTAACCAGCTGTGATCTATGTCAGGAAATAGCTACATCTCCAGGGCATGGCCTTTTCGGTTCCATTTGGTTGTGAAATACACACTTTTCAGGATTAAATTCCAAGGCCAAAAAACTCACAATTTTTCATCAACCTCCATGAAATTTCCTCAGTTATTTCCCTCTTCTGTGGCTCACGGTCAACATATACATTAAAATAAAAATACCCACATAGAATTCTGTTTCATACTGCTTTATGTTTTTTTCTTGTCTGTTTACAGCTTTCCATTTCACTTACACACAAGCTGATCTTTGCTCACACTGGTAAGCTGAACTCACACCTTTAGGTCTTCTAGATCTAGACCTCTAGATCTTTCAATGCAGCTAACACTCCTACTTAGCCCTCTGAATGCTGAGCAAATATTTCTAAATACCTCTACTGAAGCTTGGGCTTTTTTTATTTATTTGTTTGTTTGTTTGTCTGTTTGTTTTTAATAGCAGGATTTGCACAAGTATAAAGGCTCTTAAGAAACCTTTATATTGAATAGATGCTACTGCAAAACTAGTAGGTTATATCTTGTTGGATTTTCTAACTTATTCACAGTAATGATAGCATTCTTTCAGCGTCACAGCAAAGTGCTGTTATATTTTTATGTCAGCTCTTTGCCTGAATAGAAGATGAAATAGTTCCCACCAGATATACTCTGGGATACACAGTTTAAGGACAACACAAGGGCAACCTCAGCTGGAGTAATTGATCCTTGATAATAGAATAACTGACTTTAGGTTTATTTAGCAAAAACTTTGGTCAAGACATGACACTTGTTCTACTTGCAGAAATGCCAAAAATTTCTAGAATCATTTTGGGTGAGTGTTTGCCTCACAGAGATGGACGAGTAACGATGTTTTGGGAAGACCTGATTTCAGATGAGTTTCAATGAGTTGTTAAAATCTTCTGAGAAAGAAAAGATTGTGTTAGTGTAATGCCACATCTTACATGGTAACTGAATTGGCCAAGCATGTCTGCTTTGTATTTTGTAAACTTTGGTAGAAGCAGAATCATGATAGCACTCTCATGTGAAGAAAAGGAATAGGCAATCTGATGAGATGGCTCTCTCAAACCAAAGCCAGTGCTACTATTACAAACTGTGAAAACAGTTCTTCAAAAAGTATGCATACTCTTAAGGTATCCTGAAAGGGCTCCTCTGTCATGAGCTTTAAGCATATTTATAATCTAATATTACCATATTGCCATGACACTATCCAATTATTATTATTATTTATGACAATTTTTATTCAATTATGCCATGAATCTGTGCTGCAAATAAGCTAGCGCAATGAAGCTCATTTTCACTGCAGTTTTTGTGGCGTTTTTGTAACTGAATATAACAGTCTTACTGTTAAATCTGTGTATAATTTCATATTTGCTATTTATGTTATACAGAAGTTTTACTTTTATTAGAGAAAAAATGTTTACTAAAACATATAATTGCATGGGTAGGGTGACTGGCAGTGTGGGTTGAGAAGTATCTACTACGTCATATAATAAGACAGTCTTTTCTAGTTCATTCAAATATACTCCGCATATTGTGACTCATCTACTTCCTAACAAATTGAATTTGTTTTCAAAATTTGCTCCAGTACTTTTATACAGGGAATTAAATAAAAATAATAAAAAAAAAAAAGTGCTGCATGTTTCACAGATTATTTGTATCGCTTCATAGAACTTTATAAATATGACAGATAACAAGTATCTGAGAAAAGCAGAATATTTTGTATTTCCCTGATGACATTTCCAGATTAGTATGTAATGTAATTTCTAAGAGTCTTTGTGTATGTGACAGCTAGGGACAGAAATGATATTAATGCTGAAATTTAGTCAATTTTGATTGTCTCATCTTGACAAGGAAAAATAAAGTCCATGAAATAAAGTTTTGTTTGTGAGGCTTGGATCATTAATCAGTGTACAAAAAAATATGTAAGACTTGAGTGAGACAATGAAAACACCTGCCTAGAAAAAAAAAGAAAAAACATTTTCTCTTTCTTTGTGTTTCTTTTTTTTTTTTTTTTTTTTTTTTCCTGGTCTCTCCACTGGTTGGATTCATGACAGAAAGTACGAAAGTACAGTTAGGAATTCAAGTTTTACAAATAATGTTTATAAATTTAAATGGTTACACAAATTCTCTAATTTTCTGATGTCTTTCTTCCCTATATTGAGGAACTTGTATTTACGGATGGATGATTCCAGCTGGATCCCAGCCTACTTTTAGTTGAGATCTTTGAACATTGACACATCTCCCCCCAAAAAAATCCTAATTTTATTAGATTATAAAATAATAATCAGATAGAATTATGAAAGCTGCCCCAAATTTCTTTGTAAAAAGTAGGAGAAAAGCTTTATTGCTTTATATGAACTTCAGTTAAAATGGAGGCTGTGTTATGCCAGCCTCTGAGGCTACATTGTTCTTCACAAGAACAGTTTCTGCTTGTTGAATTGTACTAAAATGTACACTGGAATTTTCAAACCTTTGGAAAAAATGTTCGTATTAGATAATGTATTATTACTAAGAGGTTTGAATTGACATTTGGCACTTAATGACAGAAAAGTAAGAGCTTCTTGCATGAACCAGCAAAACTAAAGTAAATCCATTAAATATAGGTGATAGCAGATAAAAAAATGAAATTTCATTTTCTTTTCAATTTTAGAAAGAAGACTCTTAAAAACAGAAGACACAGTCTTCTGAAAATTGCTCAGCCTTTCACAGATACGTGCTATAGATACTTCTGCAGATGTTACTGTTCATTATAATTATAATATGGGTTTATTGATTCTTGAATACAAGCAAAGGTGCATGCTTGCCAAAGATGGGTTAAAAATTCAGTTGTAGAAACTGCATTATCTAATTTATTTAATATAAGACAACAAGAAGAAATCTAACACAGAGATGTAAGAGAATGTGTTTAATAATGCTCTGCATCTACTGACTGGTAAATACATAGGAAATAGATAACTTCTGAAAATGAAGATCTATACATGTTTACCTCATGACATTTGGGAGGTAGTGAAGCATGATTTAATTTGAAATTTATAGTTGCTTCTAGTCAAGTCAATAAAAGCATTGCTCTTTTCATGCATAGTTGACCTAGAATACTGATGTGATGTTGAATAATTAGATAAATAAGACACTAAGAATCTAGAATCCAGAAAAGTACTTTATCTTCTGTGTATGGAGAAATATACGAATATATATAAATTTATATTTAAATTTGAAAGAATTTGGCATATTGATAGAAAGCTTTATTTTTCTTCTTCCCATAGTGATGAAATGTAATTGATATATTCATTAAGCTGCCATATCCCTTAAGATAATTTTGAGAGAAGAAGAAATATGTATTTGCCAAATATTTTATTATATTATATACAATATAATATATGTATATATATAATATAATATGTTATATTATCAATTCCAACACTTTGTAAAATTTACTGTTAGGAAGTATTATTTTAAACTATGTAGTTTTAGGGTTTTTTTTGTTTTTGTTTTTGTTTTTTTTTTTTAAATTCTTCTGAATCCAAAATATCGGAAGTAATTTGATTTAAGATTATGATTCAAAATATACTAAGATTATTAAAACATTTCACTTTGTCTTAGTTGCACATGGAAATATACCTTGGGATTTGGCCATGATCCAAGTCATTTTACATGAAAATCCGAAAACTTGGATTCTATTCTTCTTGTGTTGGTACAATCCAAAATGAAAGCAAGACACATTATTCTTTAAAAGATTGTAAGTGCATTTGGCAACACAATTTACAATTTCTCTTGCTAAATGAATTTTAGCGATCTTTAAATAATAATTACTTGTTAATAATACCTCTCCATCTCAAATACTTATTAATTATCTTACATGGCAGTTTCGGTGGTTCTTCTGTATCCTTTTATGAGTGTTGACCTGTCACTAGTTTAATTATTAGGTGCTTGCTAAAAGTTAGCTCTTTTTGAAGTGGGAAATTGTGCTTTTTAATGGGTACACTGTTACATTATTATTCTTTTGCCTCCTAGTGATGTCTCTTGAGAAACTGGTTATGACTGGGAGAAAAAAATGCCACATAGCTTAAACAGAAGTATTTATTAAAGGGAGAGATGAAGTAAGTCTATTTGAGTAAGGAAAATAGGAAAACATTATTGTACTGAAGTTCTTAACAGTGCTACACCATGGCAACACCCAGACCTAAACAACATGACTGAGGGCAGCCGTGATAGTTCAATAGGGATAAAGAAATAGTTCATTGTCTATGTACAGCAAAAATATTTTTTAATATTAAGTACACTGATTGCACTGTGTAGCCCCTCTAAAATTCTTTACACAAAGAAAAGAAGGCTTTTGATATGATCAGTTGTTAATGACAAGTGAACTGTTCATAGTTGATATGATTTATTGTGCCAGGAGACTCAAAACTTACACTTGATGTTGAATACCATTTTTTTCCCTCATATTTTAACTGCAGAAACTGGTCATACTTAAACTTTGATTGACAAATATAATTTCATTCTTATTTTTCTTGGTTAAAAAAAATAATATTTAGTGATAAGCTTGAACAATATATAGAATATTTTTATAAATTGGTTAGGAAAAAAAGGTCTGGAAAAAGATTAACTTTTGTACTTTCAAATAAGGTCAGATAAGTAGTTGTCACTTGAAGTTTCTTCAGTGACCTTCAAGTCACTGATCATTCCATATCCTTTTCGGACCATGTAGAGTCTGTTTGAGTTCTTGCAATTGCAAGCTGAGATCACAGGAAGTAAACTTGATTGATTACTGACCTTTCATCAAAGTATTTTAGAGGTGAAGATATTGTAAAGAACATAAGGTACATAGAGTCTTTTAAAAAGGCTGAATGAAACTGAAATAGCCTGTCCCAGATTTTGCCATTATAAAAACCAAGTAGGAGGAAGAAAATACTTTTTTGTCTTCCTGACAAGCAAAAACAATTTTCACTTTTGCTGTTATGACACAGAGAGAATCTGTGGCAGTGCTGAGAATTGTGAGTAAGCATCTCTCCTTGTCTTAAATTCTGTAAACTTTCAACTCTAATAACCCTGTTTATTTTTCTATTGTTACAAAGCACAGGATTTTCTGAAGTATCATGCAAGAAATCTGGACTTGTTTCCAGCTGGGTGGTAGACTTACTGTCAAAAGAGAAGACAGCATTAAATAAATGTCAGACAGAGCTGGGTAATCAAACAGCACCTATGGCAGAAACTGGATCCCTGGCTGCCTGTGCTCACCACAATTTCTACCCACATATCCACAGGTCTGTGTAAATACATATTTGTGTGTGGGTAGCACTGACTACTTTTACAGTAAATTAGTATTTGAAAAAGTGAAGTAAGAACTAACAGCTATACAAGTTGCTACTAATGCATTCTTTTTAAAATTTGAACAGTGAAAAGAACACCTGTTCTTGTACTCAGAATTATTCACATGTCCTTTACTAAGAATTTTCCTTAGAAAAGATCTAACTTTGGTTCATAACAAGAGAAGTGTCTTGTTCTGAATTAGATACATACCTTCTCTACTGCCAGTGTCCATGTGATAACAGGAAAACCTCCTAAAGATACTGAATGTGCTGCATATAAGGAAGGTGACAAAAGGTGATGAGTGGTACTAAAAATAAAGATTCTCAATTTGAGGTCAAGGTCAGAAATAAATCTTGCAAGGCATATTGTCCTATTCTGCTGATTTTCTTAGTCTGTTCATTCATCTGAAACAGGAATCTGGCGGAGGAAAGTGGACATATTGACTGATACTGAAAAGAACACTTTTAATCAGATTGCAATTTTTTTTCTAAGTTACTATTTTGGTATTTGAACATGCTTAAGAACTTGGCAGGTGTAAGTTTTAAAATAGTGGGTGCATAACCAAATTAAATAATCACTGATTCTCATTTTAATTTTCTGAAGAGGAATAACTAATGGATGGTCTTGGAGAGACTGGGGAGGTGTTACCCATTTGCTAGAAACTAGAAGAAAAAATAGGCACTGCTAGATAAAGTATGACAGCAATAAAAAGGCACCAGGTGGCTTACTAAGGTGGAAATATTGAAACAGTATATTGGAGTATACTTAGCAGTGTTTAATATTTTCAGGTTTGTGACTTATTGGATGAACAATAGTCAATGACTTTTGTGAAGCCCAATAGATTTTCAAATAACGCAAAGAATAGCAGCATTATCTTTTTTTTCCTAGTAATTGCATGAAAAATTCATTCTGTTGTTGAAGTAGCTTTAAGGTTGAGCAATAATGGAAGGAGCATGTGAGAACCTGGAATAGATACGAAAGAGGCAATGATATTAGAGATACAACATTAGATATGACTACAATATCTTGTAGAAAGATTACCCTAGAGGACTGGTAATTTATAAAAAAAAAAAAAAGGCAAATGCAGACATAAAAATCATGTGTAGGTTGTATTAGTGCAAATATATTTTAAAGCTCTATTTTATATGAAAGCATTTCTAGAAAGATGGATGGATAAAGACCAGAGTCTTTAGCTCTAGTAGAAAAGCCACATGTGTTTGCCTATTGTGGAAATAAATTTAGAAATGCCTCTAGGGAGAATTTAATGTAAATGTAGCATTCTCTGCTAACTTTAATGTGACATGTAAGGACTGAGACTCTGAACTAGGTTATACCTGTTGAAGTTTCTTCCCCTTAGCCCCTTACTTTTCTATTTTTTAGCTATCGGAGATATTTATTAGTTAGTAATTATTTTACCTGAAGAAGAAAAAGTTGTTCAGTAACTGATAATGTCTCTGATTAACATGCAGACTATTCAAAAAATTCTGATTATCTACATAGAAAAATTATGGCACTTGTCCCTCTAGTTATCAAATTATGGTTTCGTGAAGAAGTAAATGTCACATTTATGATTAGAACCTTGAACAGCCAGACAGCAATGATAATATTAAAAAGTGCCACATTAGCTAGTATGAAAACAATAACAACCCATGTAGTGAACATCTATTCAGCTTTGATGGTGGTCATAATCTTGCCACACAATCTGCACAGAATCACCCACACTAATCTGCTCTGTGGAACATGAGTTTTAATGAGCCTCTCAGGTTTGTGATTGCTGATCTCCACAGGCTGGGTGGTTTTCTCCGGGTGCAGTTCTGACCCAAGGTTTTGGGAAAGATAGCAATTCCCCAGAGCTTGCACTAGGAAAAAACAAAGAATGTTGTTTTCAATGAGCTCATTAGGATGAAACCGTAACATTATACATCCTGTGGATTCTTGGAATTAAAGTCTGAAGCTTGCTTTTCAGGTCTGCCAAAGGAAGCTGTATGCCACTGTGATTCATGGCAGGATCATATCAGCAGTAACACTTCCCTTCAGGGTAAAACATTGTTCTAAACCTTTTGCAGCCATGAGATGGGAAGATGACAGTTGGTTTGCCCAAAATCAATAACGATGAAACATTTTTTCTTAAACTGCTTAGTCAAGGTAGGAAAATGAGAGAAGGGAAAATGGTCATGTCCCAGAAGTCATTATGGGGAATCAAAGAGCTCACAGTAGCTGTCCTAGGAAACAGAGTGACTAAGATTAACTGAACTGCCCTGAGGACTGTTACCGGGCAAAGTAATTTATTTCTTTCCCCTGTGGTCTGCAGGAACATTGATTAACAAGGTAAAAATGCCCTGGACATAATTCATTTGAACAGCTAAACCAAAATCAAAATGGTGATCTCTATCCCAGACCACCCAGGTTAGTTAATATGAAAGCAATTTTATTCTGTTGTTTCCTCCTTGCAATGCACTGCCCTAAATCTTCCTGCCATTGACTCCACAGCAGATGACAGCAATTGTGTCCCTCTGCCCAGCTTTACTCCTTCCAGATATTACCTCTCTCAAAGCACAGTGTTTCTAGTAGCTGCTGCCCCTGCTCCCTTTTGTCATCCTTACAGACAGTTTCTACTCACAGAGGCATTCATACTGCCAAATCTTTATTAGGTTTATATGCAGCTTTTGGGTCAGCACTGTACTATCCAAGTTTGTTACTGTAATTCCACTTATTACATCAAGGCTATGACTTGCAACATTGAAAAATATTTTTTTCTTTAGTGGTGTTCAGTAATGTGACTTAGCAAATAATGTGAAAACACAGTCCTTACTTGCAGCTCAGCAAATCCAAATGAAATGAGTTTTCTTGAGAGTACACAGTAAAATCACTGCTAGACATGTTAAATGTGTTTATAACCTTCTTAAATACCTCTGAGATTAACCTTCTTAAACAGCCCTGAGATGATAAAATGCCTCTAGTTCCCAGGCTAATCAGTTGAGTGTGGTTCATTGGAGAGGAACTTACTGCAAGTCTCTGCTGGAGTTCTTGTGAAGACAGAGACAGCTCTAGCTTGTTTTTCTGGGGCAGTTTGGCAGTTTTTCTGTGCGTGTGTCCTGGTTGCATTCCCCTCTACATTCCCCCATTTATCTTTTTTGTTATCTTTTCCCTGAGTTACATAGGAAAGAGTCCTTCTTAGATAAAGCTATTTTTAAGCTGAATGTGCCTACATCTTGTCAGGAGTCAGCACTCAGGCTATAAAACAACTGTGGTTTAGATAGAACATAAGTGGTGCATGTTTAATGGCTTGGAGAATATTTTTTTCCCCTCAGGACAGAGATCAAGAAACATTATGATCCTGGAGTAAAGCCTGAAGCTAGAATTGAATAGTTGCTTCCTGAAAAGAGGGAAAAGGAAATCAGTGTATGGCCTTACATGCAGATCCAGTTCATCCAGAAATCCAGGTTTTAACTAACCTGACATTATATTTGTTCAGTGTTTGTTATTCTCTGCCTGAATATGTTATGATCCTTCTGACTCTTCATAACTACTCTGATGTGATTGTAGAACTCGTCTCTCTTGTTTGCAGTCTCATGTCTTAGTCTTTAAAGGTGTCTGAAAGCACCTAAAATATATTTGTGGGAAGCTTATTTCAAAGACCCAAGTCCATGCTTGTGAGTCAAATATGAACTACCTCTACACCCTGTAGAGCATATAGGTTAACTGGTGGAGTAATTATATTCTTGCACTTACTTCTGGTGATATGAAAGAGACATCACAATTTCTTCAAAATATGCAAAGATGCAAGTATAAAATCTTAGGAGAACCAGAGAATTGCAGAATCATAGGGGTTGGAAGGGACCTCTGGAGATCACCTGCTAAACAGGTTCCCAAGAGTAGAAAAGTGTCCAAACAGGTTTTGTCTATACCTAGAGGAGACTCCACAGCCTCCCTGGGTGGCTTGTTCCTGTGTTATGTTACTTTCAAAGTAAAAAAGCTTTTCTTCATTTGCAGAACTTCCTGCATTTCAGTTTTTACTTGTTGTCCCTTGTCCCGTCTCAGGGCAACACTGAAAAGAACCCGGCCCCTATCCACTTGACTCCTATTCTATTTGTAAACAATGGTCAAATCCCCTCTCAGCCTTCTCTTCTTCAGGCTGAAGAGCCCCAGGTCTTTCAGTCTTTCATCACAGAGGAGATGCTCCTTGTCCCTCATCATCTCTGAGGCTCTCTGCTGGACTCTCTCTAGAAGTTTCCTGTCTTTTGTTAACTGATAAGCCCAGATATGGCCTCACCAGTGCAGAGTAGAGTGGGAAGGATCACCTCCCTCGACCTGCTGGCCACACACTTTTTCCTGCACCCCAGGATACCAC
The DNA here is from genome assembly GCF_054131305.1 of Coturnix japonica. Taxonomy (NCBI): domain Eukaryota; kingdom Metazoa; phylum Chordata; class Aves; order Galliformes; family Phasianidae; genus Coturnix; species Coturnix japonica. The sequence continues at coordinate 107,622,769 of NC_140663.1, read as the reverse complement.
TGGCCTTCTGGACCACAAGGGCATGCTGCTGGTTAATGGCCAACCTGTTGTCTATCAGAACACCCAGGTCCTTCTCCACAGACCTCAATAATATTTAATTTTATAAAAATATACATATATTTATTTTATGCAATTACATAAATACTGATAGCATCATAAAAATTAAGGATTATGTTCTTCTTAAGTACATTTTTAAGGCAAGAATGGTTGAATTAATATTTAAATATGATGTACCAGGAAAAAAACAAACCTCCTCTGAGAAAAGATCAGCTATAGTCAGACTATGAATATACTTTTGAAGCACTCAAAATGATTTTATAGTGAGTGAAAGTTTCATTCCACTTTTAAATATAATAATTAGTATTGTTGCTTCTACATTAAACTCATGTGGAGAAGGAAAAACAGAGAACTTTTTAAGAAAAGAAGTATGTTTTGCATATAGAAATACTACCTCAGCCTTCTAGTACAGCTTCTCATCTTGTAAGATTTAGAAATTAGTGCTGATCAAAGCAAAACACTTATGGTGAGGTTTGTCCCTACTATAATGTAATAATAAAACAATTTTATGTAACTACTAGCAGTTGAAATAGCTCCCTCCAGATTTTCCCTTCAAAAATATTGCTAGACCAAGATATCAAACAGGCTGATAGAACCTTTATTGGTTCGCTCAGACCATATATTGGTCATTGGTTATGAGCTTCCAATCCATTTCTAATTAATCCATGATTCATGATTGAGAAAAACTAGGAATATCATTAACTTCAATCCTACAATACCTCTGTTAAACTCAGGAGTCTTAAATTTCTTAAATATCTTCTGTATTAAATAAAAAAATGTCAAATATAACTTCATAACAGTTGTTGGATGCCTTTTCACTTGCTTTAATTTTTAAGGCAGATCATGCTTCTTATTAGTTGAGCAAATGCAAATTCAAAATATATTCTGCAGCTGGTTATACATAGTCGGAGTATTTTAAAATGAAGCTTTTGTGTCAGATTTTTATGCCCTACATGTCACGATTGTCCATAAATAAAATATTATGCATTTGCATTTCAAAACAAGCTTTTCCATAAAAATCCCATATACAAAAAGAAGGTAACAATAAAAATTAATTGCAAGGGATTGCTCCAGGAAAATATGTTATTGGAAAGATTATTTGTGTAGGATCTTAAAGTGAGCAAGAAATATCCTCTGCAAATCATTTTCTTTCTTATTGACTATTTAAGTCTCAGGACAGCATTTAAGTAAACACTAAAAATATGAATCTGTAACAATATTGTTACAGATATTCGTGCTCACTTGTAATGTACTACATATTATTAAAAGTCTCCTAAAGCTGTTCTTTTATATTTTATTTGTTAGTGATTTTATCTTCCAGTATCATTTTTAGTCAATGATATCTGACTATTGTACTGTTAGTTCTTCATCAATATTCAATGCTCTTATCAGTCTCATCAACTGCTGGTTTTTAGTTTCTCTATAATACATTGTCAATACAAAGAGTGTCCAAATTGAGTGAATTAATTGGCCTGTTTATTTATTTATTTGTTCTTGTCACTTGAACGTTTTAAAAGTGCAGACGTAAGACTTCTAAAACGGCAGTGGGGCCACTACCACCTAGTTTAAGGAACACCTGAAATACTGATGGTACCTAGTTTAAGTAGTGTGATTTGTGACAGTACAGTAAAACTGAATGAAAATATATTACAGTTGACGTTGTGCATTGTTGTCTCTGCAGTATTCTTTATGTACTGAAAATTAAACAGTGTTTATTTTACCATTAGCAGCACTTACTTCTGCACTTTGTGCTTTCTTTCTTGATTTGGGCAATGAGATTTTACTAATATTCCATGTAAACTTCTCTGAGAAATAACACCCAGATATTTCTACATCACCACCCTTCTTTCTATACTGAACTCTCGTCCCACACATGTACTAAGCTGCTATCTCTCTCTTATTTATAGTAATGGGAAGGTCAAAGAGGTTGTGACGGTCATGTCTGTTTGCGACCATCAGGATGAGAACTCCTGTAACAGAGTCATTTAGAAGCAGAATGTTACGCCTGTGCTTTCTGGCATGAAGCATTTACATAAGTGGACCCAAAGTGGCTCCTCTGGCAGTCACAGTGCATTACAAACTAATGCCTAATATTTTGTCCAATGTCATTCCTTGGCCTCCTTGAATCCAGAAGCACTCAAAATTTTTAAGTCCAAAGTACTTCTGATTATTATATACAATATGCATAGATCAGCAGTTTTCATACTGAGGTACAAAATATTGCTATTGCCTCCATATCTACAATAAAATATACCTAACAATGGAATAATACCAGTGGAAAATATTCACATCACATTGTGGTAGCTCACATTTAGCCAAAGAAAGTATAATTAAAGAAAGAATAATGTGACTGGTTTTAGTAACATCTACTTCTCTGTCAGATTTCATTGCTTTTTGCAAGTCTTGCAAATTTACTGCCATTTGAAATTTCACTAATGTGAAGTAAAATTTTTCTTGTGCTTCACTTTTATTTTCCAGTTCCTGCCTGGAGACTATCATACATAATGAGTAACTGAATTCTAACTAAGGCTTCTCTTGAGGAATTTTGCCATTTGACTAATGAAAAGAGTCTTTGGTGAAATGTTGTTTGATTTTCCTTTAATAAAACAGTTGTTGCAAAAAGCTCAAAGAAAATGAATGACATGGATTATTTAAGTAGTACATTAAAAACCGATACCAAAATCCAGATTCCTCAAAATTTTAAAATGATGATGGATTGAAGAAAAGAAATGAGAGCAAGCTAGTACAAAGAAATGACAGTCGGATGTCATGGCACTGTGCCATGTGGGGACATAAGATGATTCTCTGGAGTACCTGCACAGCCGTTGCAGAGAGTTATGCAAATCAATTGTGTGCACATTTATGAAAAAGAAGTTATTACCCATTCTAGACACAGGAAATGCAGTGCTAAGACCCTGTCAGCAGAGGTGGGGAAAGAAAATCATAGAATCATCCAGGATGGAAAAGACCTCCAAGATCATCTTTTCCAACAGTCCATCTACAAAAATGGGACAGAGCCATAGCCAGCTCAGATTTTTCCTGATTCTTCAGACTGTGGCATGCAGTGTGCATGCAAAAGCCATTAAGTACAGAAATCAATGTCCTAACTCTGCTGAATACACTGAATATCAAAGTCAAGGAATGTAAATAGAAAATACATTGTATACCTACTTTTCTGCCCACTGTGGTAGTACAAAATATGCTCATTTTCATACAGTTGTCAATTGCAGCTCTTTCTTGACAAGCTAGCCAGAGCCTGGCTGGAATAAGTCACGTGATTCAGTGACTATCTGTAATCACACATGCATATTCACACCTCTAAGCAAATTAAAATGTATTGTTAGGAAGCGATTAGGAAACTAATTAGACTATCACCCAGGAGGGAGAGCATATGATACTTATCATGAGATACTATATTTGTCACTAGCTTTTAGCTTCAGCTATAGTTTCCAGTTATAGTTGGTACAGGAGATAAAACTCAGCAAAGAAAATGACTGATAAAGTGATATTTTCCTTCCACCTCCTCTGAATTTCTCACAGAACTGTTTGAGACTGAAGGCAATTGTACATGATTTTCAATGATATATTTTTGAAGACACTATTATACCAGATCCTCAGGTGGGAAACTTTAGGATATCATATTCATGCCTTCTTACAGTTCTTTCTGAGACATGCCATTTAGGTCATACTGTAGGGGAATCAGACAGCAGAAGTCACAGCTGCAAGTTGTCTAGATACTATTGTCTGATTTACTTTTTCTGATGCTAGAATCTGGTCATTTACACAGATGTATTCCTTATTATTATTATTATTTATTCATGTCTTTAAATACACAGACTACTTCAAGCAAAATTATTTCTGGTACCGTATAGACTTTCTGTCTTATTCAGTAGACATCTGAGAAATCTCTGCTTTCATGCTGAAATAGCAAGGGCTTATTTTGTATCCATAATCCTGTACAGATTTGTTTTATTAGAAATCCCAGAACACTTGGTTCTTTCATTTATTTTACTAGCTGGGCATTTGATTACTTACACGATAGCTTAAGAAGGCTTTGTCAGCTCTGACTCAACCTTATTCAAACAACAGTTCTTTGGTGGGGATTGCTGTCTTCAACCTCTTTTCCTTTTAGGTGTTCTGTTTCATAATGCCTCTTATTTAAGTTGTCCAGATTTTAAGATTTATCTCACAAACACTGCCTCAGCTACCTCACTTTCTGCACAAGAGGAGCATGGACAATAGTGCAGATTTTTTACTTATTACTGTGAGCTTTTCAAATGTCTTCTGGAATTCCCCCTGTGGCATGGGAAGCAGTGTAGCTAAAATCTATATTTTTTAACAGACAGGTGAAGTCTGGTTTTCCAAATAGCCAGTGTTAAGCATTACAAAACAATCCAAACAGTGGGAATATAATCAGTTTCCTATGTAGTAAGGTGAATGTTAAGTCACTTATATTAACAGGGCTAAAGGTACTTAGTATTTAGTACAGAATTGTGCTGATCTGGAAAAGGCTATTTATTTACTTATCACCATGTCTTTGAGAATTGCACCAAAGGGATTAATTTGCTAGGGATTTATTAAGAATTTTACCTGCATACAAGATCTTTTTAAATTATAGTATGCCAAACGCTACTAAAATAATTGGGTAGCTGAAGATGACATATACTGCAATAAATTTAGATAGTGCATATTCAATCTAATTTGATACTGGGCATGAGATCAAAAACATATTTAATATTCTACTCATTTACAGTGAGTGAAACCTAAAAATATAAACATATTAATATTGAGTCTAGCAATGTGTGAAAGCAGATCTACATATCTGTTTATTTGATCTTGATGATATGGTATCATAATCAAATTGGACATGCTAATTACGAAATTCTGAATTAGTTTAATTAGCTTGGATATAACATTTATTTTGATTCTCATAGAGCAAATTCAGAAACCTGCTATGTATTATTTTGAAACTTCTGTGGCAGAATGGTAATTCCTACCCGGTTGTTAAGAATTTGAATACTTCTGAGATTTTATTTGGGGGTAAATGTGCATAAAGGGAAATAAACTGTTATGAAGTAAACAGTTTCAGGCTTTTCTAGCACACAAGATTTTCTATCAAAGGCATGAAGCAGCATTTCAGGATACATCATACTACATTTTACATCAATCAGTTTGACTTGTTGTGATTCTCTAATCATAGAGAAGTGACGGATTGTTCTTGAGTAAGTCAGAAGTTATAAATCTGCATGTAGTCTCAACTTGACTTTGTGGTATAGAGTGTATTAACAGAGGTGTACCATAAAGTTTGCTTTTTGTGAGCCTGTTATGTTTATGCCAGTGACGTACGGCTTTTTTGTGCATGCAACTTCTAGGAAGATCTACTTACAGCAATTTTTGTACTTGTTGTTACTCACCATGCTATGAATAAACCAAGATAATTGGTCGTTAAGTTGAAACAGGAAGTGTTTTTTTTATAGATACCACTGGTTGTTTCTATCCACATCATGCAGATATTTTCTAAATAAAGAAAAATATTCTTTCCATATCATACAGCCTTCTATATTTTTCTTTGTTTTGCACATAACACTATTTAGTTTTATTTGTGCACTGAGTTCATAGACCACAAGATTCTATATGACAATTTAGTTCATTCTACCCTTCATTCAGGAGTAAGCAGAGCAGCTGCTGGCATGTTGAGCAATTACTGCACTCCTTTTAGTGTTTGCTGGGAGCTCAGTGCTTTAGCTCTGAACAGGACTGTGATAAAAACGCCTGTCCTGGCCTTGGAGTGGGTGATGACTGGCTGTTGTGGCAGCAGCTGATGCTCTTTCTGCTGATGCTGATCCACCAAGGATAGGAACAAAATCTGATTTGTTTTCACATATTTTTCCCAGTGTTCTAATGCTATTGACTTTGGTCAGAATACTTCAAATTCAGTGTTTGCTACACAGAACCCAGCTTCTTATGTGGTTGGATTACAGTGAGAATTTTATAGTTGCAGTCATTCATGACTTGGCAGGAAAGACTGCCCTACTTCTCTGAAGAAATGCCTCTGTTCTCTGGAGACGCAGTATAGCCAGCAAATCCCATAGCAAAGTGCTACAGTTGTTGGCAAATTGCTGTCCAAACTAAGTTGGGATACAACCAAAAATGCTCTCTATCCACACATTTTGGTTATTTGACAGACTGTGCAGTTAAGAAACCCACCTTATAGGAAGAGCTGAAGGTGTCCCACCCAGACCTGCTGATGAATATGGTGAGCATGCAAGGGTACATAACCCTGTCTCCACTGAATTAATACACACTTTTTTAAGACTTGAGATCAAAATGAATAAAGCTGCAATATCAGAGCATGTGCACATCCTTAAAGTTTGCACACAGGCTCAAAATTAGACATAGGGGAACTTCAGCTAGTACTGTAAAGGATCAGTCTGATGTAACTCTCAGCCACATGTGGTTTCTTGCATTGTATCCCATATTGTCATTGTGAAGTTGCTAGTGACAGCATTTCTGAAGAATTAGATTAATAATTCTTTGATGAAAGCTTCTGGTATTACTGCATGTGGAGAGGAGAAAGGAATTTTGTCTTTTGTCTTTTAAAACATACATTAATATTTAAAATGCTTTAAAACGCTGACATACATCTACTAAGTTCTGTGTGCTTTAATAAATTGTCTCACAGCTATGCAAAATTCTGTTAGCATTATTTTAGTTCCTTTCTCATTAGAGTACACAGCCTGCTGACTTCTCAGAGAAATACTGCAATGAATTTGTTCAGACAAAATGTGGGGAGAAAATGATTTTCATTGCCTCTATATCAATATATTGTGATAACGTTAAACCCATTACATTTTCAAGTACAATAGAAGAAAATTTTGAACTGTGTTTTATGATTACATACCTAAGCAATGTAGAGTCCTGAACATAGAATAAATAAATAAATAAACAAATAAATAAATAAGGGAAAAAAAAAAAAAGAAAAAGAAAATGCAGTAGGAAGGATAATAACTTTAACTGGAATAATAGACACAAACTTGTCTTCAAGGTCTGCTTTGGTGTAAGTACAGTCTCATAATTTACTGTCTCAGAATGGAGGAAAGAATACTGCCAAGGCTTTTTTCTCTCAGTTTTACTGCCAGCAGTATCCATCTGAAGCAGTGCCATTAAAGAGCTCAGAGTTACTCTAAGTCTTGTAAAAAATAAGATCAGAAGCTGTACTTCTGTATACAAACTGAATCCCAAATGAAAGTCCTGTATTTGAGGGAAGAAGTTTTCTTGGCTGTGTGCTTGCTGTTCCTGAAAAGCTTCCCAAACATGACTGATCTATTTAAAGGTTGGACAGTAAGCTCTCCAACTAAGCAGTACTTCACTTGATTGCCTGGAGACCAGAGAATGATTGCTAAAGGAAATGCTTAAAAAAAGTCATCTGGTGTCTCCTGCTGCCATGAAGGTGACTTAAGAACCTCAGAAACAGGCTACAGGTCTTGCATTATTATTAATATTATTAAGATTTTAGCTTAATTTTTATTTTGTTTTTCTTTCTACCATCAATCAAATCCCATGTTTTCCACAGATATCTTCCCTCACTAAGATGTATTTGAGGTTGTATTGACTGCAGAAGAAAGAAATGTTATTTGAAAACAGGCCTCTGTGTGTGTAAGCCTCCTTGAAGCACTGCGGGATCTGCTGTTTCATCATTGAAACATAAAAGTCACACTGCTTGCTGTCATTCTTCCTCCTTAGTCAGCATTTTTCCCCATATGATCCAAGTAAGCAGGAAGCATAACAACAGGTGATTCTACTTTCTTTGCTCCCTATCCTGCACTCACCAGATTTTAACTTCAGATGCTTTCAGCAGATCATTAGTTACGCTTAGATCATTATCCTATTCCCCGTTTCTACAAAGCTGGACACTGGGGCACATTGCTTGTGAGACCAGTACCCATGAATTCGTGTTTCACTGCTTAAATTCCCTTTTGAAACAACCTGCTCCTGTGGCTCCCTACCAGTAGGAAAAAGCAGAAAGCTTAAATTTTAATTCAGATTAAAATTTCTGCACATTATAGACATTTAATTATACAAAGCAAAACACAACTCTTCCTTTAATAACTAACAGTCAGCTCAAAAACTGTACAGGTTATACAATGTCGTAGATGATATACATTCACTGCTCTAGGCAGCAAGTGCTCATTCATGCAGACCCCATCATTTTACAATATATAGTCACTGCCGTTTTAGACTACAGTGGAGTGTTTAACTCTTTTTAAACTGTTTTTGTTGCAGTTTTGCAGTACAATTTTTTTTTATTCCCACTCGTTCTAAGGAAAACTGATGTAGATGTAATAAAAGAATATATGTAGAGTTTTTTAATCCTATCAGTGGTGAAGAATGAGTAACTTAAAATAAAAGTTTTTAATTCAGTCTTGCACACATCTGCCAAACAAGATCAGTGGATGATCCACTGCGAAAAATCCTGCTATCATTTATCTCGTGTTGGGCGAGAGGGGCGTAGACTAAAACTGGATCCCTTGATTACAGTTGCTTGACAACATAATCATGGGTCTCAAAAAGTGCGATTACTAATACTATCAATCACAGACTTTGGAAAATTATGTTGATAAAGTTATTACTGTTTTGACGTGTAAGATTACTTCATCTCTTAGTCTGCATACAGAAAATAATTCAGTGTAATTACTTAATATGGTTACTAAATTCTATATAGTTATAGACAGTATGCCACAAAAATTGTACAAAGCGTAAGATGTAACAAAGTAGGTAATTTTCCAGTGATAGATTGTTGTTGTTAACAAGTTAAAAAAAAACAAACACAAATTCAAATACGCTAAACCAAAGCTTCAGAGGTCCCAACACATGTAATATTGGCTTGACATGAAATCTGTGGCCTGCTACAAGAAACAGCGGCATCTTATTTACCAAGCTGTAAGGCCACAGATGTCTACTTTAGAAGGATAAATGGAAGGTTCTACTGTGTCATTTTTTGGTCACTTAAAACATTTCCTTTCCTACTGCTTTTTTTTTTTCTTTTTCTTTTTTTACTCTAATAACTGTTTCCCCAGTGTATCTTAGAAAACAAATTTTCACATATTTCCTTGTCAGCCATTTAAGACGTTCTAATGTTTGGCAGTGGGTTTACATCTGGACTTCTAAATCCTGACAGGTAATTTCAATTCATTTTTGTAAGCAACTACAAATCAAGATTGGCAGGAAAGATACTTGAAGTATTAGAACTATTTAGGGGCTGGTATGTGTGCCCTGCTTTAGGATTTGGCTTGGGGCTAGATTATTATATTAAGCATTATTTGCTGAAAAGACTGGGAGAAAGAGCAGAATGGTGTTGAGTATCAGATAGGACTAAGTTTTAACATTTCTTAATTTAAGTCTCACCAGTCTTAAATTCCTCTGAATCTGAAATCAGAAATACCACAACTTGATTTCAGCAGAAAATAAGAAGTAAAACCTAATGTTTTCCTGTCATTAAAACCTAAGTCTCTCTGATATTTTTTACTTTTGAATCAAAAAACAAAACACAGAAAACAGGATGGAGATCTTTTTGTTCTGCTCTATGTCTGTAAATCTGGGCTGCTGAGAAAGTGACACCCTCTATTTATTGTCACAGAAACTACCACAGATACAAAGAGCACAATAATACTATTTGATGGAGCAAATTATCAGCTACAAAACACTGTTTTTCAACATAGTCACTACAGTGAGTTGAATTACATATACGTGGTGGTCAAGATACTCTTCATTTCATAATGTGATGGTTGTATATGGCTTGCCTCTCATGTTGCACTCACCATATTGGAAACTTTCCACCCATTGCCTTACTGTGCTCACATCCACTGACTGATCTCCACAAATTTTCAGCAAGTGTCAATGAATATCAGCTAGGGGCTATTTTTTCTGCATGGAGGAATTCAATTCCAAACTTTTGCTGTATATGCATTTTCATATCAGACGTCATGGTGACTCATTTTTCATTCTGAACTTTAAGGTCACCATAGTTCTCACTCTATTTTAAACAAATAAGTTAACCAAGAGTAAATTGAAGGTAAGTTTCAGCTTCATATAAACATGAAATTCTGGAGAATTAAAATTAAACAAATGAAACTGCTTCTCGTTTGAGTATCTTACCAGTCAAAATCAGGATTTTTGAATTTAGATTTCCATGTAGGATTTAGGTTTCTGCTAATAATTGTGAAAATGGGATGCTTATTAGGATGACAGATTGAAATAGAGTGAGGACTTACATAACATTTCAGTTTCGCAGATGCCTCAGCTCACAATTTTCATTTTCTCCCTCAGGCTTTCTCTATGTATGTGTTTGGTGGCATGCATACAAGTGTGTGTGCTTGCAGTCCAGATGGTCAACTATATAATGACTGTATCAGTAGAGGGGTGGCAAGCAGGATGAGGTAGGGGGTTGTCCCATTCTAATCTCCCCTCATGAGGCTCCATCTGGAGTATTCTGCTTAGGCCTGGGACACCCAGTACAGGAGGGATGTGGAAGTTGGAGTGTCCAGAGTGTTGGAGTGAGTCCAGAGTAGGGCCACAAAGGCTCAGAGGGCTGGAGCACTTCTCCTTTGAAGAAAGTTTAAGGGAGCTGGCTTTATTTAGATTGGAGAAGACAAAGCTCCAAGGAGACTTTCAGTACCAGAGGGGAGCTAATAAGCAGGATGGAGACTCACAGTTTACACGGTCTGATAGTTAAAGGAAAAGGGAGAATGTCTTTAACTTGAAAGAGGGGAGATTTATGTTAGATGTTAGGAAGGAATTCTTTATTCAGAGAGGCGAGAAGCAGTGGGGTCCCAGTCCCTGGAGGTTCTCAAGGACAGGGGCCCTGGACAACTGATCTGGTGGGGAGCAGCCCTGCCCATGGCAGGGGTTGGGGCTGGGTGATCTTTAGGGAGCCTTCCAATGTAAGCCTATATAAGATTCTCTGATTCTATGTGTCTATATGGTAACTGTATACATATGAACATAATGTATATGTCAAGAAAGCCAATGATTTGAACAGCATACGTGTTCTCTTTGAATGCCAGGTAGCAAAGCATGCCCTCTCAGACTACGTATAACAGACTTGATATCATTACAGAGAAACTAGATGCCTGCAACTATTTCAGTCTTGCTGAATTCTCTTCAATGATTGTCAGAAGGGCACTTCTGAGGGAAAACTGTTGTGACATTTTGATTTTAGTGTCTATTAATTTTATCGTTCTGCCTTTTTCAGTTTCCCCAGTGCTTGCTTTAGGCCACAAGAAGGGCCAGAATGATTTCTGCAGCAAATGTTAAGAGCTGATTTTAAACACAGGCAATACATTTAATTGAGTACATTACACACTTTTCCCATAGTAATAGTGCTCCCAGCAAGCTGCTGATCAAACTCTGACTGTTCCACTACAAAGATTGTTTTTTGAACTGTGGAAAACCCAGGCTATTGAAAGCATAAGTTATTTGGCAAGCATAAGACAATTTATGGACTGGATGATGAAGGAAGTTTCAGAGACAGAAACTGAAGGTTTTAGCAGTGAAGTGCAAGGGAGTGCAGATCGATGAAATGGAGAGCATGGAGGTTCCCTAGACGTGGGTACACGTTATTGATGAATGTTTTAAAGTGGTGAAGTATGTGAACACTGACAGTTCTTCATTGGTGGTGAATGATGCAGCTAGGTGCCTGAAGTAAGAGAGGAGAAAAGGAAGTCTGTTGTAAATGGACTACATAAGAAAAGAGTAAGGTATGCAGGTGGCTCTTTGGTGCAGGAACAAAGGTGGCTTTCTGGTTCAGAAAGCAGGATGGCAGGAAGGAAAAGAACATTAAATGTGGTTTAGCAGATACACTGGGAGTACATGATCATTTGACTGGTAATTTTTCTATTCTGCTTACCTTCTCTGGGGGCAATTACAGCATCTGAATGGTGTGCAGATGGACCTTCATATCAGAGAATCATATGTGTAGTCTCTTACTCCTTTCATATATTTGCTGATCCCTACGATTAGTAATATGTTGGTGATGTTACTGGCAACATAAATCCTTGAAGAGTTATAGCACTTTCTTCAGCAAAATATTTACTTTTCCTATTGCCTTTCTGTTGTCAAAATTCTGTGGTCTTCATTGTTGTAATCTGATTTGGATGAACTCTCTGTGAAGCAAATAGTTCCCTTTTCTACAGGCTCTCAGGCCAGGACTAATTGAAAATTCCCCTGATATACAGAGAATTAAGCTTTGATCTTATCACCCACATAATAGAACTTTCTCATGTGCACAACTAAAAGAACATTACTCACTGAAGATGTATAGAATACTTAGAACTGGAAGGGACCTCTGAAGGCCATCTAGTCCAGCTCCCCTGCAATGAATAGAGACACCACAGGTTGCTGAGGGCCTGATCCAGCTTGCCTTGAAAGTGTGCAGGGATGGGGCATCAACCACAACACCAGCTAACCTGTTCCAGTGCCTCACCATCCATTCTGTAAAAGATTTTTTCCTTGTATCTAATCTAAATCTCCCCTCTTTGAGCTTGAAGTCATTTCCCCATGTTTATCACTACAGACTCTGCTAAAGAGCCTCTCCCCTTCTTTCCTGTAGCTCCACTTTAGATACTGAAAGGCTGCTCTCAGATCACCTTGGTTCCTTCTCTTCTCCAGGCTGAACAGTCCCAACTCTCAGCCTGTCCTCATATGAGAGGTGTTCCATTCTGTGGATCATTTCTGTGGCCCTCCTCTGGATGCTCTCCAACAGGTCTACATCTCTCCTGTACTGAGGACTCCATATCTGGATACAGAATTCCAGGTGAGGCCTCACCAGCGCAGAGTAGAGGGGCAGGATCACCTTCCTCAGTCTGGTAGACATGCTTCTTTTGATGCAGGCCAGGATATGGTTAGCTTTCTGGGAGGCAAGGGCAGGTTGCTGGTTCATGTCCAGCTTCCCATCCATGAGTACCCTCAGGTTTTTTTTGTCATGTCTGCACTCAATCCTTTCATACTACAGTTTGTATTGGTAATGGGGTTTGCCTCAACCTGGGTGCAAGACCCTGCACGTAGATTTGCTGAACCTCATGAGGTTCACCTGAGCCCACCACTCAAGCCAGATCCCTTTGCTGAATTTCAGATGTACTGGAGACTGGTGACTCTTTATAGGTCTGTGCTATTATTCTTTGGTTCCTCAGATCTGTGCTCCTCTATAGCAACTTCCTTTTAGTTACTGCTCCAAATGGTTTGACCTCTTGCTGTTAAGATACTTTCACGCAATTTCTAATCCATTAAGGAAAGATCTGTCCAGCAGTTTCCAATCCATATGAGGTTGTATATTTCCACTCCGAATGAGATCATATACTTTCCTTTCTCCCACTCTTCCTGATAGCGTAGAGAACTATTTTTGAAGATGTAGAAAAAGGGGAGAAGAGAGAGCATTTACTAAAGTTAGCAACTCTTTCCTCTAGAGAAATACAGACTGTGCAAAAAGAATGGGATGAAACTGTTGTTAATGACCATTGTTCTTCCTGTAACCTGGGGTTGTTCAGCATGGGGAAAAGAAGGCTGAGGGGGGATCTGTTAAACATTTTAAAATATCTAGAGGGAGTTGGGAGGCTCCTGGGGGTGTATAGGACACCTAGCTGTAGGACAAGGAGCAAAGGCCTAAAAGTTTAACATAGGAAGTTCTATGCAAACAGGTGGAAGAACTTTTTATACAGTTAGGGTGATCAAGCACTAGGACACTTTGGCCAGAGAGGTTGTGGAATCTCCTTCTATGGAGATATTCAAGTCCCGACTGGACATCTTTTTATGCAACCTATTACAGGGAACCTGATTTAGCAGGAGAGTTAGACTCAATGGGCACTTAAGGTCCCCTCTAACTCCTGAATTTTTGTGATTCTGTGATTAGATTTTCTGCGAAAACATAAATAAGTTCTGTATTGTATATTTAAAAATAGGGACAGCTTTTGTGGAGAAAACATTTCATACTGAGTAAAACCACTATGGGCATTTTCTCCATAGGGAAAATAGTGTTTTATCCCCACTGTTTTGTCTTCTTAAATCTGCAACACTCTACTGGCATAAATCTAAAGAAATGTAAACTGTCATCCAAATCAAAGCCATCAGTATGAAAGCAGCCGGCAAGTTTTCACAGACGAGAAATCCCATTTCAAGTAACTTTTTAATTTTTTTTTTTTTCTATGTTTGTGTGTCTGTTTTGTGGGTGCATGTAAGCCTGTATCCTAACTGAACAGCTAAAATGACATATATGACATATTAACATTTCTTTGGCTTTCTAACTTCAATTGTAAAGTAAGTAGCAAACAAGAAGGAACTCAGAAAAACTTTGAGTTGTTGCAATGTGAAAAATATAGCAGACGGTGCACTAGTTTCTAATTTTGATCACTTGGCTCACCTAGTACACCCAGCTTGTATGCTTCATTAAAATACGTGAGAGAACAGATTTACAGTGCATATCTAAACTATTGGTAAGATTTTCTCTACAGAGCTACAGTGACTGCCCCTGCTATCCAGAGCTGACAAGTATGCCACATCCATCTAAATCTTGCATGCTTGGACTTCCATCTCATTCAACTGAGTTTGTGGATAATGAGAGAGACCAGTGTGATCATGGGATTTGTTTTCTCACAAGGTAGGTAATTTAAGTTGTGTATCCATGCTGCTAGTTTTAATGTAGTATTTATAGGCCCATCAGTGACAATATTTTGCATTCTTTTGCAAAGTTAGAGACATTTTATTTGTTATATTTTGTTGAAGTTTTGAACAAAGTTCAAACTTTTCTACTGAGAAAATGTATGAAAAAGCTAAAGTGCAGGGACAGAATAGCTCTGCTTAAGCCTTGCTGACTCATACTAGCTGGCAATATAATCCTGTATCTCTGATTGGCTTGAAACTACATCCCAGCAAAAAGTTGCATCATGTGGTTTGCTGACAGACTGGGAATGATTTCTCCTACAAAAATTCCAAAGACTGAATCCCAGACAACTGAAGAAAAAGTAAAACAAAGTGTTGGTGTACAGGGACTTATTTTCCCCTAATTCAGCAGAATCAGATCCATAATGCTTCATCCATCCTAATTTTCAACATCTTTTTTATATTATGTCAATTTTGAGGTGATAAAAAGAAATTATTCATAAAAGGACTTTGTACACATTTAAAAGATGAAGAATGTTTACTAAAATGAGAAAATTGAAAGCTGAATGTAAAAATTTGTTTTCTTAATGTGCAGCAATATATTGAAATATACCCAGTAGAGAAAAATAATTAAATGAAATGAACAAGAACTGCTAAAAGCCAATGGCTCTACACTGCTTTCATTCTTTTGACTCCTTTATTTAATAAATGCTCTGCTCTGAATACAGAGATTAATAAAAAGCTCATGATTAACATTTTGTTAATATTCATTGTTTCACCTGTTATAAAATGGAAACTGGAAGCACTTTGTTAAATTGACTGAAAATTTGAAGGGCTGTGTAATTTTACTGTACCTTCTGTAGGCACCTCTCGAATATTAATCTGAAAAGCTCTTTTGTAGTTGCCAAAAGAAGTTTCTCCTCAGGGATACCTTCACTCTTGACAAACCAACAATATGCAACAGTGGCTATCTCCTCTCCTCTCCTCTCCTCTCCTCTCCTCTCCTCTCCTCTCCTCTCCTCTCCTCTCCTCTCCTCTCCTCTCCTCTCCTCTCCTCTCCTCTCCTCTCCTCTCCTCTCCTCTCCTCTCCTCTCCTCTCCTCTCCTCTCCTCTCCTCTCCTCTCCTCTCCTCTCCTCTCCTCTCCTCTCCTCTCCTCTCCTCTCCTCTCCTCTCCTCTCCTCTCCTCTCCTCTCTCTCACCCTCACCCTCACCCTCACCCCTCAACTCAATTTTTGGGATGGGCAAAAAAAGGAATGAAAGCAGCCTGTGCTCTCCCACTAGTACCAAGTGTTCTGAAATTAAAAATTATCTGTTAAAATAATATTTGCTCTATGTATTGATTTATGCATGTGAGGTTTAGCATTGTGTTTCATTTCTCATTATGATTTATATTTAGTGTTTGAAAACAAGAGAGACTATAAGGTACCCTTCAGTAATGAGGAAGTAGAGATTTCCAGGATACCTGTAAATGGTTCAGTATGTCTACCTGTGTGTAGATACATCTTTTTTTTTTTTTTTTTTTTCCTCTTTTGGACAGTGCTAGTTTGGGACCCTGAAGCTGCATCTATCCTTTCTTCTCAACAAAATACCTTGGGTGCACGAAGATAATACAGACATGTTGTGTCCAGTACTGTTGACAGCATAACCAAGGGGATCTCGGGTAGCTCTATATGTAGTTCCTTTGGTTCTTACAGTAACAGCTTAAGAGTGCGTGAAGAGAAACTGTTATTGATTCTATCTCAATGCCTGCTCAAATAAGTCAGATGAGTTACTTGAGTTCTATCTGAAGCTGAGGAAGTTGTGAACAGGGACAGAAGACCATGAAAGGCACCCAAACTTATGAGGTACCCATCGCTAAAGTTTATATATGTTTAGTTCTGGTTACACTGACAAAGTTGTCATGGTGCTCCTTTGCAAGGAAAAAAAAAAAAAAAAAAGACAATGGAGATGAAAGACTATTGACCCCCAAAGGAATTTTATAACAGAATTTTTAAATGAGCAGGATTTCTCTTATTGCCATACAATATCTTTAAAGGCAACAACAACAAGCAAACAAATAAAACATTAACAAAAAAGTCAAGTCTATAAATGTTTCAGTATGCTTTATCTTTCTATTTCACAGGGCATATGTTTCACAAGGGTGACACTTCAGACAAAAGTTTCTGTTTTCTGTTTTCTACAGACACTAGTTTGTCTGATTTCCAAAAATAAATTACCAGCTTAAGCCAGACCACCTTTGAATGAAACCATCATTCCATTAGAGATACCAGCCTATACAACATTAAACAGACAGATAATAAAACCAACAAAATTTCTTGAGTATTAAATATTCACTGGTTCTTTATACTGACAGATAATTCTATAAGCAACAAAACAGATAATATAGGATTGTATAAAAAAAATTGTCAGTGTAATTAGTTTGTCTTCCAACTTCTTATATAAGATTGAGACCAAGTCTTTTTCCATATTAACTACATAGGATAATATAAAGTTATGACATATTATATCCATCCTTTCCTTCTTAGGGAAAATAATTTTTGTCCCTTAATCTCAGTTTTGATAGGACAGTCACTCTAAAAATGAATGAAATGAAATTCAGATGAAACAAAATGTGAACTTTCTAGAGTCTGTATTACTCTATGTAGTATAAATGTCACAAGAATATTCTTAATGTAGTTATCTTGCAGCTGCCTCAACCTCACAGTTCTAGTTCCAGTAAGTGCAATTATTTGGTTGACAATAAAGCACATTCTGAAATTCAAGAAAGCAGAGAGTGTTTCACAGTATGTCTAAAATACATACATTCTAAAAATATTCTTCTGATATGGGTTAGAGGAAACATACCACTTGAGCTGTAATTGTCTGTTGCATAGACAGAACCAAACATATATCTTTTTTCCAAGAATGACTGAATAACAAATGAATATTTTTGTAATAAGTATTATGTGATATATAATAACTATTATTTTCTATATTATAAATATGTTTTTATATAGTGAAAGTTAAATCACTTGCATGGTAATGTTAAAAGTGAAACCTGTAATTAGAATTTACATAGAGTATAATCATTTCTTGTATTTGCACACTCATACATGCATTTCTGACACTACCAATGTAATCTAAAGCTTTTGTTTAGCATCTTTTCTTAAACATACTGGGTGAACTTAGAGTCTACAGGAGGTACCAGGGATGAAATAGTAATTTGTGAACTCAGATAGTGTTGGTATTATATAAAAGTTCACAGGAATATTACAGAGGACTATATTCATAGGTTATTAGTAGCCCAACTCCTCTGCAAGGAACAGGGACATCTACAGCTATGTGAGGGTGCTCAGAACCCCATCCAGACTGGCCTTGAATATCTTCAGGGACAGGGCATCCACCACTTCTATGGGCAACCCGTGCCAGTGCCTCTCCACTCTCACTGTGGGAGACTACTTTATATCCAACCAAAAGCTATCATCTTTAAGTTTGAAACCATTTTCCCTTGCCCTATTACCACATACTCTGCTTAAGAATCTGTCCCCTTCTTTTTTTGTGTCCCCTTTTAGATAATGAAAGGGAATATAATTTCATTTTTCTTGTCACATTACTTATCCACCACTGAAATAATAGCAGTAGTAATATAAATATGGTAAATCTAAATTAAACTGTAGAAACCTCTTTGTGTAGCACTTTTCACATCACAGCTCAAAACTTGTCACTTGGAACCTCAGATTCATACAACTGTCTGGACCAGATCACTGTTGACATACATGCAGACTTTTCCCTACATTTCTCTCAATACCAGAAAAAAAAGTGTGGAAACTTCCCATCCAGCAAAACAATTTTTAAAAGCATACGTCTCACAATTTTGTAACCAGTTTTCCATCAAAATGTCATCATATCCCCACAGAAATGAACTAAGGATAGTATTTTCTGGTTCTAGGGCCCCCTGCTGTGATTAGAATTTCATTTCTGAGTCTCCTGTCTGTTCCCACAACACAGATTTCTACAAATTGTATTTCAAATTTGAATGGAAAAATTGAACATGAGTTGTGGGAAAATAATTTCCTTAGACTTCCAGAGTTATTCATATCAGTGGTCTCCAATGTCTAGATCAAAATTAAATGTAGCATTTCTATATAAGATTTGAGAGGAAAAAGAAAAACCCAAAAATATTAAAAAATCTGTAAACGGTGTTGCAGTGAAGATCAATTAATAATGTACTTAAAGCATAATCCACTTCTTTACCCTAAATAATATATATAGCTGTTGATACTGGCAGAAAATGTACAGCATCATACAAATCTGTCTCTTATACATTGCTCCCTGGATATATGTGAGTTTAAAAACAGACCACTGTTGCATTTAATTCTTATCAGTGGGAGTTCAGATGTTACAAATGTTATGTTGTAAGTCTTTTACACAAATCTTATAAAGGAGAAAAGCTACCATAGTGCATAAAATTAAATTTAGAACCTTTGTTCTTTGCATTTTGTTGTGAGCAATATTTGTCACTGTGAAAGTAAATAGATGCTATGAGTGAATCAGCATTATGGAAAAAAAAGTTCTGGAACTTGCTCTCAGCCTGTGAGTTTACAGAATGGATACATTTTGCAGTATGTTATTTTTATTCTGAAGTTAGAAAAGAGGAAGGGTCTTTGTCATGTTAAGAACTGCCATTCTGAATGTAGAGATAACTGCACAGAGTGTGCAAAACTCATTGGAACACCTCATACAGGAATTTCTCAATAAATAAATAAATAAATAAGAATCCTGAATTATTCCAGAAATAGTTTGTTCATTTTTTAAATTTTTTACTGTAAGGGTAACAGAACACTGAACAGGTTGCTGGAGAGGTTGCTGAATCTCTCTGAAGACAATCAATACATACCGAGAAGCAACCTGCTATATGGAAGCTGCTCTAGCAGGGGCTTGGACTAGGTTATCTCCAGGGGTCCCTTCCAATCTCTATGGTTCTGTAGTTCTGTGAATATAGTTCCACAGGTTATCTATTTGTAGATCAGAAAGAAGGGAAACCAGTAACTGAATAGGAGGAAAGAAGGGGTGGAAACTAAGAATAAGAAGTACTTTCAAATGGCCATGCAAAAAACTTCTCCAGCAGAAAGGTAAAGGGAAAATTTTCTCAAAGTAAAATTTTTATTATAAAGTTTTAGCCAGCTTCAGTATAGCCCTCATTCTAAATTCTTCTCTAAGTACCACAACGGCAGCTGTCAGGTGATGTACACTTATAAGTACTTTCTCTTAGGTCTTAAATATGAGCAGCTGATAAGAAAATATGACCTTGGCCTTGTGGTCTGAATACACCAAAAGCATATCAGTAGTTTATGGATTTGCAGAGTTGATTTTTACACAAAATCCTACATCCCTACTCAGCTTTCTAAAGCTCCACAAGTCTGCGTGAAATTGCTTTTGTCTTGGTGAGACTGAGTGGGCTTGTTTACTGGGGTGCCATGCAGTGTGTTCTTTCTTAAGGGCTATGTGAGGTTTTGCATTTAGTAATGTTCTGGGGAGTATATGTACAGGAATATGGTTCTGAGAACAGTCAGTGGCTTTGTCCTCATATTAAAAGATATTAAAAGGCCATGACGGTCTGCAGTAGCTCCAGTGCTGCTTCTGGGCTCTTGAGCTAGGACAGGGGCAGTGATAATCTTGTCTTTTGGAGTTGTTGCTAATAGTACTTCAGGTTCTCAGTGCAGGACAGTTTTCAAATGACTCCAGCAATTTAAAAGAACAGAACTGTTATTAGATTTATATCTATTTATTTATTTATTTATTTATTTATTTATTTATTTTTAAGATTTCACATTAAATCGATTAAAAGAAGACTGTTTTTTTGCATGAGTTTTTTTCAGCATGGCATCTGGCATTAGCTGCAGCTGAACATTTTAGAAATTTCTTTCTTTGAACAGCCCATTCAGATATTTGCCACTCTTACCCTGCATCAGTTCAGAGACGAATTTCACATGCTATTCAGTAAGGTGGGTAAAGAGAGGAACAAGCCAATCCATGACTTTCCACTGACTCACTGAGATACCCTTAGATTCTCTTTAATGTTTAGGGAATAGCAACCAGTGACACCTCCAGCACAATGTCCTCCGATAGTCAAGAATCAATACGTTATAATTTTCCCTCCTTCTCACAGTTACTTTTAGAAGAGAAAAGTACAGAGTTGGAGCAGTGCTGCAGCTCCTTTCACTCCTCTGTGACTTGCCTCTGGAGGGAAACAGTGGGAGCAGAGAGATGTACCTGAAATTTGCCTTTCAGGCAGGGGGTGCTGAGGGGTGAGCTGAGCTTCCAAAAAGCCTGAAGCAGAAGATTATCTGACGTTGGCTGATGGAAACATCACCTCTGATTTGGCAAAGAAAGATGTATTAGGAACATTTTTATACTGAAGTCTGAGGACACTTAGGGCAGTTATCTTTTTATTAGAGATTACCCTCAGTCACCACTGCCCCTCTGTGCTCAGCAGAGACCTGTTATTCAAAGAACAGCAGCAAGCGCAGACTATTTTATCACAATAGCAGCATGGTCTCCCTGCAGCAGCTGTGTCTGAATTCTAAAATGTGGAGCACTGGGAAAGTTACAGGCTGCATCAGTCCCACTAGTTTTCTGAGAAGAAACTGTACTGCTCTCTGCCTACCACCCATTACACTGACACACTTCTTATAAGGGACACTACCATCCTTCCAAATTGGCAGCAGCTTCTTTCTTTTTGATCTGTTCCTCCCACCTATGTGTGTGTCTTTTCTCTGCAGTAATAGCTCCTTTGCAGTGAAGAAGGTTCCTAAGTTGCAAATGGACAGAGAAGCATGAGTCATGTAGTTGTCACTTTCAAAAGAAAGGCATGGAACTTGTTCTTGCTGACATGTCTCTAACCTGGGCCTTTGCATCAATTCCTTTTCCCTTGCCAGAAACATATCATGCTTTTCATCTTTCAAGTTGTTCCCCACTAGGCCTATTTCTACTGGTGCCGTTTACAGAAGTTTTCTGATGCCACTTTTGCCTTTCTACAGCAGGTCTTTTCCTTTCTCTTCCTTTTTTTCCTTCCTGCATCAGACTTATATCTGCTCTGCTGTTGATTGCTGCTTTGCCTTTCACTGCAGCCACATTTGTCTTTCATTTCCATTCATACTGATCTATCTTGCACTTGCTGCTTTTTTTCTGTTTTTCAAAGAGGGCAAACAATATCTTTTTCCTCTGCCTCTCTAGTTATTAGCATCCCATTCTCCTTGCTCACAGCTTTTCAGGCCACATCCTGCCACATTTATAAAATCTATATATTCCAAACCAACACAGAGCATGTACTTCTACAATATTTTTTCTCATGCCTACATTTTTAAACTAAGTACCATCAAATGCTGAATTACAATACTGAATTCAGTCTGTCCCCAGCAAAAATGTCTTTCACAAGCTTACTACATTATGCCTCTATACAGTGATTAAGCTCTTACTTTTTCACCTACTAAAACTTCTCCTTTTCAATCCCATTTTGATAAATCATTTTTTGAGCTGAAGCTGATGAGTATTTCTTTATATGTATCAAAAATACCCAATATGCTCATCAATCAGGAATGACAATACATTACCTTTATGCCCACAACTTTTAAATCTGCTGGAGTACTGTGGGAAGCATTTAAACAACATGATTGTTTTGAAATCAATAGTGGAGGAGAGGCCTTCAGTCTCATAAAAACTACGTGATCATAGGACAGGCAAATTGACACAGAAGTCTGTGCTAGGCAGTTCTTTTCCAACCAGGCATTTTGGAATAGCTGCCTTGATTATGGATCTGTGCACAAATAAGGTGGCACCTGGTTCTTAGACTAAAGAGGCCAGGATCAAATGGCATCTGGCTTCATTGTATATCTGATCATGGTAAACTCACCTTTTAAAATCTGTTTTAGACTTTATAGGGATATCTACTACAGGGATATCTTAAGGGATCTTAGAAAGTAAATGGTTAAAAAACTATATCAGGAGCTTGATGTGAAGTTGTTTTTTTCTAATTTCAGTAGGATTTAGTGATTCAGTGTGGAATTTAATGCGGTTTAACCAGCTTAATGAAGAATGAGTCTAAAGGTTTTGACAGATTGACAGAATTTTTTTCAAGATAGTTTGTTTTCAGCATTTAGAGCACAGGATAAAGTGCTGCACAATGTTTCATGTGGACTTTCAAAAATGCATGACAAGTTAAATAACAAATAAAATAAGAATAAAATAAAATACATGAAATCTATGTGTGCAGATGCTACTGTTGCTCACTATCACAGTATATATTCTCAGAAGCTGTTAAGATATGATTCATGAACTTTCTGGTCTTTCATACAGAAAGACAAACACTATCAACATGACACTCTTTAAAATGCCCATACTGTTCACTAGATTTAGTATCCCATAATAGTTTAGTGTGAAACAGAAGAAACATCAATGACAAATTCTTATTTAAAAAAAGATTATGATAAATCACATTAAGACATGCTTTTTCCAGTAAAGTAATCAGTGAACATTAGCATTATATAGTGTTGTAAATCCTGAAGCACCATTAAATTTCTTAACAGTGAAGAGGTTTTGAACTAAAAAGAGTCACAGAGCTGTGCATTGATTATACAGGTATAAAGAATAAGCTTCTGTGCTTAACTTTATGTTGCACTTTGATTTATACATACTTAGTGTTTGTATTCAGCATTCTCTAAATAAAATATGTGGTAGAGACATTACTTTTTAGATAAATGAGATCTTCTGTCAAGTATGTGATAGCTATAAATTAGAGATCTTTCTCTGAATTGAAAGAATTAAAAACTCAGTCCACAGGATATTTTAGGAGATATGAGTGGACTTGCATAACTCCGTCTTGACTGACACAAAGCCAAACAGATATTGCTGAATGAAAGTAGCTACATTTGAGTGCACATTATCAAAATTACTTAGATATAATGAGGGAATAGTCAAACCAGCTAATGTATGTACCAGATTTTAAATATCACTATGCAGAAAAGAACACAGAATTTGCAAAATTTCTTAATTTTAAAATGGGTAGAGACCTGACAGGTATGTAGTGACCCTGCCACTTGTCACCCCAAAAGGCACATTCTTTGTATCACTGCTCAGTCCCTTTTGGTTGCACGGATTAATTTCTGGGGCTACTACCATCCTCAGTTTAGTTGCAGAGAATGTTTCGGGGAAACCAAGCCTCCCTTTTGCCTGTACCACGTTGTAGCAGGAATGGGTAACTGAAATCCTGAATTTCATTCTGTTCTGGAACAGCTGCATGTCTGGGGCACATGAATGGTTCTCCCACGTTTTATTGTGTTTTCTAATACCAAAATTCTATAACACAATTAGAAGAGCCTTGATATGTGTGGAAATAAATGTAAACTGTCTCAAGTGCTCAGATCATCAGTATTCAGTAACAAAATGCTAAATCAAAATAACTGTTTGAATACACTTTTTTTTTTTTTTTCAGTACATGTAAATAATAACTATTTTTTCCTGAGTTAGTAATATTTCCTCATATTATATATCAATATTTACATCTGGACTGAACATTTCCTGAAGGCCAATAAGGAGATAGGTGACTGGGCTCAACCTTCATCTTTTAGCTTCTCACTTTTGTCATTAACCACCTGCAAAAGCTGCTACTGTCTGGCACTTATGCTAAAATAAAACACCAGCAGAAGTGAAAGTGTCCCATAGGTAATGACTTCGTAAATGAAATGACTTGTTTTGAAAAGATATTGCTGCAATGTAAACCTTTCTTTTCCATTTTCCATTTGGAACAACTCAGTGCTACTGAAAATAACCCTAGCAGAAATGAAATTTGTCATAGATTTCTACCTTTTTGTGCTAAGATAGGACACTGAAACTCAATGAAGGGAACTGCCAGACAATGGAATTTCTCCCCTGGTAGTCAGAGACAGTACTGTCTAGATAAAGAGCCAGGTAAAGCCTAGGTCTGAATGCAGCAACTAGACTATTTTAAACCTAAAGTATACATCAGCTGCTCCACAGATGTTATTCTGTAAGGAAATGTTTGCTTTTAAGCATCACTAGGTGTCATCTGGTGTTCTGAATTAAAAATTTTTCCAAAGGGATTTCTGGGCAATGTATGTATGTATTTCCAGGTACAAGATAGCTAACTAAATAAACTGGCTTGCTATAGGCAGAAAAGCAAAACAATGCAGAAGTGTCTCACAACACAGTAACTTCAACACAATAGTAGTTGCAGTTTGTCTAGGATCTGGAAGCAACAGATACTCAAAAGAAATAGCTAAGAGATGTAAGATATGAGGCTGGGAGGCAGGCTGGGAGAATCATAGAATCATAGAACCATAGAATCACAAGGCTGGAAAGGACCTAAAATATCATCTTGTCCAATCGTCCTCTCAATTCTGTGTAGAACTGAGAAGGTGAATCACAGAATCACAGAGTGTCTTGGGGTTGGAAGGGACCCCAAGGATCATCAAGTTCCAACCCATCTTCCACAGGCAGGGCCAGTAATCTTCAGATCTTGTACCAGGGCCCCTCCCACATGGCCTTGAACACCTTCAGGGATGGAGCATCCACAACCTGTCAGGGTAGCCTGTTCCAGCATGTCAACATTCTCATAGTAAAAAACTTCCCATTGACATCCAATTTAAACCTTCCTTCCTTGAGCTTAAAACCATTCCCCCTTGTTCTATCACTGTCTACCCTTGTAAAAACTTGATTCCCCTCCTGTTTGTAATCCCCTTTTAAATACTGGAAGGCTGCAATGAGGTCACCTTGAAGCCTTCTCTTCTTCAGGCTGAACAAGCCCAGGTCCCTCAGCCTGTCTTTTTATGGGAGGTGCTCCAGCCCTTTGATTTTCTTAGTGGCCCTCATCTGGACCCCTCCAACAGCTCCGCATCTTTCCTGTATTGGGGGCCCCAGAATGCAAGGGTAGTGGAGCAGGGAGTGGAGAGCCTCCAGAAACTCAGCTTGAGTACTGAAGTTCTGAAATGTTGTTTAAACCAAAATATCCATCTTGTCTTTTAAGCCAAACACCCATATTATGAGATGTATGGTTCTAGTAACAAACTGGCATACAAGAGACACTGTTGATTTTGCTACAGACAGAGACCAAGATTTAGAAACCAGCACCAAACTTCTTCCTTTAATCTTTGAGGCAGTGACAGAGAAGAGTATCCTCTGAAAAAATAATGAAAGACAATACAGTCAAATTTGCTCAGACCAATTAAAAAAGGTGAAATAATACAAATAGCAGCTGGATTCCAAATTATGCATGCTGTTTTTAGTTGATACATTATTTAAAATTATATTCACCTTTAACTTGGAGGTCCAGTTGATTTAATTTTCTTTCCTACAGTTGCCATACTGCCAACATGACCTCTTCATAAAGGACATATTTTGAGTCCAGAAAGGATTACCCAAAGAAATGCTAAACCTACTCTAACTGGAAACCTAATGGTATGACATTCTGTTTCTAAAAGAGAAAAGAAGATAGGGGCTTGGCTGAAGGGAACATTAGCATCAAACTTCTCCCATTTAGGATCTGCTGGCCTTACAAGCCCACGATAATTTAGAAAAGTTTATAGACCAGATAGGAAGAAGGCTGTAAGAGAATGTATTTGTCTGGACCATTTTTCTTATTCAAGCAGGTCTGCATTTTACCTCACTTGATAATGGCAAGAGTTTTTAGGAACCAAAACTTCTAAAATTCCTCCCTGAAATTTCACCTTTCCTACCTGGGTCTGGACATGTTGCACACATTAAAATATTGCATAGCCTACTTTGGAAAAGCAAATACTTTTTTTCCGTTAAGAACCTGAACAATACACTCTGTATGCTATTGGATTCAGATTCACAAAAAGTCTGCACGGTCAACATTTTGATGATGGACATGGATAGGACATGGTTGCCTATGGGTGTTTAAAAATGTACAGGGATGTTTTAAAAGGATTTGGACTTTATCATGTAATAGCCTGCCTTTGGTAACTGAAATTCCCATAGGAGCTCCACCTGAAAGTATTCAAGAAAAGATTTAAACTTTAAACTTCATCAGTTAAGCTATTGGCCATTTCTCTTGAGAGCTAGTTGCTCTTAGGGTTTTTTACATTGAACTCTCAAGTGCTACTGCTAGAACTTAACATTATATGAAAGAGTGTGGAAATTATGTCTAATTTGGCATTGGAACGAGCTAAGAATTCTAATCCTGCTGGATCAAAGATACTTGTTCAAAACAAACACACAAGGAGAGGAATGAGATCTCCACAGTCACTGGAATATTTACAGGTTATGGAGGACACTACTTTTCAGAACTGAGGTCAAATTTATATACTCTCTGAACTGAAAAATGCACTTCAAAGTAGTAGGCTATTCATTAAAATCTTTCATACCAAAAGAGATGTGAAAAGGTCATTACTGAGACTCTAGTTTGCCATAATTTCTTCCAGAAATAAATATAAGAAAAAGTCTTTAAAAATTGTAAGAGACTAGGAAATATCTATTTTAGAAATTTTGTGCATGTGAATTACAATGTGTACTAGATACCTTAGGAATACCTACTAGTTACCCAATGTTAATTTATTAACATCATGAAAAATCTGAAAGAGATGTTGATATTACTGAAACAACTGAAATTTTAAAGTAACAAGAAACTGACAGTGATGTTCTGAGAAAATTATTGTAGGTTAAAATCTGTAAACTGATAAGTTTGTGAGATTATAGGAATATATATAAATCTGATAGCTACTGAAGAATAAAAATGTAAAAATTAGGAAAATTTGTAAGGTTTTTTGTTTGGAAAATAGAAATATACTGTATGCTACAAGAAAATAGGACTGACTCAGAGAAAAATCAGAAGTTTGAAAAAGTGTAGTTTTCATGTGTTTACTACTTGTAAGTTAACTTGCAGGCAACTAAAATCCATTTAAAATCCAAATTCCCATCTGAAAACAACTTATGCATTATTCACTGTAATAATGACACAATGGTTAAAATAAGTATTTTTGTATCATACTGTAGTCATATTCATCTCCAGGAAAGCCAGCTGAACCCTTCTTTTCCTCAAAAATAAGCAAACATTTTTTGATAAAAAAACTGTAAAAAGACATTCAACCTGTATTTTGTGTGAGCTAAATGCAGAGATTAAGCTAGATTTTTTTATAGTGATATATAGATGCTCATGTTCTTTCTGTTGAACTCAGGAGAAGATCCCAGTACAAAAAAATTATGTATCAGTTTATTCAACAGTCCCTGCAGTGTATAAACTTCAAGGAACAACAAAATTTTGTCCAAGTTCGAACTTTAATTACTAGAAAAATCAGAAATTACACTGAGATGTACAGGAGGATTCAGCAGAAGCTTTTCCTGGTGATGGGCAAAGAACTACTCTAGAGAAAACCCTTTCTGTGAGGTTACCTGAATTTGTAGTGTGGTAAAGGACATAGGGACCCTGGGCATATATTATCATCACTGAGGCCTGTTTCTGCTTTTACTTTTTTTTTTTTTTTTTTTTTTTCTTTCTTTTTAAAGACCTGCAGTGCATCAAGTTCTGATTGTGAATCTGCTCTTCACTTTTCTTCAGTTTCTTCATGGCTTGATGCTTCTATTCCCAGATCTAACACCAGCTTAACCTCTGCCTCCACCCCAGACCTGCCTAACTCCTCATGCTGCATCTTTACATACTCTAGATCTCCCTGAATTATTCTTAAAAACCCTTCAGTGGCCCCAAAGCCAGGTTCAGGTAGACACAAAACATCTGTATTGTTTTCACCTCAATAAGCAATCTCAGGCCACCTCACATCTCTGTCCCTCTCTTCTCCCTCTATCCAGTAAATGCAAAGCTGATGGTTTACTGATGTTCTTCATAAGAGTTTTAGTCCTGGATGAGGACTTCTGGATGACAGTGGCCTGATGGCGTTGCTTGTAACTTGGTCAAATGAAGGGCTCTACACTTAGAGATTTAGAGAAGATTTTTAGATTTAGAGAAGGATTAGTGGGTTCTGTCAAAGGGCAGTGATTTTTGATAAGGGAGAGGATTTGTGTGCTGATGCTGAACAGGACAGAGAGCTCAATCCTGGTATCCATTGGGCATTTGTGCTTACTCTTCGGTATGCATATACTGAGAAATAAGAGAGATCTTTGGATTAGGTAAGTTCCCATTTAAAATGTGCTGAACCTTTTGTGTGACATTAATTATTCTGATGGTTACAAACTGTATGATTGTGCTGTGGCCTCCAACTCACTTACTTAGGGTCGGCCTCATTATATATGTATGTTAAAACAGAGGTGACCTCGTCAGCAACTTTCCATGCCCATATGCAATACTGAAAGCCACTTATTAAGCTTCCTGTAATAATTTACTACTTTCATTTTTTCACAAGTGAATAATCATTAGCTTCCTCTCACAACTTTGTAGGAAATACTTTAGTAAAAGATTCTGTGAGGGATTGTTTCACCCAATAAAATTAATCAAGCCATTTAACAAACTGAGCACTAGTACTGTCTGTCAAAAATAGTTGTTCTGTTAGAAATGTTGTGACTCCTCTTGACTAATTCATTTGATGTGAAGGCAAATACATTTCAGTTTTTTAACTCTGTCTGAAAATTAGGCAGAAGGTTTTATTATGATTTGGTAATCTAAGGAAAAGAAACCATTATCTTCACTGATTTAATATTTTCACACAAATTTATTGACTGTGAAATCACATTTTTGGTTTAGAGAATCCCCTATTGTTTTAGGAGAAGGTGACTAAGAAAAAACAAAATCACAGAATCACAGAATCACAGAATCATAGGGGATGGAAGGGACCTCTAGATATCACCGAGTCCAACCCTCCTGCCAAAGCAGACTTCCTACACCACATCACACAGGTAAGCGTCCAGGCGGGTCTTGAGTATCTCCAGTGAAGGAGACTCCACCACCTCTCTGGGCAGCCTGTTCCAGTGCTCCGTCACATTTGTGCAGAACTTCCTATGCTGTACTTTCATCCCATTACCCCTAGTCCTGTCCCCATGCACTACTGAAAAGAGACCAGCCTCTCCACTATGGCCTCCACACCTCAGGTATTTATAAACCTGGATCCAATCCCCTCCCAGACTTCTTTTCTCAAGGCTAAACCGACCCAGTTTGCTTAGTCTCTCCTCATAGGGGAGATGCTCCAGGCCCTTCACCATCTTTGTGGCCCACTGCTAATGTGACCCTCTGGGATCCTGTTTGCAATAGAAAAACACACGGAGGCTACCAGCCACTGCAACACGCGCTGTGAAACCCCTGGCACTGCTGAGTCCGAAGAGCAGATGAGAGAAGCGTCTGCCTGCCATGGACAGGTTGTAGCGGGATTGAATCCTGCCTTCGAATCGGGACACCCCCAGGGAGATCCTCCCTGGGGACCCAGACTTACGGCAGCGCCAACACAGCAGGCTGAAACGCAACGTGATCCTGACTGCCCACACTGTTCAAAGCTCCCTCCCTCTCCCTCCCTCCGCCCTATGACGGCAGCCCTTCAAAGCAACCAACACAACCACGCCAAACCGCAGCCCGGACTCGTCCCGCTCAATGCAATCCAGACCCACTCCATCCGTACAAACTGATTTGTTTGTACAAAATGAAAGTGTTCACTGAGTTTACAGATATTAATGAAATTTTAATATTTTTTTAAAGCTTTTTATTTGTTTGCTTGCTTTAAAAGGAAAACAGTTTTCAGTTTTATATACCTATGCTTTTGTCATAAGTGCACTCACACCCACCCACACATACACACACAAAGCATATAACCCCTCACTCCCTGCTCAAAATAAGATAGATCAGGGACCTGACAGATTGCTATGGCAACAAATGCTAGCTTTCTGCAGACCATAATGCATTAATGCTGTTAGGTTGAACGTTTTACACCACCAACCAACAACATTATCAAAGGAATTGTACAATATAATGTACTCTTTGGTCAACTATCAGTTCCTACTGATACTAGTGTCCCTGTCCAAGCTAATATATCTGAGAGAAAAGCTTTGACCCAAGCTGTTTCTGAGGCTAAAGTGACTTTTCAAGGAATGAGGTACTTCCAAGAGGAAGAAAGAGAACCCTGAGCTATTTTATATGAAAGATCTATTTCAACCAACCAGTAGTTTACATGTATATTGATCACAGAGTAAAAAGCTCAGAGTTAGCTGACTGTTTTGGATGTAGACTCAGACACTCAACTTTTTCTTTGCAATGAGAATGCAGTTTCTGAACATAAGAAGATTCCTGTATCTCACTCATAGGTAATTGATGTTTGCCTCCACTTATTTATATCAGAAAATAATATAGATGTTTCACTTATTTATAACAGAAAACAATTTAGATGGCTAGTTTAGAATATTTAAGGCTAATTATTTAACTAATGCAGCTAACACAAAATGCTGAATATACAATAAATGTATTTTTTTATAGAATACATGACAGACCTAGCACTGTCAAATCTGTGAAGCGTAGTATGATGCTGATACAGCATACACCAGCTAAAACAACCCACTATATGATTTTGTGAAGCTTTACAGAACAAACATTTTCACTCCTAATCTCTTGGTAAAATGTTAAAGCAACTTGATACTTAGGTAGGAATAAACTTCCATGTATGTATGTAAAATACTAGAAAGGAACAAAATGAGGGGGTATACTTAATCTGCAGACACCATTCCCATAAAATTTTTCTGATGACTTTCTCAGAATTATCTTTTAAGAGGAACACAGTATTATGATAATAAGAAAATCTGTTTTAAAATCCTACATGCTGCTGGTTTCTTTTATGTGGAGGAATTCCATGAAATTGAAAAGACTTGGGTATGAGAAATCTCATTAAGGTGGTTTGCTTTCTTTAACTGGAGAAGAAACCATCAGAGAGAAATGGAATTTGACAAAATTACTTTGAATTATTTAAAAAGTTGATTCTACTGTGCTATAATAGTTGTGCATCTCTCAGCATTCCTTAAGACATCAGAAACACATCTTAGGACTCTGCAATTATGCTGTAGTAAGCATTATAGCTAGCAGAATTTTTGGATGTGTTGTCTGAATACATATACATATACATATACATATACATAATATACATATACATATACATATACATATACATATACATACACATACACATACACATACACATACACATATACATATACATGTACATATACGTATACATATACATATACATATACATATACATATACATATACATATACATATTCACTCAGATATAAATAAAAAATTATATTTGTTATTAATGCTGTGGTATACTTTATGAATGTATTACTTCGAAGGTTTCTTTTGTTGTTGTTGTTTACTTACTGAATTATTCGTTTATCCTCCATAATGAACATTTTCCTGTTTCAGAACTATGCAAATGAGTTTGTACAAATGAGAAATATTTACTATTTAAAAGACTGCAAAATAGGCACTCAGAAATTCTATTGTAATCAATGCATACTATATATATATGCATATATATATATAGGTGGGAAGCCTAGCCAGTGCAAATTCTGATTCCAGTTCTAAATATCCATTTTATTTTTTTGCTTTTTCATTCTGTCACTGGAAATATACTGTAATTATTTGTTGAAGTTAGTATCTGTTAAAAAACTGCAAGCTTTAAGCTTTTTGAAGAATCATTAAGAAACGGAGAACAAACTGAAAAGCAAAAAAACCTATCAAATTTCTTTTTCTAAGAAACAATACTTTTGAATCCTTGAGCAGTTTAGTAAATCATTCAAATCAGTATTTTTCTGAAATATATTCTATTTTTCTCAGTGGTGTTTTTTTGTTTTTTTTTTTTTTTTTATTTCTAGAAAGGCCATTTCTGGAATTAACAATTCATAGAACTGTTTGACATGAACTGAAATAGATCACTTACTTTTTCTACCTGAACATTTTAGTAAAAGAAGATGCTTGATTCTTTCACTGTAGTAAACACAGGACTTTTCATCCCAATTATTTTGAGATGGGGAAGACAACCAGATTTGCTCTGTGGAATTGGTAGATTTCAAAATAACCTCTAGTCAGGTTACCATTGCTTTAGTAGACTCCTTGAACAGCTATTAAAACTGAATCACAGCTTTATTCAACAACAACAACAACAACAACAACAACAACAACAAAAAAAGAAGAAGAAATTCTGTTCCATTTTTACTTTTATTCTTATTTTAAATTACCCACTAATATTCTCTTGAATCAAATTGGAAAATTCTGTGGTTTTTTTGTTGTTTTTTTTTGTTTGTTTGTTTGTTTGTTTTTCTTTTTTCTCCACTTTCTCCATGTACATATCAAAACGTTAGAAGTTACACAACTTCCCTGCTAGCCTGTGTTGCAGAAAAAGAAACCACAGATCAATATCGTCACAGACATGAAATCCTACCTTACTTTACTGATTTGGTAAATTATGGATTTCCAAGTCCAGCTGAAGATAGCAATAGACTTTAGCAAACTTATGCTTTCTTTTTTTCCCACTCGAAACCAAATGGAAAAGCAATAAATAAACAAATGAACAAAACAAAAAGGAAACAAACTCTCTAAAGTTAAAGTAATAAAAAAAACAGTGGTGCAACAAGATGCTTAGAGTAATATGTTACCTATACAGTGCACATGAGTGTGTTCAGTGAGTTGGTTTCTGGATATGTATATAGATTTTGTTTTCTAAGGTAGATGTTTTACAAACAGATACTTTCTGTAAAGCTGTCCTAATAGGATCTCCACATCAACTTCTTCTAATCTTGTTTTGTACACCATTTGGTAACCTATCAGCCTTTAACCCTTCCAAATTGGTCTTCCACTGGACAAATAATTAAAATGTTGTTACAGAAGAAAGATGTGTGTATACAGACACAAAGAGTACAGCCTCATAGCCTGGCTTCCCAAGAGTTAGGAGGTCAAAACTAATTGATATGATGATTAATTTTTATATCTTACTTTTACTCTTTAAGAAAAAGTTAAAGATTAAATACAGTGCAGAGGGGCAGAATAGAAAATGTATACTTCCTTAGGAATTTTAGGTGTTCTCTACTCAGACTGTGCTTGGTAAACCTTGAGTAGTCTTGCATAATTAAAGGTTTCATGCACAGATTATATGCATTTTAAATTTTTGGAGCATGCTTTTCAGTCAAAGCTCAGATGCTCTGAGCCCATTGGCCATTCAGACCCCTTATATACTGTATGTGTCTTATTCTGAAAAGCTTGCTGCTAAAATAACATTCATATAAAAACTGAAGGTATTATAAGAATTTGTAGGGAAAAGTTTAGGAGAGAGCTCTCTTTTTGATAGGATGGAAGCCACAGGTCTTTGTTCAGCCAGTGTATAAACTGGTTTGTCATAACTTGATTCATCACCATTCTGTGCCCTTCCCATGTTCTGGTTTCAGCCTTGATGGAGTTCTTAGTGCGCAGACATGCAGTTGGTACTGAGGGGCTGGACTGAGTTACTGGATGGGACAGGGCTGCTGCCATGATGACTGAGGGCAGAGAGTGGCTGCAGTGTGAGCTGGGCTGGGCTGCATGCAGCCAGCAGGCTGTGAGTTGGACATTCTGTCCAATGTAGACAGAAAGGACAGACTGAACTCTGTTTTAATTCCAGTGAAACCAAAGGTGTTATAGCAGATAGAAATCTGAATTATTGATTGTAATAATTCCCCTGTGAACAATTCAGATACATATTCAGTTGAAATAATATTGATATATAGTTAAATATTAATATATTTTAATGTTTCTCTCACTTGTACATATGCTGAAATTTAAAAAAATAAAAAAACTCAAACATAGTTTTACTTCTTTTTATTTAGAAAACCATTTAGACAGTTTCTCAACTTTATTTCTAATTAAAGTCCTTGAAAACTGCTGGATTTCATTACATATATGAATGCATGGCATTCATCATGTTCTTATCTGATTTATTGAACAGTGGAAAATTCCTAAGCTCAAGATATGAGGAAGAAGTGCTTTATTAACCCACTAATTTTGTCTGAAAATGAGACATGTTTATCATAAATTATGTTAACAGGATTTGGCCCTTGTAAACCAGATCAGTGTAAATCTTTCTTATAAAAAATTATTTATTTATAATTTATCTCAGTATTTGTAGTATTCAGGAGTCATGCAGAAACAAGGTAGTTTTTAATACAAATAAATGCTTTTAAAAGCAATGAAAATGTCACAGTGAGCATTTAATAATCTGGAAGAAAATCATGTATGCAGATATATTTAATTTCCTGGCACACATAATAACAGCAGATTTTTAAAAAAGCTGAAAATGAGTATATCTAAGCTTAGATTGCATGACTGATCTGTATAGGAGAGGATTTTATCATCTGTTTACTATATCTAATAATACAGCATGAGTTTATAGTGTCTTAATTGGTTCAGGTTATTGGCTTTTAAGTATACACAGTGTAATTGCTCTTTGATATCGAAAACCATGGTTGACTGGAACATAATTTGTATTTCACCTTCCATTTCAATGACTCTGTTAATTTCATTCCACCATTCCTATCAATAAATGATAAAATTACACTAAATGAGCAGTGGAAGTATTCTGCCTTGAGTTCTCTGCTTTTTGATTGTATTGCAATTTATGCATTTATTGGCAGCATGGGAAAAGCACTGTTATAGGAAATTGTCCTTCACATTCCAAGTTACCCTACTAAAAAATAAATATGGTAATTTTATTCTTATTTATTTCTTCCCTGACATATTTTTTCCCCATACTGTTTTCTCCACTTTATATTTTTCGTTTCCTTTGATTTCTAGACAACTGTAGTTTTCCAGGAAGGGAAGGCCGGACATTCCTTACTGTCATATCAGACAGTGGAGTACCACTGACTAACATCATTCAGATTCCTTCTTTGAGTCAACTATTTACTCAAATTATGCATTTAGTCATAAAATGCTGAACATGAAAATATGGGAGATTTGTAGGATTTCTTATATGAAGACATTCAGCCCACAGTTATCATACTAACATGTCAGGATTTACATACCGAGACAGATTGAAGTGAGATTTAAGGAAAACTTCCTGGATCTATTTGGTTCAGGAATTTAGTATTTGGGAAATCTCTCATATCTCACGAGTTCAGACCCTGAAAGTGAGAAAGAAGGGGAGAAGGAAAGAGAGAGAAAAGGGTTTGTGTGAAGAATCAGTAGGAAAACATTATGGTAATACAAGGCAGTTAAAGTACGAAAACTCATATCAGGCCTTATGAGCCATTGGTACACCATGAGGTATACCAATCATTTGTATTTAACCAGTTCCAAATTTAAATATTTGTCTAGTTAGTTTGAAGTCAGTGCAAATTTATCCAATTGCACTCAGTACTTGAAAGGAAAGCTGGTGTATTTATTTCCATGTAGAATTAGCAGAACAGAAATTTATTGAATTATTTCTTAATATAAAACATACATGAGAAATAGGAACATAAAATTTATGCATGAGAAGATGTTCGGCTGTTGATAATTTTGTCCCAAATGTGTGAGATCACACCAGACATTTGAAAGAAATTTCCTTTCAGAGCTTACTTACATTGTGCTGTAATGTCTTAAAAGCATGAACAACAGTAGTTGAAGATGCTAAAAATGCTGGTCTCATGAGAGTTTGTTAAAATAAGCTCAGGTAACTTCCAATTAGTGGATTGACCTGGAAGCTGCTGAAGTATGAATAAATGTCTGACATTTTAAGGAGCTCATTAAAACTAGTTGCATGGCAATGGCAATGCTAATAATATAATGCAGATGTGACTGTTGGGATGGTTATTCTGATCCCTGATGTTCACAGGCAGCATTCACATGGAAGTCTTTCAATCAATTAGGCAACTAGGAAGACAGTGAATGAAAGACTAGACTTCCAGAACATTGTAGATCTATAATACAATCAAGTAGTATCGACGTGCCATAACACCTTGTTGTATTGTCACGTAAAAATCCCTGGACTTGCCCCAAGGCAGTAACATACTGTAAGGTGTACAGTGAAAGACAACAGCAGATTGAGAATAAATTACGATGAAAATTCTGTAGCTGTAACACATCTATGTAATATTTTCTTTCTGCTCACTCTTTTTTTTGTGAGACACTGCCTTGGTAAATGTTTATGCTTTGCAGTTTTCTGTGGAAGATCTTTTATATCCTTTTTTATTTTTTATTTTTTTAATTATTTTTCCCAAGGAGATGGCGCTCTTTATTGGTGAATTGTTGAAAAACGGTTGTTAAATGTGGACTAGTAAAGGAGATATGTGGTGACTGTGTTTTGAATATTTCATGCCAGTGTAAATCAGTGACGACAGGGCGTAGTCACCTTCTTCTGGTGATGAGACACGTACCTGAAGAGAGTGAATGCAGGTCAACGGAAGATCTTTTGCAATAAATAACTGAACTACAAGAAGTAGTTAAAAGGCTTCATAGAATTAGAGGCACTGAAGGAGATAGATATGTTTTTCAGCAATCATATTCCAGCAGCAGACAATACTAAGAAAAAGGCACTTGAGTACCTAGTGACAAACAAATGCAGAGCTCCACTTCAGTCCCCACCCTCCAGCTTAACTTCTAAAAACAGCGCCTGTAGTAGGAATCATAAACAGAAACACCAAGTGCTTGTAGTGGGTGAGTCCCACATCTGTTTATATACACATAGCAATAAAGAAACTTTCTATAGTTTAATTATATTACAAGTTCACAGAATGACTGAGTCAGGAAGATCACCTAGTCTAGCCCTTTGCACAGGACAGCATCTACTAAAGCAGGTAGCTCAATGCTGTCCACTCAGATTTTGACTGTGTCCAAAGATGTCCAAAGATGATTTGCAATTTTTTAATCTTTTTATTTTATTTTATTTCTTCCTTTCAAGCACTTGAAAATCAGAGCTATCTGGCATTCTGAAAATTGCATGTCAAATGTGAGATAAAATTTACCTGCTTCTTCATCTGTGAGGAGCAGTTCTGCGTGCATATGTAAATTAAAGGAAATACAACACATGCATGAAGCATATTGTAAAGACTCGATATTCTCCTCTGTTCAGATAGCACAATTATAACACTGATAGAAACAAAATTTAATTACTGCTTAAATAACCTGATTAAAGAATTCTATTGTTATATTAAAAACTCAGGCTGAGTACAATTCTTATTTTTTCCACCTAGATTTATTAGAAACTTAGCTGCCAAATCAATAGACAGAAAGCCAAGAACTTTCAGAGATACTATTATTTGGGATCACATTTGAAAGGGGAAAAATGCCATAATTAAAGCATGGTTTCAAATAAGTATAACATCAAACAAAAAGTCAAACAAGGTGCTCCCTCACTAAGGCATGTCTTGGTACTACAAGAAAGAATCTTACTTTCAGTGAACCCACCTGACTACTCATGATAAAACTGAAGCCTGTCAGAGACAATTTGTCCCACTTCACAAGAAAATATGCAGTGAAATGCATCTAGATATTTTTTTACTTCTGTGATATTTCTTCATATCTTTTCTTTTACAGGTCAGAAGTTTTCAATTCATAAACTATTTCAATATAGAAAAAGTAGAGGCAGAGTTCTAGCCAGCAATCCAGTAACCAGGAAGAAAGTTTAGTCTATATAATAAAAAATATTGAAAATTCTACTATAATGTAAAATATTTGTTTATTGTTATCTGAACAGGTGCTTATAAATCTATTTTATGCCACTTAATTCAGAGGCAGCAATAGTTGTAAAGGAACACATTACTGATCAGTTTTCAAATTCTGATATACGAGGTTTACCTGGATTCTTTTACAACAAACAAATTTTAGTGAAATAGAGCTTTCTTTCTGAATATCTATTTTTATTGTTTTTGTTATCTTGCATCCATCTATAAAGACTTGTTCAGAGGGGACACTAAGATATCATCATTTTAAAAATAAGACTGTCAGATTTCTGAATAATACTTTGAAAGGAATGTTGTCTCAAAAAACAGGGTCTGCTGTAGTAAGAAATGAATCTAGAATACGGGATGCTTGACAGGAGCAGACCCCATAAATTAGTTTTATTATTACTGCACAAGCAAGTAAGTCTCCATCCTGTTAGCAGAATAGACAAAAACTGCTATGAAGGGTCATCTAAATAATCTTTATGCATTTCTACCTCATTTTATTATCCTTCCTGAACAACAGTAAGGGATGGCGTGCAGCCATTTTTATTTTAATTATACAACATAAAGCAAGAGCTTTGATAACAATTACCTGTAGATAATTTACTGGATTTGTCATACTTTGAGATATTTACCATTTAAATGAACACTTAAATGAAATAACAGTTATTCCTCTGTAGTCAGAGAATGAGAAGCCAGGCTTGGTCTCTACTTATAATTAAATATAAGTGCTTCTACTGAAGTAAATAGGACCAATCTTGTACTGTACAAACTTGTGCATCTGTATTATTGAATCACTGTCTAAAAGATTATAGGAAATTCTTTGAAAAATATTCACCCTTTAAACACCAAATACTCACTGGGCATATCACTAAGTGTGAAAGACAAGGGAAAAGGTGAAACACAACTAATGCAACTAAACAAGACACTGCTAGAAGGAAGATCTCTGAGAAAATGATTCAGTGTCTGAATGCAGACAGGGAAGAGAATTACATATTTCAGAAGACAAAAAGTAAAAGTAATAAGGCAGACCAAAGACAGTTTGAGGATCAAATAGCAAATGGAGTCAAAATTATTAAAAAATCTGTTCTCAGACATGTTTGGAACAGAAAACCTGTTACAGAATCTGTACTGAATAGTAAAAGCAGTATTAAGATTAATGAACCTTTTTCTTTGCATCATTTCAGCAGCTTCTTGAAACAGACTCATTCTCTTTTCAAGGAAGAAGATGTGTCTGAAAATGAAATATCTATTAGAAGACTGAAAACAATATGAACAAGAAACAGTATACTTCAAGCTTAACTATGTGATTAAAATACAGCAAAGATTAGTAATTAGTTCAGTTAAAGTAACACAATGAGGAATTAAGTCAATACAAGAAAAAGAAAAAAAAAAGCTCTATTAGTAAGACTTATTCTGCACTTTACTCTTATGTGAAAATCTGTCAAGAAGAATGATTAGACACAATTATGAGCATCTTCCATGCAACAGAAGTATTGAAGTCGTATAGGAGAAAATAAAACAAAAAATAGACATGCAAAATGAACTCTCCTCCTTTCACACTAGGAAAACTAATAATTCAAGCCATTAAATTATATATACATAATATCTATATTCTCCAATAAGAATGGAAATACATGAAGAGTTGCCATAATTTCCATGTTATCC
The DNA here is from genome assembly GCF_054131305.1 of Coturnix japonica. Taxonomy (NCBI): domain Eukaryota; kingdom Metazoa; phylum Chordata; class Aves; order Galliformes; family Phasianidae; genus Coturnix; species Coturnix japonica. The sequence continues at coordinate 107,582,784 of NC_140663.1, read as the reverse complement.
AAATGGTTTGACCTACAAATAAATACTGTGAAAAAAACCTTCATTCATTACCTTTCCAATTCAAAGGCATTCTGGTAGTTTCTAATATCTGTGCAAGCCCTAAGTATCAGAATATGCTGAAGACATTTGGACTGACTTCAGTTATCTATTCAAATTTTTCTTGAGTAAAATTTCATGCTGAATATTAATAATACAGTTTGAAAAAGTAACCTAATATTTTTTACTAAATTCTTAAGGAAATTTTCAATTTATCCTTTTAAATAAGACCTCTTCCATTGGAAACTCAATATCATTGCACTCAGTATGGAAAAAAAATTATATAGCACGTTATAAAATGCCACTAAAAGTTCTGTTTGAAGAAGTCATTATTGAAAACCTTGCTGTACCTGTAAACCAAAATCAGTAAAAACCAAAAGTAAAATCTTAAATGTTGGAAAGATAGACGTGTTCTTTCATCTTATTTTTGGCTATTTAAACTATTTGTTCTTTCTATTTTTAAAAAAATATTGTTATTACTATCTTCTGAGATGTAATATGAGCAGGTAGATTCTTCATAATGAAAAGAAATACGTTATTTTATCAGAGAGATGCTTGTTCTGAGTTCCTCTTCAAAACTTTCCTTCAAGTCTCATCTGAGCCAGTAAATACATGTATAAAAAAAAAGTTAATGTCTTCCGCATTACTAACATCTAACAACTACTGCAGGAAGTCCTGCATTGTACCTGATACTTTTAAGCAATTGGAAAATAAAGCTTATAATCTTTTTATTCTAGTTCAGATTTTTCTAGAAAAAAACTCTGGGCTGCAGTAATATATGTAAGAAGAGAATTACCCTCAGGATGTTTAGTTAAACAATCCATATAGCATTAAAAAAGAAATCAGCAGAAAGAAAAAAAATGACAGTACACTCCCTCAGTGAAGAGAAGATTTTTCTTTTCTTTATTATATGGTTTCTTTTCACAAGTTTAGAATGCAAAAAAGCCAGATTCTGTAGCTGCCTTACCCGTCACTTTTTCCCTCAACTAACAAACATATAATTTAAATTTATATACAGTGATGTTATATTACAAGAAAATTCAAAAAGGGTTGTTTTTTTTTGTTTGTTTTGTTTGTTTTGTTTTTTTTGTTTTAACTTACCTACTACAATGTAGTAAGATAGTTCATATCTTTAAATCAGTAATTTGTTGCTTGGAGGCAGACTAATTGACAGTGCTCAGTGATGTATGCCACAAACAAAAGACAGAAATGAACTGGACTGCTCTAAATGTCATTATCATGAATGCTAGGTCAGCAGAAAGCAGTGTTTTAGTAACCTAAAAATGTGGGTACACATTAAGGTCTTTCCAGGCAAACTCATGTAGAATATTATGATAATTTTATTTTTCCCAGCCAAAATAAGGATACATAAAAAGCTAAGATTTTTCCTATTATTATTATTTTTGTGTGTGTGTGTTTGTCTGGGTTATTTGGCTATTTTTTTTTCTTTTCTCTTTGCATGTGTTTTGCCCTGCTACTATGCAAATTTGTGAAAATTTTAAATTGGGGTTTCACAAATTCTACTGCAAAGAAGATGTTCAGTCACCTTAGTAGCTTGCCATACCTAAGCTGTTCCTCACTGAGGTCCAAGGGGTGAATCAGCCATCTGAATGGTGTGCAGAACTCACTGTTACTCATATTCTATCTTCTAAAGCTCCAGATTGCCCAGTTTTTTCTAGACACATTCTAAACACTACAACATGTGTAAGAACAGGAAAAGGGAGAATACAGAAATGCATACTACTGCCCTACAAAGCTCTAGTTATCTCTCATCAGAAGAACAGTTAAATTATCATACACTATCTTAATGATATCTGTAACACTGATTCCATCCAATCATATGGTTTAAAGGTAAAATATTGGCACTAAATCTCAAATGATAATATTTAGACACAGCATGTTCATTTACTGTCTTTAATTAATAAAAAGGAATTTATAAAAGTATACGTTTAATTTCTGTGTTGTAGTCCTTAAGGATTTACTGTTTTTTTGAGTTATTGTGCATTGACTTCTTCAGTAGTAGCTTTTAATTTTTTTTTAATTACATGCAATTTTCTCTCACTCAAAAAACTCCACATTTACTGAAGACACTGGAAATTTTTAGTCCAGAAGGAAGGCTATCAGGAAGTTACCATTGTCAGAAAACAGAGTGTGATTATTAAATATACTTTGCAAACCTAAAGAAGGCATTTACTTCTCAGTGACAGCTATAATAGTGATTTGCTACAAGATAACATGACAATTTTCAGTAATCTTTCCATCCTTGGTGTTTGAACACTGGCAGGAAAGGTAGTGTAATTAAGGGAAAGAGACGGTGCCATCAATTTATGACTTCACCTTTTACAACCCAATTTATCCAAAGGATTTTAAAACCAATAGTCAGACAAAAAATCTTTTACAACTCACAGAGTGAACAGATGGCACAACAGTATTGAAAATGACAGTATATATACACCAAATGAACTGGTGTTCTGCAGTAGTTAAGGAGCTGTCAGCATTTGTATTACAAACCACAATTTTCAAGAGTTTATAAGTTGGCTGTTGTAGATAACATCTGGCAAAACTTGGCTTGCAAACTGCCTTTTTAAGTACATCACAAGAAAAAAAACACAACCCTAATCATATTTATTATTTCATCCATTTTGTACCTAACCACACTGCAAACATTAGCTGTTACTTCGGATACTGAGAAAGTGTCTTTGCTCACTAGTGCAACTTGAAAGAGCTGGTTAATCAGTGAGAGCTGTGGTTGCCATGCATAGAAGCCAGCGGCTGCCCCCATTATCCTACTCTTCAGAAGTGGCTTCAGGCACTGCTGATGGGACCTGCCCAAGCATCCAGCTAGATGCTCAGTGCCTGGGATGTTACTGTGCTGTGAAAGATCTCCAGACTATCTGAGGCAGCTGCATGGAACAAAAATAATCAAGATGCCTAACAAAAATATCATAGTTTGAAGTGGTGTTATTTCCAAAATAGTGTGATACTTCTGTTAAATACCACATTGCAGCTTAGAATTATTGAAAAATGTGCTGATGTAATAAATACTTTACACTGGGAGTCTAGAATAATGATTTTCAATAATGCAGTCAGTGTAGTAGAGCTGCACAATTTATGAAATTCCTGCTTATGTAAGGTATCAGTTTTGGCCACAAAGAAAGGAGATTTTAACATTTTGACTGAAACTGAATGGCATCTCAGTATAGATTTCAGGATTTGTCTCATCAGCTGAATAATTTTATGTTTCTTGGCCTACCGCAAATAGAATTAGTACCAGCTTATTGTGGCCATTAGTTGCAGATTTGAACACAAATGCAGATTACTGGTTAGTAATGATTGTGGACTGAACATGAAGTAAAATATTGATCTTACCCAACAAACACGTCTCCTGGGCTTGATTTTTCAGGTACAAGTGAGAAACCAGAATATATTACAGTAGCAGCTGCATAGAAGCTATTATATGAAGGGATGTTTCAAATTGTGAAAGAATATATGGAAAAAAACAAAGGGTTAAAGATGTTTTCCAGAAGTAATAAAGCAATTTTCAACTTCAATAAATGTGACCACTTTTTTTCTGGAGGGAATACTGGAAAACAAACAAAGTAACCAACCAGTCATAATGGGAATTACATTTTTATTGCCATTTAGAGGAAAAGAAATACAGCACAACCAATCATTTGAGTTGCACTCAGTGAGACATCCACATGACAGATCTTCTCAATGGATTTATGAATCATCCCCAAAAGCAATGGATTTCCACAGTATCCAAATATTTGTGGAATTCCATACCTACTACATACCTGATATCCTTAGGCACATTTGATATTTCTGCCTTGGATATGTATGCATTACATGAAGTCTTCAGGTTCAGAATACCGAAAACAAAAACAGGTGTTATCTAAGGAAAAAAAAAAAAAAAAAAAAAAAAAGATAAACTAGAGGAGTGAGTGAGACATTAATATAAAAATAACGAAATGAATGGCTTTGATAAAAACAGTAATGTAATGAGAGTGTCCATGCATACTAGTTATTGACATGCAGTTACATCCTAGAGATTCTTTCATTAAAATGGATCAAATATTGCATTCCTAATGTATATTTTGTTCCCTTTCACCATACTGGTGCTGTACTGACTGTGTCAAAGCCATTGTGTCCACCAGCTGTGCCATTTACTATGTGAACTTGGGTTCCACAATGTACTGACTCTCATTTTTTGTTGCCTGCTTGAGTAGTGCCTTGAACTTGGCTTTTGGAATTAAGTCAAGACAGCTTCCCCATAAAACATTAAGTATTTTCAAACTTTCTGTGGAAAACCAAGGCTCAAATATCTCAGTGCAATTTTAAGATAAACCCCAGGTTATCCAAGTTTTGTTTGGAAACTTCAAGGCTTACATTACATAGTTTTAATATGTCAGGAACATCTTTCAAAAAATACTTTGGAATTTGAAATCCTGATAATTAGTGTATTCAGTGCAGTCACAAAGTAAAGATTAATTTTTTCTAAAGCAAAGAAATTTATTTCCTACAAGTTTAAAGTGATCTATGCTGTTTAAATTTATCTAGGTATTCTGTAAAATAAGATTTTCAGGAAAAACTGTCTTCTACATCCCTATGTTGTAGAGATGATAATAAAGACTGAAAATCCATGACTGCTGTCTGTGATATACACTAGGATTATGACATAGAGAAGAAATCTTCTCAAAGGTTAATACTGAAACATTCAGAAAAGAAAAATTAGTATACTGGACCCTTTGTCACCACTTCAACATTACAGAAATCATGAAATACCCTTTTTATTTTGCAAAATTTCCTTCAAGTTCTGTCCTCCTTCAATGTTTGACTCCACTTGATACAATCCAGAAAATTGGCTACTTTCCTTGTAGCTACCTAAAAAATAAACTAAAACAATATACACACAACTCACACAGTAGAAGTTCCAACTTCTGTAGATTTAGCAATGTGTGAGAGAAAAATACCTCTTCTTTTGAGATACTGCTGGTTCATCTGAGGTGTGAATGTATGCAAACATAATCTTGAATCTAAACTAAAGTCCCCCAGATATATTTTGTATCATCACCTTCCACAATTTCTGGTATTTTTAAATGTCCACAGAACACACAATGACTTAAATGCATTTTTCTCTTGCAGCAGTGTGTGTTATGTACATCTATTAGTATTTTTGATCTCAGGTGCCTAGAAGCTTGTGTATCTCTTAATGAATCTAATAAATGTATGTCTACACTGTACCAAACAGTGCCATCAGGCTTCTCTAGCACTTCCCTGATTCCTGTGCCAAGATAATTAATTAAAATATCAGCTAAGATCTGCTGAATCAAAGAGCAACTTCTGAGAAACATCACTAATAACTTCATCTGAGCCTAATATTTTTCTTCTTCTAATACTCTTGAGTGTTAACCATTTAGTCAGGCCATAATTATTTCACCAATTACCACATTTTCCATCTCAATTAACAAGCTTTCTAACATCAGCTCTTCCAAAGTTTCACTGTGGTCCAAATAATGAGATTGACCACATTCCATCTGAAGAAAAAAAATATGCACATAATGATGCTAAATATATGCTGCTAATGTATCTCACTATTTTCTTCTTATTCCTTCATTTCCTCACTTCATTTGCATTGACTGGCCTGGAAAATGCTTCTGGATGTCATGTGTCATAGTTGCACAGGTACTCAACCTTTCATTCAGGTTAGGATTTCATTTACCCCTTCACAGAACTGTATATTATATATGATGTCTGAAAGAGCCAAGATCACTTTAATGTTGTGAAAGTATAGATGCTCCCGAATCTACAGTTTCATGCACCAATTGTTTCCGATTTCTCAATTGAAGATTACCTGGTCCCTTTTCTCATTTGAGAGCATTATAGCCTCTGAGTTTCTACTTACCTCTTTTTTTTTTTTATCCTTTACCTACTCATATTCTTCCTTACGCTATAAGTTTTGGTTTTGTTTTGTTTTGTATTTCCCAAGTTCTAAGTTAAGATGCTTTTTGGTTCCTGATTGTTAAACATAGAAGATTACCAAGTACTTTCCCATTCCCATTCCCAAGTACCAATTCTTTCCCATTTCTGTTATGTTATTAAATAATTTCCAAAGGATACTGAGGATAAAGAGTGGCAACTAAACTCCTTCCACAGTTTCACTCCACACCATTACCCTCTCTTTTTTTTTCCCCATCCTCATTTGGATTATGGGTTTCTGTTTGTTCTAGTATTTAATGCAAAACATAATACTCCTCATCTAATATTGGGCCTCTTGGCTCTTCAGTTCACTTGCCTTTATTAGTCAACTGACACTGTAAAAATATCCTCCTTGGAAATTAAAAAGTTTAATTACAGATCTACTTTCATTTAGTCTTTTCTTTAAACTGATTTATGATATGAACAAGTCCAAAATTAGCCTACATAGTTATACAGATTCAACCAGTATATATAACTAAACAGTCTGCCCAGTCTTCGTCACTAGCTTATACACTGTTTGAACATTACATTCTGGAGTCTAACTAATTATAAGTAATGTCTGATTACTTGATCCAATGATCTACTACTAATATGGGCAAAACCAGTTTTCTTACAGGTATACAGATATAAACAGGAAAACTTCGTATTTGTTTTTTTTTTTTTTTTTTTTTTTTTTAATTTTGTTTTGTTTTTATTTTAAATAGATTTGTTTTATAATCATATTCATAGAATCATAGAATCATTGAATGGCCTGAGTTGAAAAAGATCATCTAGTTTCAACCCCCCTGCATGGGCACATCTAGCTTGGCTGGATACTTCATAAAAGGAGAGGGAGAGTTCTTGTAAAATCCATTACTGTTTTTTTAAATGGACTTTACCCTGAAAATTCATTTTTTGCATTTGGGTGTTACTTCTGTTTTGATTTTTCCTCTTTTGTTCTTCCTCTTTCTTCTCTTATGTTGCATACAAAATCATAGTAACCTGAAACAAGGCTCCACATGGTTCTGTGTAGTATCAGGATGACTAGAGTGGAGCCAAATCTAGTAAATGCTGCTGTGAATAATCTTGAGTTTTTCAGAGCAATATTGATTCACCATTCTGTTTCTCAGCACATTGGTTCTGAAAGGATATGCTTTTTTTTCCATTTTCATCACACTGAAGCAATCTGATGGTTCTTCTGGACCCTGATCACTAAGAGGCATGACTCAAACACCTCACCTGGTCTGCAGTTCTTTAAAGAGACAGAACTAATAAATTCCATTGCTCACTTTTAACTGTGGAAAGCCAGAAACCCAGTTTTATGAGCAGAGAAAGCTAAGGCCTGCAGGGCTTGAAGGATCAAATGCTGCTTTCATGCTCATGCATTTCATCTGCTCTCCATGTAGGTCATCCTGGAAGAGGACAACACTGGATGAATTTCATATTGTTTTTTCATCATCAATTTCATCATTCATTGGATGAAATTTAATATTTTACTAAAAGTTTTAATCTCAGAGAAGCAGGTCTAATGGAAGGATCGAAGGACGGACTACATCAGATTATCTGCCACCTAGGGAAGGTATCCTTAGATGTGGAGAATGAATGTTTGGTTTCTATCATGGAACCATAGAATAAAAACTGAATTTAAGTTTAAAACAAAGTGGTTTATAAGCTTCTGAGGGGAAGAAGGGAAAGACAAATGTTTATTCTTTATTATTCTTGCATGACCTACATACCTGAACATAACCTAGTTATTTTCCCTGTGCTCCAATTTCTACAAATCAACAAATACTCATGTAAATAAAATAATCTTATTTTACTATATATATGGTATATTTAAGGATGAGTTTTCTCAACATGTATATCTCAGAAATTGTATGAAAATCCCTCCCAATGACATGAGTGGCACTCTGTGAAACACAAATATCATAATCTTCATTTTGACATACATGAAAATGACTAAGAAAAAGCTTGACAATGGAAACAATTCTTACATCTCCATAAACAATGGTCATCTCCTCAACTGTGGGCTCCCTTCCTCTCACCTGGTTATGCTCTCTGGGAATCACCACAAAAATATGTTTTTTCTTAACTCACGAAGTGCATGCTATTTTTACGCATGAAATATTGCCATCAGTAAAGTAATAACAGTAATAACATCTGTTTCATGTGTTAATGATCATATTTTCATATTGATTTTGAGTTGTTTTTTATTAATGTAGCTTTATATGTACAAGTTTTATTGAGTTCAGTGGGACAGATAATGAGTGGTAAGATTGTATTAGTAATTTCCAGGCATTGATCAAGTTAAATATCTATGCACTATTCAAATGCCAAAATCATTCAGAAATGAAAACATTTTGAGGATCTATTTTTACTCAGATGAAGAGAATTATAGAATTATTGGATAATTCAGATTGGAAAGGCTCTCAAGAGGTCATTTAGAAAGCAAAATGCCTTTAGTTGTAATGTCAGATTTTATGTGGAACTATTTGCAAATGAGAACAATCTTTAGAAATACTGTTAAAATGGTAGAACAGCTATCATTTCAATTTTAATCTCAATTTTCTCCTTTCATTATTCGACTTCCAACTTTTCCTAAAAGTAAAATAGGATATTCTTCACCAGATTTTCTAACAGAATATGGACTTCCATTCATTTCCATTGGATACTGTTATTGTTTCCTGCAAATACATTTACCACTACAGGAAAATTAAAGTAAAATAAAGGAAAATAAAAGATTGTACTCTTTTTTAAAGATGAAGTAGCAAATCCTGTTTAGATTCTCAAACTGTTTATTTTCCTTAAGATTTTATACATCGTCATTACTGTACATGGTCTTTGTGTATGGTAAACAGATGGACCATCCTTCATCTTTTCTTTGAGTGAATGCATCTCTCTAAACATGTTGTCTTGACATAACTGCACTACAACCCTAAGTGTTCATATTTTAATAAAATCTGATTTTATGTAAACAGAAGTGGAAAACACGCAGGTTCTCATAATCTGAACTATTTCACTTTGACAGCCAGGCACTAATGCATATGCGTAAAATGTTATTGGAGCTGTAGAGGTTTTGCTGTTTCCCAGTGAAATACCTGAGGAAATCAATCTGAAAGAGCAGTCAGAAGGGAAGGTCAACAAGCTAAAAAGAAGGACTATTTCTATTACACAATGAAAAGAGTGCTGCGGTCTCTGAAACTTAAGATAAATAATATTGCTGATAAGAGAAGACATATTTCTTTCCATTAATACAATAACTACCCAGATATTCTGGTTGAGAACTTATTTCTACTTCTCCATGATGTATGAGCACACCTAGCCTCAGCAAACTTCATCAAATTCTGCATCATAATCCATACCATGATGCAGAATAATTGAGGATGTTCTGCTGCTAATGAAGAGCTGTATTTAAAGGAGGGTTCACTGTTATAGCCTGCAGCAAGAAAACAACATTAAGAGTAAAGATCATCATTTAAACCTTAAAGCTTGTTTACGACTCCTGCAACAAAATGACTTCAGAGTACATAGTTAAGAACCTTGGTTATACAGACGTAACTTTCGAATATTTTTCCTAAAGTGATTGCATGCTTATTTCTTTCATCTTCCCAAACCATCTTTGTTTACTTCATAAGGCTCTACAAATGTTTCTGGCAATTCAGTAAAAGCTAAATCTTCTAGTATGTAAAGCCCATCATCCTTTTTTCTTGACCAAAACTTCTGGGGAAAAAAAAAAAACAAAAAACAAACAACTTCAATGGAACATTTTTTGTTTTGTTTTGTTTTGTTTTTCATTTTCAACAACAATGTGTAAAAAAATTAAAACCTTAGGAGCATTCAGCATTTTTATGGAAGAATACATTGTTATATCATTGATGTTACACTGATGTTGTCAAGATTGATACATTGAAATGTAGCAATCTGTCAGTAAGTTTAAGTTAATTGTCCAGAGGATGCTTTTGGTTTTAGGCAAAGAATAGGATCTCCCTGGACTGAATTCCTCACCATCCTCTTTTCAGCAATCCTGGGAGAAGGGACAGGATGTCAGTTAATATGACTTAGTATGACTGCTCTATGACTGCTCAAATTTTTTATTTGAAAAGGCATTCTTTTTGGATGAAGCAGATGGATTTTTAAAGTGTCATGTAAACATGATATGCTTTTAAAAACATATGAACACAAAGCATAAAAAACCCCACAAAAAACAACTGCAAATGAAAAAGAAACAAATAACCATCACCCACCAAGCCCACATAAAACCAAACTGCCAAGGTTCCCTTTCATCTGTATTATCCCCCTCTGCTTCATTAATTAAATAGGAGTTGGGAAGAATGCTGAGGAGATGAAAGATCGGTTGTAACAAAAATAATTCATGGATACTGGGCATTAATCAGATTGAAAAGACCCTATTTCCTAAATAGTCTAAAGAGTGAGAAAGGCTGCTTGGTGAGGTTGGGTTGTATGACCACCTTAGAGCAGAGCTGAAGTGTGGCTCTAAGGATTGCAGTGGTACAGTGTAAAGCTCCCCTCTGAAGCTTAACTAACAATCTACCTTAAACACTGTCATGGCCCAATGATTTGGAAATAAAAAAAAAAAAATAAAAGAAGAAACATAATTTTGTGAATCAAACCAGTGAAGAGGATTGGCAAGCTAAAATTTACACTCCCTTTAGTAGAAGCAGGAGAAGAAATGAAGCATTTACAAATCACTGTTTCAAACAGAGAGCAAGTACAATGGAGTATGTAGACATTCTGAGTTCCAAAATCGGAGGTCCACATTTTAAGCAGGAGGAAACAGAAATGAGCAGTTCTTGAGAAGTCATCAAGCATCACATGATAATTGACATTCCAGCATCTTCCAGAGAGATATTTACTTCCTTCATTAAGGATAAAAAATTAATTATTACTGATCCTGCTCTGGAGCTGATAGACAGGATGGTGTCTAAGGACAAGGTGACTTTCTTCTTTTTATCTACAGGAGAGAGTAAAGAATTCCCTTAAATGACTCTGCAGTTCATATCTTTAAGGAGGCATTTAATAAGTTTGTTAATAAGTGGAACTCAGTTTAACCAGGCATATCATGAATGGGTGGGAAATGGTGCTCAGCAATATGTATTACAACATAGCTACTAAGTCTACCTTAAATATTAAATAGACATGTCTATGTGTTTGGGCTGAAGTGCCCCCTCAGCTATTACCAAATTAAATTTAGAGACTATTTATGTAGAGAAACAAAGGACCATGCCAAGTAATAACTTATGTACATATTTTTTCACTCTTTTTCTCTCTTCCTAATGAATTATGCCATCAGGTATTATGAATTAGTCATTTGAAACAGTAGATCTCTGAGACGGAGTGTATCCTGTCTGCTTCTTCCATCCTAACCAAGTATTTGTCTTCAAGTGAAGAACTCAACGGCAAAATGTTGAGATAATTCCCCCTGTAATTCACATAATGTGAATAAAGCAAGACAAAAGTGTTAAGTGTCTTTTGAGTTAAGTATTCGAGACTCTAAACATATCTCATTTACAGCAATTTTTTTGAGAACATTTAATACCAGCAGATCTAGCTTGAGGTGTTTCTAGAAATAAATAACTCCAGGGTTTACACAAGGTTTGCTGCATGCTTACAATATCTTACTTTACTGATAGTACAACTGAATGTGAACAGTATACGTGAGAAAATAGTGGAGAACTCTCTCATAGACCACTTCACAAAATAATTGTTGCTATGTCTATAGTATTGATCAGAAAGAGCTAAGTGTGCTAACCCAAATAATGTCTAGCTAGTATGTTGCAATTTCTCTGTCGTGGCTGCATTCTTCTTCAAAGCCTTGCTGTGCATCTATCTTTCTCATTTTTCTTCAGCACTTCTTAAACCAAAGTAATCCAAGCTCTGTTCTGATTGTACATGAAATCTACAGGGTATAGAAGTGATAAACTGCATACAAACATGAGCTACAGGGATGTCTGGGAATTTGCTGTTGTAAGACTCACTGGGACAAGGCAATTGCTTGCTGGCTGCAGGTTATCTTCCATTAACTGTGTCATAGTCCTTCCAGTGGATTACAGTGATTACGAATGACAAAACACTTTCCTGTGGATTTTTGGAATTAAGCCACAGAGGCTAAATCACTTGAGTTCAGTTGCAGGGCAGCAGCATAGGAAAAAATATTACACTTTGCAACTAGATTTAAAGTCAAAAAAAATAATGATAGTGTTCATAGTGTTGTCTTACTCTTGCACAACTGAAGCCTTGATATCTATTCAAATCTCTTCTTAATTTTATATTTCATACAGAATATGATAATATTTGGTTTTGATTCAGACTAACAGCTCCAACTCTCTTATAAAAGAGAAATGGAAAAAAAAAAAATCAGTAAGAAAAGAAAATAATGTCATTGTATAAAAACCAGGAATCTTTTGTGAATGACAAGCACAACAGACAGCTGAGATGCCCTATGCCTTATTCAGTAAAGCTGTAGTCCATCTCCCTGTAAATATCAGATATTAGACATTAAATTGTAAAAGGTAAAAAAAAAGATGAGAGTGTAATTTTTTTCTCTTCTTTAGTGTATTTGAATGCACACATAGCAATTGGACTGACAGAAGCCCATACATTGGAATATATAATTTAGTACATATAGTCTGTGCAATTGTATATGTCCTATCTATTTTCTATGTCTGTTTCATTGTCATTCTTATTTGCATTTATATGCTTGGTATGGAAATAACAAGAAACCAAAAGCCTTATCCCACTTTGTCTTCCAAATTTCAGAAATCGTATATTCTGTTATTCTTGCTGGTCAAGTTTTATTATGGTCAAGTTTATTATTATACCCTTTGCAATTTCATTATACAGGTGAATAAATTTCAGATGATAAAAATGCTGAAATGACTCTTACATAGAAAGGATAAATTTACCCATAACATCAGTCCCAAAGCAAATTTACATTTGCAAAATATATTGTCTTGTAAAACTGAAACTAGATTGGTAGCTTATTCTAGAAATAGAAGCTTGCTACTTTTACTATTTTCAGTTATGTTTGGACTTTGCGCTATAAATGTATTTCATTCCATACACTTTTCTAAAACTGCTTTCTCTGCTTTGAAAAGAATGATCATAGAATAGCTATTCTTTGGTTAGTTTTTCTCACTTAACTCCTTATTTTCTTTCCTTCCATTCTCGGGATGGATTTTTTACTTTGTATTTTAATCAGGATGGCCTAAAGAATTGCACCCAATAGAAATCAGACATGTTTGCTGAGAATCCATAGACAACCTATCCCATGGCAACAATTTATGCAGTAATTGCAATGTGGGTTCAACTTTGAAGTATATTGAAGCTATACAAACTAATGAATTTCCTTTAGTGCTCTAGAGGAAAAAAATCACAAGATCTGGAACTGAATTAATGCTACAGTCTTAATCATCTCACATCTACCATAAGGTAATGTTCTCTCAATTATAGATCCAGCTGGAAATGGCTTTAAAGCTAGATTACTCTTCTGGTCTTTCTTGGCTAAGTGCTGCAACAGAAATGTCTTGACAACTTTATTAATAGAATCGCTGCTAACACTAAAATGCAGAATATATAGCACTTCACATACCACACACAATACTGTATCTTTTTTACCTAAACCTAGTTTCTGAAGCAAACTAATTTTGCATCATTTTAATAAGGCTGAGAATTACATCTCAAGCTTGATACACAAGTACTGTAGTGGTTCATCAGTTTGAACAATGTCACTGGAAAGTTTCTAGGCTCTCTTGCAGGGCTTTATGTTAATGAAGAAAGAGCATGAAGAGATTTCAGTCAGAACTCAGTTATTGTTCAGCCACACTGAAACAAGAAGTGTAGTAGTAAGTTAAGAAAAAATTGAATATTGCACTTTCCTTCAGCCTGACTTGAAGAAGGATTTTAGTTTGATAATTCAATCAAGATTCTCTTACTCAGATTAGACTAATCTACTCACTCCTTCTATTATGTCTACTGACATCACAGTAGCTGCAAAATATTTGTTTTACAGTCTTCCAAAGAAGATTTTTTGCTTCTAGCCTTTGAGATCTTGTAGTATGGTGCCTTTCTATTGTCTTTCTCCTTGCTGTTCTTCTGAGCCTAAAAATTAATGTCACTTTGTCTTCATTTGCTTTTTACATTTTTTGAAATAACTTGAAAACATGCTCAACTAGAATATCTATTATGTTTTTTGCATTTATCAGAACTCAAAAATCAAAATCACATTAAAGTCATGAAGCTCAGCTATTTAATATTCAGTTCTACAATAAAACTCTCCTATACTTTCTCCATAGTACACTTCTGTGATTCACTGGTCACGCTGCTCAGCTTCATCTTTTGAGCAATGATGGAACATCTTCAAATAAATTTTAATTTCTCTTTTGCATATCTGAATTTATTATTTTTACTATTTACCATGCAAAATTGTGTACAATGGAAAAATGTAGATACTTCATAAACAATTTTGTTATTCATGCAGAATGACTGTATGCTGGACAAATCCCATCCTTAATGAAAACGTGATAAATGTAGCTATTTCTGTCCAGTTAGTGCATGTGTACACTTGGGAAGCTTAGGTTAAGGAGTTTTAAAAGTCTTAGCATTATATAGTTGTTACCTGCATTCAAGCTTTGCTGTATCAGGAGTACCTGGCTTCTTCAAAACTGGACTATGGGATTGTAAAATGGGTCTTTACAACATAAACACAGTACAGTACTCATTTCCTTCTCCCAGTCTGAGGTGGCTGCAATGTAGTATGTATGTGCACAAGCTAGTTTTCATGGAGCTGGTCCAATTCTGAGTAGCAGCAAGAAGTGAAGGTTGGCATCGTCATACAGTTGGGACTATCGCCAAATACTTGACTTTTGGAAAGCTGTGAAAAGACTAACAGTCTGCTTCAAAAAAGAATAAGCTGCTTGCTTAATAACCATGTTTCCATAATGTTTGCTGATCGAGAAAGAAAATTATACATTTCACAGATGCTTGGATCTGGGAAGAAATGATTTTTCAGGGATGTCACCACGGATTGGAAATAAGGTCAGGGCTTGGATAACATTTTTGAATTAATTTCTCTTTTCCCACTGATGACAACTAGGTGTTTTCTCTTTCTTGCTGAGTCCTGTTTAGACTAATTAACTTGTCTCTGCTGCACTGCAACCAACTCACCTTTTCCAAAGTGACTAGTTTCACCAATTTTTCTCTGTAGCCTTGCCTTCTCTTAACAAAAAGAGAACTTTAGTTTTTCTTTGTTTTGAGAAGAATTGAAATTATGCCTTTTAAACAATTCTGAAATCTTTTTTGAGTCTGTACAAAAATGAATCCTCTTTCATAAGTCTCACCTCTTCAATAAATTATAGTTTACTTTTTGTTTCTCAGTAGTTTGCTGAGAGAAATGTTGACAAACTCCAACTGACAGAACTCAGAACCTTATAACATCAAGTATGATGAAACCTGAAAGTGCAGCAGAATGATCAGCTACACTTTGAGCTGCAGGATATAGCCTATTGATTTGGAGCTGTTGACTGCAGCGCAGCGTAAAGGCATTCAAGCTGACTGTCAACTACCTAACAGATGTTCAAGTTACCATTTAGCTATGGGATGGGAGACCTCAAATCAGGGTCACCAAATCAGCCTTAGCTGACTGACTGCTGGCAAGCAAAGTGAAGTCTGAGAATGCATCTTACTTTCCAGCCCAGTTCAGTAACTGACATCGCAATGAAGGATCAGCAGCTCCGCATTTATACCTAGGCAATCTGACAGACGTGTACTTAATTTCGTGCTTAAGGAAAATAATGAGTCATTTGTTAAGTCAATCATAGTGATAATTTTTCTTTTAGAGTATGGAAAAATAACATGAAAATATATGTACAGAAAGAGCAGAAATGAGCAATTCGTAACTTAATCATAGCATCACCATGGTTGGAAAAGGCCTCCAAGATTATCCAGACCAGCCGTCTACCACCAATTTTTCCCTCCTATAAGATGTCTCTTAATAAAACATTGAAACATTTATTGAACACATCCAGAGAAATCTAAGAAACCTTAAGAAAGCTTGTTCTCTAGTTTGCGGGTCAGCTTGAATCTTGTAGACGTTTCCACTGTGCTGATAGATTTTTCTTCAGGTTATGATCTTCTAGAACTTCAGACAAGTTTCCATATGATATCATACATTGCAGAGACAACTATGTTGGACCAAATCACTTTAAGTTTAAACTCTGAGAGTTGCAGATGGGCATTTTTGAAAATTCTGTGGGGCACTGAATGGAACAGCCTTTAATTCATTGAAAATAGTGTGCAACAGAAATTGAATCAACTCTGGAACCTCTAACAAGATCCTTCTTTAAAACTGTTCTTGCTACATAAAGCCTAAATAAATTTGAAAACCTGTCCTTTGACTCTTGAAGTCAACTCAGCTATTTATGTAATAATGACACAAGGTAGGCAGATCTACATGGCATTCTTTTAATATATTGTGTAACTGAAGGAACAGGCAGACATGACGAGGTAACTCATTAGTGCACATTAGCATGACATTTATTAGAGTTTTCAGTATGTAATACTCAGTAAAACTTCTGTGTTTTGAATAGTGATGATAGAAAAAGTAAGGTAAAAAATGTCATATTTTCAAAATGTGTTTTCTGTCATTTTTATTAATGACCTTCACAACCTCGTAGCATTTTCTGAGAAACTTCAAAATATTTATTCTTAATGGAATCTTTGTGCAATCAACAAAATCCCAGAGAATTTATCTGTAAATATGAGAAAGCATTGAGAGAATAGAAAAAAAAAAAAATAGGTGATGTTAAAATACTGTCTTTGGAAAATCTAGCAGTCAGGGCACATGAAAAGGTAAACAGAAAAAAGGAATGAAGAAAATACTATGTTGAAAAAATTTTAGAGTTCCTCCTGCTTTTGCTCAGCTTAGTTCACCATTAGTCAATACCACCTCTAGTGCTGCAGAGAGATTTTAAGAAGAGTGCCTATAAAGCTGCATGTATCTGTTACTCACAGATGCATATTTTCTCAGCATTTTAAAGCAAGTCCTATCCATCTTAAAAAATGCAGCGTGTCTAGTAAGATGATATTCTAGAAATTAAGGTAAAAATATAAATGTAACTGCATGAAGCAGTAACTGTAACTGCACTAAAAAACAAAAACTTTTTTTTTTTTTTTCCATTTCAAGAATTAGCAAATTAACCTGGAACAATTAAAAAATCCATTGACTGCAATATAGTGATAATAATATCTGTTCATTATATGGGTATTATTAGTCAAATCAAATATTGCCCTTAAGTCACAGAAACAGCCATATGTCTTAAGCAGTGTATGTTTTACTGAATTTAACCACAATCACAATATTAATTAGGTTAGCTGCTTGTGCAAAAGTAAGTATCACTAATCAAGGCAGTATAGGAAACTGACTGGCAGCATGTGATAGAATGGAACAATCCTTACCCCAGAAAATCTGATGTTACATTTCTGTCTACAGGCTCAGTTCTATGGTAATAGTCAGCTATATGGTGAATCTGAAGTAATACAATTAAATCAGTGGAATTACTCTGGATACTCTCCAGCACAACAATGCACAGGTTTTGGCAGTGGGTACTCAGCAGCTCATAGAAATCTGACTTGTACTCTGCATTCTGGCACAAGTCTTTCAGATAATTTCTGACAGCTTTCTGGTAAAGGATTTTTCCTGGAAAACTCTGGAAGAGTTGTAGGATGTACTGTTTTGGAGGCCCAAAAGAACTAAAACATTCATATGTATAAATATAATATGTGAATTATTTCTCTCTCTGCATAGATATATAGTTGATAAGTCTCCCACACACTTGTATGTATAGTTATGACTAGTTATTTAAACTGGGAGAGCATGATGCAGAGAATCAATGAAGAAGAGTCAGTGCTTGAAGTTGATCGAGTTGCATTTCAGGAATGCACACCATACTTATATAACTAAAAAACTTTGTTTTGAAAAAGCTGACATTTTTTTTCCACCTGTCTACTCCTGCACATTCTCTGAGCACTTTCAAAGTATACTTCAAATTAGTAGCTGCAAACAGATTTCAACAGTGTAATTTGTTACATATACATTAGTCGGTAGAGAGATGACAATGACTGATTTATGTAATGACAATAATTTGTCTGCAAATTTGTTCTTACTTGTTTCTTCTGCCTAATTTCCTTAAATGTTTGTTTCAAGTATCTTAAGTGTCAGTTGAAGAGCTTTATTTACTAGAAAGTGACAAAAAAATTCTTCTAAAATTTGTTATGATCTATGCATGTACAGAAAATGGAAATAAAAATTAGGACTGATTGGTGTCTTGTGCTTTTGTGAGCAGGGACAGTGCCTCACATCCTTTTCTCCAAATTAGAAAGATTTATATTTGTTGGATAGACTGATGGACAAGGAACCGCTTGCAAGGTCATACCCAGAGTGTAATGATCAATGGATCAGCATTCAGATGGAAATCAGTAACAAGTGGTATCCCTCAGGGCTCATTAATGGGACAGACACTCTTTAATATCTTCACTGATGACATAACCAGTATTCTTTAATATCTTCTTTGATGACATCAACAGTCAGATCAAGTGCACCCTCAGCAAGCTTGCAAGCTGTGGGTGTGGTTGACACATCTGAGGGCCAGGATGCTATTCAGGATGTTCTAAACAGGCGAGGTAGAGGGCCCAGATGAACCTCATGAGGTTCAGTAAATCTAAGTGCAAAGTCTTGCACTTGAGCCCTCAGTGTGCCTTTGCTGCTCAGAAATCCAACCATATCCTGGGCTGCATCAAAAAAATGTGGCCAGAAGGTTGAGGGAGGTGATCTTTCCCCTCTATTCTGCTCTGGTAAGGCCTCATCTGGAGTACTTGGTTGAGATGGGGAGTCTTAGTACAGGAAAGACACAGATCTGTTGGAGGGTGTTCAGAGGAAGGCCCCTACTATCCAAGGGCTGGAACACCTCTCCTCTGAGGACAGGCTGAGAGAGCTGGGGCTGTTCATCCTGGAGAAGGCTCCAACCATTTTGGTATCTGAGGGGGACTGTAAGATAGAAGGGGACAGACTCTTTGTTAGGGTCTGTTGTGACAGAACAAGGGGAAACGGTTTCAAACTCAAAGAGGATATTCAGGTTGGACATAAGGATAAAGGTTTATTACAGTAAGGGTGGTGAAGCACTGTCACAGGTTGTCAGATATGTGGTGGATGCCCTGTCCCTGGAGACAGTCAAGGTGAGGCCGGACTGTGCTCTAAGCAGCCTGATCTAGCTGAAGTTGTCCCTGTTCATTGCAGGGAAGTTAGACTATATTACCTTTAAGGGTCTCTTCCAGTTCAAACAACTTCAAGATTTTACAGTTCTATAATTTCCTCTGGGTTCAACCTTCATAAAGCAGTTAAATATACTTAACACAAAATCTGTTTAGTGATCAGTACCATGTGTTTACATACGTAGGGAAATCACCCAAAGAGCTAGTTGTTGGTGAAATACTGTTTGAGTGGTATCTGTTTTGGGAGACCTGTGGACTCTGCTTTAAGTAAGTGAAAGGGACTTGAGGAGATTGGATGATCAGCTACTGCCTTTACTAAAGACAGCTCCCAACCACAGTGGGAGTACACATGTAGTTTTCAACCGGCTGAGGGTAGGGATCATGCTTGTAAAGGAATTAGGCAGACAAGAATAGGCAAAAAGTTTGCCTGGTAGAGCTCAAGTTCATATTCTTCAGGTGTTCACCTGGGGTTGGTGCCCTCAACCTTAAATGGACAGTAAGGGCAGAATGAGACAAACTTTGTGGAAAAATTACCAGGAATTAGGATACTTGCCTTGGAATATAATAAACTAACCAAACTTTGCTCAAGAGTCAGACTGAATGATGTTTATTTCATCAGTCTGAAACTCTTATGATACCAGATATTACTGTGGATGTCTAACCAAGCCAAACTAATCTCGTATAGATTAGTTGCTGTGAGACATTTCCCCTCATATGTGCATGCCAGGTCCCATTATCCTCAACACTCAAGTTGAAAGTAACCAAAAGTGGAAATAAGTAAGAATCAATGAGCTATGTTAATGGGTGGTTTGGGCTTTATTGAAACCTTTCAGGGCAGTCTGAGGAGGGAGAGGGAGTGCTTTTGAATTTCTGTCATTGCTTATCAAGCTTTTTTTGTGGCAAGGAAATTCACGTTTGCTGATGTGTTCAGAAACAGTACATTTTTAATCTAGGATTATATATGGAATATATACTGGAAATACAAACAGTAGCTCAGCACTGATTTGTCATGTTTTCTTTTAAGAAGGATGAAAAAGATAAGGTATAGCCTTGTCCTTATTGAACAAGTCCCAAGTGTCTAGACAAATAGGTAGTGGTGTAAATAGAAATCACCTATCTGTCTTTAAGGGACTTATAATTTGAAAACACCTTTCATTCAAATGCTACCAAGGTAAAATCTGGCTTCTGAAATCAACTGTAAAAATCCCATCAGCTTCAAAGGAACTGGAATGTCAGCCTTACCATTAGTTTCAGTAGAGGATCGGTTTTGAAGAATAAAAAGTCTTTGATGTTTCTTCATGGGAAAATGTTTTGTTGGGACTCTGAGTTATAGTAAAAGTTTCCTTATGTGGGAATGATATTGTAACATTTTTTTAGATTTCATTTCATTAATATCTGCAGCAAGGACTCATGCATTCAGGATGGGATATAATGCCAGACTCAGGAAATTGATAGCTTTAGGGTCATTTTTCTGCTTGACATTTGATAGACACTTATTATGCATTAGAACCCACCAGTTTAAGGTTTCTGTTGCCCTCTTTCTTATGTTTTAATAAAAAAAAAATAATAGAAAAATAAAAAGTTTTGTGACTTATATACATTAACTATATTATATAGAGGAATTTTCCTATTTTACTATAATGCTCTACAGTACTGGGATGGATGCAGGTGGTGTGGCAGTAGAGGTTGAACCTTCCCACCAGTATTCCATCACATTTTGTTGCCATGTGACAGATGGCAGCAGAGGAGCAATCTGACACAATGGCATCTGACATAGAAGTGCATATGAAGCAAAGTATGTATTTGAATCCTTCCATGTGGAAAAAATTGCCCCTGTGACATTTATAGAATTGTAGACTCATAGAATCACAGAATCACAGGAAAATAGAATGGTTTGGGTTGGAAGAGACATCAAAGATTACGAAGCTCCAACTCCCCTTGCTGCAGGCAGGGCTGCCAACCTCCATATCTAATACTAGACCAGGCTGCCCAGGGCCCCATCCATTCCATCCTTGAATACCTCCAGCAGTGAGGAATCCACAACCTTTCTGGACAGCCTGTTCCAACACCTTACCACTCTCATAGTAAAGAACTTCCCCCTGACATCCAACACAAATCTTCCCCCTCTCAACTTAAAATCATTACCTCTTGTCCTGCTATTATTTACCCTTGTAAAGAGTTGACTTCCCTCCTGTTTATAGACTCCCTTTAGGTACTGAAAGGCTGTAGTGAGGTCACCCCTCAGCCTTCTTTTCTCCAGGCTGAACAAGCTCATCTCCCTCAGCCCATCTTAGTAGGAGAGGTGCTCCAACTCCCTAATAATCTTTGTGATCTCTGGGCTCTCTCCAACAGCTCCCTGTCTTTCTTGTATTGGGGACTCCAGACCTGGACACTCACTGATGCTTCCTGGATGTTTCCAAAGATGAAACAGAGGATGTGAGCACAGTGAGGAGGCAGGGTGTGTGTTTAAGCAACAACTCTGTCATAGTATCTGTGAGACAGTAGGTCACCTTTGCTGGTGCAGATTTTTATAAGTGGCATGTTCAGTGCTGGTGAAAACACAGAGCTAATGGTGGCAATTGTGTTGAAAAATAGTGTTTTTGTAGTTGAGAATTTGCTATATCAAACAGTGCTTTTGTGCTCTTTGTTTCTGTTGTAGTTTCTATGGAAAGAAACAGGAGACACTACTCGCAGAGCTACCTACCTGTATGTTATATGTAGCCCAGAAAAATTCCTCTTCACTCAGTGAGGCCCATGGACAGCCAAAGGGTTAGACACCCATTAGGTCTAGATCTAATATCAATTGTAACTTTCTTAAAGGCTCTGGCACTGATATTCACTTTCTTAATGTTTATACTCAGAATAACAGATGTAGGCATTTGAAATCGATCATTTCTAGTTTTCAAACTAGTTTTCCCCATCTCTCTTAAGTCACAGTTGCTAATTTATCCTCATATGTCACGTTTTTTATTTTGTTTTGTTTTGCTTTGTTTTTTTCCCTAAAGGCATTGGGCTACCCTGTATATCATATCTTTAATTTTGGTTTGACATAGTCATCATCTTTATCAGAGCACTGTTTCATTGCTTTACTAGTGCTTTTGTCATTCTCCATGTTACCTTATCTGCCAATTCTGCAGTCTCTGCTGCTATTCCTCTCCACACATTTCTTCAGGCTTGATGTATATGGAAATCTGGAGCAAGTCAAGGAAACAGAATTTGATTAATTATACAAAAGCATTAAATAACAGCAGTTAGAAGAAAGAAATAACAAGTTCTATGGAAGATATATCTTTGTGCCTGAATCAATGAGCCTATTCATATGATTGGAAGACTCAGTGTGGAGTTTTCCTGTTGTTTATTTTTCAACATATGAAAAATTGTCACCTATATTCAGAAGTTCAACAATCACTTCCACTAAGAATTCTTTATAGAATAAATAATTGAACACCACTTATTATAATCAAATTTTTTATTACATTGCCATTATTTCACTGGCATAATTTTCTTGAATAACAAGTTTCCTGAAGGTAATTTTGACTTCTAAATTTGATTTTAATAAAGTAATTGATAAGCTGAGACCAAGTGTTGTTTTGAGGGAAAAAGAATTAGAAACATGCAGGATTCATGTTTTTTATCCTTTTTTTGTACCCAGTAAATGTACCCAGTAAACATTGCCTTCACAGTTGGCATGTGTTTACATGTTCACATTAGTATGTGTTCCCTTCATGAGACTGGATGTGAGGCTTGAGGCTGGCTCTGGAACTTCCAGGAATGGGGATATTTGCAGGTCTTCATTTAAGGGAAAGACATGCATTTCAAAATTATTTTAAGGCACTGTTAGATACTTGAGTCAAAGAAGTGCTTGAAGACATCCTGATGCAGGAAAATATTGTGTCAGCCACATATGAGTCACCAGCTGATAACTGCTAGCTTTGTTGTTTTCCAACTTTCTTACAGTGTGTATATGGAAATACATTCTGTCCTTGTTTGACTACAGGATCTATATAGGATCATAGGATCACAGAAAGCTGAGAATTGGAAGGAACCTTTAAAAGTTGACTAGTCCAGCTCCTCTACTATGAACAGGGACACCACAGCTAGACCAGGTTGCACAGAGCCTGACCCAGCTTCACCTTGAAAGTCTCTAGGGACAGGACCTCAACCTCATCTCTAGACAACCTGTTCCAGTGCCTTACTACCCTCACTGTAGAATACTTCTTTTCTTCTATTTAACCTAAATCTACCCCCCTGAAGCTTGAAGCAATTTCCCTCTGTTCTATCACCACAGACCCTTCTAAAGAGATTGTATCCTTCTTTCCTGTAGCTCACCTTTAGATAATGAAAGGCTGCCATCATGTCAACTCACAGCCTTCTCTTCTCCAGTCTGAACAGCCTCTCCATGTAGGAGAGACATTCCATTCCATGGACTATTTTTGTGGCCCACCTCTGGATGCGCTCCAACAGGTCTATGTCTCTCCTGTACTGAGGACTCCAAATCTGGATGCTCCCCTTTAGATACTGAAAGTCCATATGCACCTGTATGCTCCTTTGAGGTTTTGTGGAAGTTCCTTTATAGCAATCCCATATTTATTCTAAAAAAATGGTGAAGCCAGGTTTTCTGCTGATGATGATCATATTTACATTTGATAAAATCAGTTTTCTTGCACTACACTTCAAAGCATAGCTTTGATTAAAACATTTTAACTGGGAAGATTATAGTGTCACTGGTCAATGTTGCCTTATAACAGTTCATGAATTCCTATGTCTCCACCCCCAGGTAAGTGCCTCAAAATACAATACTAACAGATTCAGTAATGTCCTGGTGCCCTCTAAAGTGGGAACTTATTTTCATGCAGAAGATAGATGCAGAGGTAGACAGGAAAGCTTGTAATTCACAAGCATCCACATATGGGGGATATGATCTGCATCTACAGTAACCTTGCACATAGTCTGCTAGTACATTACTAAATACAAGAAAACATCTCACAAAATGCTGTCCTATAGGACAAACACCTGAATGAGATCTGTTACACACTGAAAGTATTTTTTCTGGCATCTGTAATTTGTCTGATTTCAGTCAGCATTCTCTCACAAGTAACAGGCCTTATTCTCAGTTCCCCAGCCAAGTTTTTTTCAGATTGCTGATGTAAACCAGATACTGTCCCTAAGAGACTATTTTTTTCAAATGAAGTTGAAATAATATTTCTTTAATATCCAATTCCTACAGTCCTTGCTACAACTCTAAGAAAGATGCACTTGAGCAATTTGCCTACTTCTGAGGGGGGCAGAGGAAGCATTCAATCTAAGTGAGGAAAGTGAGTGGTAAAAAGTACATTTCAAACTCTAAAAGATAAATTAGAATGAGTAATGTAAGATTTGCTTTTTTCTTCAGTTTTTGTTAATGATTTTTTTAATGTATATATTACTTTTACAATAATGTTTTCCCCTAAAATGTTTCCAACCTGCTCTTTCATATGTCCTCCAAATATATTTAGAAACATGTTCAGCATTCTTTCTCAAGTCATTTGGATAAAATATTAAGAATCCTAACCAGTGTACTGAAATAAAAACACAATTTAATAAAATAATCAGTTAGTGTTCTGGATCACATATGTTTAAAGTCTCAACATTTTCCCAATGACTCACATCAAATATTTTCATATGGAAAACATAAGTAGACATAGTTTATATGAAGATTTGCTATGATTTTGCAATCAGATTGATCATATACATAATAAATGATTTCCTACTGGAGAAGAAAGAAGTTCCCTCTTTCTCTTTGTGGACTTGTAAAATTCAGTACCTGAGACTGGAATCATAAATAAATCAAGCAAGAAAGCAGTGCAAGTCTCCAGAAAAATGTTATTTCCACATATTGTTTCCCGAGACTGTATTTCTGAAGCCCTATTGAGCGCATTAGCTTGGTAAGATTCTATTTTGTATGAAGTAATCACACTTTCTTTTAGAACAGTCTGGATGCCATTTATGGAAGATTTCTGATATTAGACCAAACAAGAATCAAGGTTAATTATAGGTATAAGTAGAATAAACAGGCTAGCTCCCAAAATTTTGGGTAGCATAACGCCATCAACTTTGCTTACAGTATTTGAAGTTCCCCCCTTTTCCTCTGGTCATTATAGAATATTTTTTTTCTTGTTTCCATCATGCTAACAATTCTTTTATCCTTTAAATGGTAAAAATAAATTAATCATAGAAACATAGCACTCTATGTTTCTATGATTAATTTATTTTTATAGAAATAGAATGACTTGGGCTGCAAGAGACTTTAAAAATCACTAGTTACATTCCCCTTACCATGGGCAGGGTTGCCATCCACTTAGCTCAGGTTACCCAGGGCTCCATCCAACCTGGCCTTCTGGGATGGGGCATCCACTTCTCTGGGCAACAATGTTACTCACTATCTCAGTCACTGCGTGCAATTCTGCGAACGTTCAATTAAGTATTTCCATGGTTTGAAACATGTGTTTTGGAAATGTCAGACCTCAATCTTGAATTTCATTCTATCCTGTATCGCTTCCAACATTTTCCTATTTCATGAAGTTAGTGGGTTTTTTGTTTGTTTGTTTGTTTTAAGAAAAATATAAATAAATAAAGTAACTAGAATCTTGTCCAATGCCATACAAATTTCTTATTTCTGTAATGGATTGACCTGCATTTTTTAAGTGTCAGCTCAAGTCTACAACAGAAAAGGCAAGCATTCCTGATCTGTTTCTACTGCAGTTTTACTAAAAGTATGGAATAAATCAGTTGTAAGAAAGTCGTACGGAAGCAAAAGTTCAGTGTTTCCCAAAATACTGACTTAAACTTCTAAGGAAGGAAATCCAGAGGACTTGAACTGTAGTTTTAGATGTGGAATACGAAGTTATGAAATAACTAAGGAATTTTTATTGTGTACTTTCATTTGTATGAAGTTGCTTTATGCTTCAAGAAATAAGAACCTTATGTTGAATTTTCTAGGCTACCATTAGGTTTATGACCTGCAGACATTTGCCCATCTGTTACAATAGTTTTCAGTGAATGAAGCAAAGGCAATGCAAACATAAATGAGTGTATTTTAATTAACCTACTTTTGTACACTAAAATTATCTTGCTCTGGAAGCAATTGCATAAGTTTATACTTGCATATGCACAAGTGAAAAAATAAACTTTTATAAACTTCAGAAAATTACCTGAGGAAGCAGGTGCCTATTTTTGTTTATTACTCTTCCAGCTGAAGAATTAAGGAACAACAGAAAATGTGAATCTCAACACAATTTTACCTATTGAATGTTAGATGTAAAGAAGTAACTGAAATAGAGGATCATGGTTCACATAAGAAATGTCTTTGCATTAATGCAGGTGATGCTTAGCAGGCACGAAACTCAGAGCTGTATGAGTTTCCTCATCTTCATCACTGGTGCAAAACTAAGAACTATTGGTGATTGGTAGATGGTTGGACTGGGTGATCCTATGAGTCTTTTCCAACCCTGGTGATTCTATGATTCTATGACAACTTGGTTTTGAGATTAGTGCTGGCTTTCCATCTTTCTGTCCTATTGTCAGAGATTTTTGATTCCTAGTACTTTTAGAATGAATGGATGGTAAGCTGAATGTGAATTCTATTGATATTATAGGCAAAATGCTTATCCAGTGTGAGTAGTGTTTAAACAAATGTGATCTGTTTTCCTCCTTTCCACTGCTTCCTAAAATTTCCTCATTTTCCTTTTTCATACTAAATGTTATTCTTATTTATAGTTTAATTCCAATATGATTCTTACAGTAATTCAGACAAAATATGGGAAATTTAACCAGATGTTACACATATGGAACAAATTAAAACAAATAAACAAACAAAACAATAAAAAACTAAAATGGTTAGGATGTCATAAAAATAAACTTACTGATTTGTGTCTTGGCTTTCAAACATACCTTATGTGTGTGTGTTCTATCCTGGGAGATCAGATGGAACAAAAAATACAGCTCTCATGCAGATTCCCTTGGGAACAGAATCTTCCTCAAAACCATGCCTCTGTTTCTTTGTTGAAAAGGTTTAAAAGTAACTTAGGGAGTTTTAGATTTTTTCAAACTGAGTCATGTTGTGGATGACTCTGTAAGGATTTATCTTCAGTCACTCAATTTTCATACACTGAAGTAAAGAAAAATACAGGACATAGAAAACATCATCTCCCAAAAGAATGGTAGCTTGAAAAGGATAGAAAAGTTTAACGTCATAGGTTTATTGGAGCACTGGCTATCCATTGACCCAGAAGGCTCTGAAGCTTTCATAGAAAAGGGTATTCAGGTTTCTGTGCTTGTTTTCTATGTCAGGATATTTCTCTGAGTGTTGGAAGTGGGGAATGACATTCTTAATTTTATTTTCTAAAAGTGAATATTTTCATAATGTCCTTCTACTCTTGTATTTTGCTCATCTCTTGACTTGAGATTTCACATTTGGATGAAATCTTTTAAAAGAAAATCTCACATATCTCCAAATTTTATTGCTGAAAATTGCAATATCAACAAAAAACTGAAATAGCTTTGTGTAAATATCATATTTTCGAATAGAAAACCTGCAGAATAAACCAATTCTACAAGCAGTTACTTTTTTTTTTTTTTTCCTTCAGTGATCTGTTTGTGTTGTTTTTGAGAAAACTGCATACAATCTTAAGTGTTAAAAGAAATATTCTGTGTGTTCTCTGATGATATACTGTAATACAGGTAAAACAGAAATCTGGAAGAACTCACTGGTATTTTTATACAAAGTTCAGTTTTTAAAATACCACTTCTAAAGGTTGCTAAATATACTATACTCTCGTTTCATCAATGTAATTTAGAGCAGAGAAATTCTGCTGCCACAGTACTAGAGAGTGATTAGAATCAGGCTATTTATAAGTAGACTTTGTATACTAAGAAGAAATGCTGTTGTCTTTCACTGGAACATTGATAATACACAATTAGAGCTGAAATTAGTTCTTTCAAAGCTGAAATCATGATCAGTTATTTGGAATGACCAAATAGTTGTTCGCAGTGGCTTAAGTTAGAGTTAGAGATCATTCAGGACTTAAGAAACAATTTTCATTTTCTCTATTCAAATATATATATGTATTAATGAATCAGTTTTGCTTTTCCTAATACAAAACCCCACCTGAAAAGGTCATTTTCTCCTCTCCTATTTACTTTAGCCTTGTAGCTACTGTCTTGTTCAATTAGAACTAGCGATCAAATTAAAAGCTACCCCGGTGGGTGGCATAAGTTAAATATAAATTCTACAGAAGTAATGCCTTGCTATATCTAATAGATCTGGAAAACTCAATTAGATCTTTACTTGAATTAGGCTACTGAAGTTTTCCCTAGTTTCTTTATGAAACTGACTTAAATTAGAGAACTTCTGTCTTAAATGACCTCTTTCTTTCACACCATTCTCACCTGCCCTTGTGAAGCTTGGAAAATATATGGGCATTATTAAACTAATTTTCCACTGAATTTATTTGAAAACAAACAAACAAACAAACAAACAAAAAACTAGTATTACTAAATCAGGGAGTAGATGAAGTGTTTTTAATGTTTTTGTTTGTTTGTTTGTTTTCATTTGTTGTTTTAATAGTGATGAAAAGTTACTTGTTTATTATACAGTGATCAGTGATGTCAATGATGCCTGTGGACATAACTGCTATCAAACAAATAAATATCAGAAGAAACTAACAGAACAAAACAGTCAAATGTACTGTCTCTGATCAGGAAGCCTTTATCAAAAGTCTGGAAGCCAAAAATAAATGTCCATATTTTCCCTGGTGAAATACTGGTGATCACTGCAATAATGGTTTACTGCAAGGATTTTGCAGTGAACATATCTGAAGGTGGTTTATATTAATAGCAGACAAATTAATCTAAATCGTTATTGGAATTTTGACTTTGACACAGAAACAAATGGCTTTTTTCTTTTATTGTTTTTTTTTTTTTTTTCAGTGCCACTAAGTCATGCAATATGTTAGCCTGATATATTAAAATATGCCGAGATTGTAATGAAGAAACTTTGATAAAAGTTTTCTGGTGCTGAGATTTTTGGAAAGCCATTCTCTTTTTTAGTAATGTAAAGAAGAAAAATGACCAAAAGTATTAGAGGTTATATATAAAAGATCAAATAAACAGCCTAAATCTTAAGAGGATATATGTGGGGAATGATTCTCAAGAGGTATCCTATCTGTGATTCATGTAAGAACAGGTGTTCACCATGTTTTGCCAAGTTGAACAGAGGCTAACATGACAATATTAACCAAAACAGAAAAGTGATAACAAATTGATAGTGAAGCTTTGTCTCTTGGTAGTTCTGCTATAACAGCTTAAGCGTGGCTTACTAATGTCTTAACTTACAGAAACAGAAAGTGTTAACTGGCATTTTACTACCTCTCTACAACTTGTTGAACAACACAATTTATTTCTTTCACTAATAACTTTATTAGAGTATATTCTAGATGTGCTTTTTGGAACAAATAACAGTAGGAAGTAGTAACTTCCCTTCCCTTCCTTTCCCTTCCTTTCCCTTCCTTTCCCTTCCTTTCCCTTCCTTTCCCTTCCTTTCCCTTCCTTTCCCTTCCTTTCCCTTCCTTTCCCTTCCTTTCCCTTCCTTTCCCTTCCTTTCCCTTCCTTTCCCTTCCTTTCCCTTCCTTTCCCTTCCTTTCCCTTCCCTTCCCTTCCCTTCCCTTCCCTTCCCTTCCCTTCCCTTCCCTTCCCTTCCCTTCCCTTCCCTTCCCTTCCCTTCCCTTCCCTTCCCTTCCCTTCCCTTCCCTTCCCTTCCCTTCCCTTCCCTTCCCTTCCCTTCCCTTCCCTTCCCTTCCCTTCCCTTCCCTTCCCTTCCCTTCCCTTCCCTTCCCTTCCCTTCCCTTCCCTTCCCTTCCCTTCCCTTCCCTTCCCTTCCCTTCCCTTCCCTTCCCTTCCCTTCCCTTCCCTTCCCTTCCCTTCCCTTCCCTTCCCTTCCCTTCCCTTCCCTTCCCTTCCCTTCCCTTCCCTTCCCTTCCCTTCCCTTCCCTTCCCTTCCCTTCCCTTCCCTTCCCTTCCCTTCCCTTCCCTTCCCTTCCCTTCCCTTCCCTTCCCTTCCCTTCCCTTCCCTTCCCTTCCCTTCCCTTCCCTTCCCTTCCCTTCCCTTCACCAAGTAAGTGTTTTAAAACAAGGGATGACATAAGACATTATTTTCTGTAAGGTGACAAGGGGCTTGAGAAGAATAATTAGTTTACCACTGCACTGCGTTCAGAGCAGACTAAGACTGTTATTCCCTAACGCTGAGTAGACTGACAATCTTTTTCTAAAAAAAAGGGTATTTTACCTTGTACCCAGCAGGCATTAGGGAACATTCCAGGAAATGAGTGATCCAAAAGCTTTTAAACAAATATGAAGTTTTTTCTGCTTTTTTTTTTTGGTAAGTTTTGTGTAACTGTGATCAGTCTTCATAAGACACATGCAGGAAGTACTCAATTAAAGATACAACAAAATCACACAGGAGTAAATGTAATTAATCTTCAGACGTGAGTGTTTGAATGTGACAATTTTTGGATGAGTTTACATTGGACATTGCATAATTGTTAGTTTAAAATTATTTCACAGGATTTGGGTGCATATTTTGAGTGGAGAGGCTGAAGAAATCCCAGAGGAACACAAGATGTTATCATAGCAAGGTATTTAGGAAATCCCAGATAACATAAGAAGGAGAACCTTTGAGAAGATGAGTAAGATATACCATCTACACTCATTTTGAAACACATGTAGAGGCTCTTGATCACATAGTATTACAAGTAATTTCTTTTTCCACCAGAATTCAGAAACTTAATGTGCTACTGCTTTGCTACTGGCAGGATGCTTTGCAGTTGAACACAGAAACAACAAGTCTCTTCTGACTCTTGTGGGAGACTTTACTTTGAAAAATATTGGTAAGTATTCCTGTGCTGTTAGCATAGCCATTTCTTATCAGTGGATGCAAACATGGAACTTTTATTCTAAACTTAAGAATCCAAGTGAGGCAGGGGTACTACAAACTGGAGAGGGGGACTCTGATCCTTGGAACAGACTTAAGCGTTCAGAAATACTTTTGTTCTATCACAAGTTTATCAGTAGACAGGTAGACTGATAAAATAACAGACTGGAAAACAAAACAAAACAAACAAACAAACAAAAAAACCCCACAAAAACAAACACCTCCAAAACAGCCTAGAACCCCATTTAACAGAAATAATTTATCTGAATTCCTGAAGCAAGTTGTCACTTCCTTATCATGAGTTTGTATTGCCTGTAGCAGAAAGTTTCTGCCAGCAAAGATCAAGAAATCAATGTGAACTCAGCTCTGACTAATGATTGTTTAATCTCTTCAGACATCTTCAGTCTTAGCCATCCCTTTAAATGTGAAAATATGGCATTCATAATACAAAAATCAGTATTTAAGAATCAAAATGTCCTTTCTATGCTTTGTAACCATAGTATTATTTTGACAGTCTATTGATAAGCAGTTGATATCTTCTGTACAGTTACTTCACTAAGTTGGGTTACAGCAGCTGTGAAGTCTTTATTTAGACAGAAACCTTCTTCAATCTATAGATGCTATGTAGTATTACTAGCTTTCATTTTTGATGTCATCTCAACATATTCTGAGAGATACGTTACTGATTTCTGTATTGTATGGATAACCAAGTGGCATGTCATGAGACAGTAAAAAGCACTTACTTGTAGCCTAGTTCTAATTTCCACTTTAAAAAATGATTCTCTGAAGGCTGGTGGTAAATACCCAGTCAAATATATTTTTAATTTTCCTCTACTGCATTCTGAGCAGTAAAAGCATTACAACTAAAATATCCAACATGGACTGATGGCTTAGCTCAGGTGCAGTTTGAACAGAAAGTATTTGATGTGCATTGCATCACTGTTGTGGTGATATCAGCTGTACTAAAAAAACAAACAAACAAATTTATTTTATTTAAGCAAATCCCAATCAAGGGTCATGGGAATTTATTTTTAATCAATACAAATGCTGATAACTACAGTTGAGAAGGGGAATTTTGATTCATAAGAATGAGGGAATTATGTATTTATTCATTTGCGTATTTAATAGGAATTTCTAAGAACTGTTCTACAAACCACAGTTTTTTCATAGCAAGGGAATGCTTGCATGACATTTTCTGTGCACTGTCAATGAGGATCTTTGCGGTCTGCTTAAGCATGTGCATTTTCATTGTATGTCCCATGGGTAGAGGAAAAAATTGGCCAAATCCATACCAAATCAACATTAGAGTTTTGTTTTATTTGCCAAGACTTTATTTGCCAAGTAATTAAGATAAAAATCCTAAAATCCTTTTGCACCTCACCAGCTCCTAATCATACCCCAGAGTTCCTCTTTGTTTTGTTTTCCTATTATTGAATGTTTATTTCATTAAGATAGATGTCACATTTGGATAGTGAAGTAAAGGACAATTCAAATCAAGTTTCTTTTTCCTCCTTACTGCATTATTCACAATATAAGCATTAATAACAAAGGTTCCTGTTATAAATATTTGTGACCATAAAAAGGTAGCACATATTCTGTTCGCTGTGTAGGGACTTTTAGTTCTCTATCCAGACAAATAGGTATGGCTGTTTCCAGAAAACAAACAAACAAAGGCACTCTTCTCTTTTGAAAAAAATAAAAAAATTAAAATGAGGGATATGGCTGGGATGTGATTAGTATAATTTTCCATGAAGAAGACAAAAGGCAATGCCCTGAATTAATAACCTGAACAATGTATATATTTGTAGAATTGTCCATATGTGAGGTAGATGAACCGTGGGAGCTGCTTGCCAATTGGCTGCATTTTTTTTGTTCATTCAAACTCATTTTAGAGTTTTTCTTAATTTGTCCAGATTGTTTGGATGAAATCACCATTTTGCTATGTTTCCTCTTAGTTCTTGGAAGCAGGTCAATTAAGAGATGGAATAGCTACAACAGCATGAGCAGGCTCTTATATCTCTTATTGAAATACACTGCAAAGCTGTCTGAACACATGCATGTGAAGAAAAAGAAAATAGCCTGATGGTAAAACAGTGCTGCTGTCCTACATTACTTCTCACCAAAAGGTGTATCATTATAAAACAACTGAATTTCAGATTAACACCACAGTAGGTACACAGTGCTTGGATATTTGTTTAATGCACATAAGAGCAGCTTGCTCTTATTTTCTCTTTATTTTTTCAAGATAAAGAAATTTTGCTGGTATCTCTCGTTCCAGACACAGGGGCTATCTTTAGTTCTGCTCATAGATCCCTTTTCTGTGATGCATTTTTTTTCTGTTCAACACTGACAATGTATATTACACAAGCACATTACATTCCTCAAGCAGTCTTTGAATATATAATGCATCTAGTGTATCATCATTCCTCAACCAACTGCTATACCTCACCAATTAAAATAATACAGATATTCAATTTGGATGACATACAGCAATATTAACTCAGCTGTAATACATATGCAATATTATGGATACTCAGTATGTATGTGTAAGCACATATACAGGAATGCTGTAGCCTTACAGAAACCTATCAATTGAAGCGTTCTCTCTCAGGCATGTCATTGCACATATATTCTAAGAGGTGTAAAGAACAAAACAAAACAAAAATACCTCACCAAAATAAAACAACAACAAAAACAAACAAAACAGAGAGAAATATGTAAAAAGTTTAATATAGATTCTAGTCTTTCAATTATTTGCTACTGGTTCACAGAGAAGCTTGGACATCGTACTCAACAGCTGTATGTAAGTATATAAATGTTTTGTTATGATTAACATCTCAGAATTTTTCACTTTAAGACGGCATGGATATCTGAAATATCTGTTAAGAAATAGTAAGTAAATTTGCTTACCAATATTTCAGAAAGTTCTTGTTTCAGTTTTCCAACTCTAAAAGTTTGGGAAAAAAAAAAAAAAATAACTTCATGCTAAATATAGGATGGCAGTGTTTCTGTAATTTCACAGTGGAAATCATGTAGAAAAGTATTCTGTTCTGTGATAGAAGGATTTATTTCAAATTTCACAGAATTGCAGAATCATAGAATGGCCCCAGTTAGAAGGGACCTCAAGAATCATGAAGCTCCAACCTCCCTGCCACATGCAGGGCCACCACGCTCCCCATTTAATTCCAGACCAAGCTGCCCTGGTCTACAATACTGGGATGGATGCAGGTGGTATGGCAGTAGAGGTTAAACCTTCCCACAAATATTCTATCACATTTTGTTGCCACGTGACAGATGGCAGCAGAGGTGCAGTTTGACACAATGGCATCTGACATGGAAGTGCACATGAAGCAAAGTGTGTATTTGAATCCTTCCATGTGGAAAAAATTTCACCTATGACATTCATAGAATGTCATCAATCCCAGCCTTGAACACTTGCAAGGATGGGGCATCTGCAACCTCTCTGGGCAGCCTGTTCCAACACCTTACCACTCTCACAGTAAAGAACTTCCCCCTGACATCCAACACAAATCTTCCCTCTCTCAACTTAAAATCATTTCCTCTTGTCCTGCTATTATTTACCCTTGTGAAGAGTTGACTTCCCTCTTGTTTATAGACTCCCTTTAGGTGCTGAAAGGCTGTAGTGAGGTCACCCCTCAGCCTTCATTTCTCCAGGCTGAACAAGCTCATCTCCCTCAGCCTTTCTTCGTAGGGGAGGTGCTCCAACCCTCTAATCATCTTTGTGGACCTCCTCTGGACTCTCTCCAACAGCTCTCTGACTTCCTTGTACTGGGGTCTCCAGACCTGGACACAGCACTCCAATTGGGGCCTCACAAGGGCAGAGTAGAGAGGGGCAATCACCTCCCTGTCCCTGCTGGCCACCCCTCTTCTGATGGAACCCAGGATGTCATTTGCTTTCTAAGATGAAAAAGCACACTGCTGGCCCATGTTAAGTTTTTCATCCATGAGGACCCCCAGGTCCTTCTTTGAAAGTGAGGAGAGGTAAACGGTGCTTATGAAATACCTACCACTTCCCCAAGGAGGCAGACATGTAGATATGGTCAAGACCCATCTTTAAATTGCCCTTGTAGTGTATTAAATGAATCCTATTCCTAAAATGCTCCTGCACAGTATACACTCAAAGCATAGATGGAA